>NC_134577.1:30874033-31174033 GCF_050947875.1 Dermacentor variabilis
AGAAAGAAAAAAAAAAGCAATGCAATGCACGGAATACGTGAAGTTCAAGCGCAGAAGGTGCCAAGAAACTGTTTATAGTGTCAGTGCAGATGCATCCGTCTACCTGTTCAGATGCATCCAAGGAATCTCGTTAGGATGCCCTAATATCCGTGTAATCTACGGCTGTTATATCAAGAATTTGCAGGGGAGCAAAATTATTTTTACGGACGTAAGCGTCACTCTACCCAGAGCACAAATTTTATTTATGAGCTTCGCGGTGAACGCGCGTGTGGAGAACGGCGAGCTCCCGGCGTGCCCTGTGCACTGGAACACCGTGCTTGTTGTTGGTAGACGAGTCAATCCATACCGCTGCGAATGACAAGGACCGCAGCCAGTTTGTAGCATTACGAAAAGCTTCAACGTCCGCGCGTGAACCACTTTTTAATTCACGATACAATCCCCAAACGACCTTGCAGTGTTGCAGCTGCGCCTATGACGACTGAAGTGAACGACTTTAACCGCGCCCTCGCTGAATCAAAGTATATTTTCAGTTTGAAACCTCTCATATGCTGGA
The DNA here is from genome assembly GCF_050947875.1 of Dermacentor variabilis. Classification (NCBI taxonomy): domain Eukaryota; kingdom Metazoa; phylum Arthropoda; class Arachnida; order Ixodida; family Ixodidae; genus Dermacentor; species Dermacentor variabilis. The sequence continues at coordinate 30,874,587 of NC_134577.1, forward strand.
ATTTCATCTTGGTGACACGTCGTGTCTCTGTGTCCATTACTCACCTGTTCGTCCTCGTAAAATCTTGCGGATCTTTGCTGAGACGACTTCGTTTCTTCTTGTGAATTATTCGTGCTATTGTCTTCATAGTCCACCCTGCAGCAAGCTGTTTTGCCGACAGTGTTCAATTTCGCAAAACATTCACTTGGGCGGCCTTTCTCAAGGGGCACGCCTGGCATGTTTTTCCTTGCTTCAAAAGACTTCGGACTAAATGAAAGGGCGCTGTTAGCGAGCGAAAACCACAGAACAAGTGTCACGAGAAGAACGATTGGTGGCAGAAGTTCTCCTCGTGTCACCAGGTGATGCATCGCGAGCTGCCTCTGCGAACGACAAGAGCCGCAGCCAGTCTTGCGGGGCACATTTACAAAACGTTATTGCATGCAGGCTTTTCCTGATTTCTTGGTTCGTTTTTCTCAGCGTCGAAGAATGCGCGCCCGGTGAATGGCGAAGTATATGACGTCATTCGCTGTTCAAAGCTATACGGCGAGCCGAATCAACAAAGGAACCCCCGAGTTTTTCATTCACGCTTGCGCACTCCGCTTTTTTGGCGGTATGTGTGCTCACGTGTGTGTGCGTTTGCTTACAGGCAGGTGACTAAGCAAACTGCGAGAAGCTAGCTTGCCTAACTACGCCGCAGGGCTCGGGTTGCTTAGGCCTTTTCTTGTGCAAAGAAGCATCATGCGTAGTAACAGACATTTCTCGCGTATCGTGAAGAGCAAAAAAAAAAAAAAAAAGAAAGAAGAACGTAGTGGAGAGTATTGCGTAAGAGCACTGGCATTTGCATATGTTCTCGCAAGATTGCCTTGCTTTAACACAGAGAACACCGTGAGTTCAGTACTTCTAGCCTTTCATTGGATCTGATTCAAAAAGCTAAGGTAGCATCTTGTGAGAAAAACAAAACTTTAACGAGACAAAAACTCAATTCAAACAGCCGAATGCACTCCAGGGCTGTCGCTGTCCTCGAAATGAGATAGGGACGGATGTAATGTTCACATGGAGAATCGTCGCCTGCTCGTGCAGTTTGGTGTGGACTGTTTGAAAAACATAGCGCAAGAGATATTTTGCGCCAGCGTTTACAAAAGCAATATCGTGAATTATTATATTTAGCGTATTGAACCACTCATTCATTTAACTCCGAGAACCTATTTCAATCGTCAGCTTCAGGCTTATCACTCTCTTGCACGACTTTCATTCCCGGAAATTCTGACACGATCGTTCCCGAACACGTTCGTGACTATGCACGGGTGACTATGCACTCGGGACTATGCATTGAAATCGCGCTGGAGTGCAGTTCAGCCATGACCGTATCGTCAAGATCACGCGATTTGAAAGGCTAGAAAGGGATACATCACAGTCTGTCGTGTATGCCAGGATCGCTAAAGGTGAACAGCGTGCGAGTGAGTGAGTGAGTGAGTGAGTGAATTTTAGTTAATTAGTTGAATCTGCGTTTCGATTTCTCGCGCTAGTAATGTCGGCCTCTACGGATAACCCAGCTGGAGGACGATAGTTATGCTATCTGCCACAGGCGATGTTTAAAAATTCCATAAAAGTTAAAATGATCACCCTATATATATATATATATATATATATATATATATATATATATATATATATATATATATATATATATATATATATATATATATATATATATATATAAATAATTAGTGACAATGAAGCAATAACTGAATGGGCGGAGCTTCTGCGCGTATGGCACTGCGCCGAGTACATGCAGCGGTGTTTCTTTCTTTCTTTCTTTTTTTTTTTAGTGGAGCCTCTTGTTTTGCGCGCGTTTCGCCTGCGTAGCTTACATTTCTTTACCTCAATAAGTAGTCCACGAATACAGAAGAGCGAATTTTTAACCTATCTTGAATGAAGCACCGTATTACCAGGAGAGAGAGAGAGAGAGAGAGAGAGAGAGAGAGAGAGAGAGAGAGAGAGAGAGAGAGAGAGAGAGAGAGAGAGAGAGAGAGAGAAACAGCGCATACAGTAGTTCGTCATTGATCTGAATTCTCGAGCCCCTTGAAGCTAAAACGTCGGGAGCCATTCCCGACGTTTGCCTTTGTTTAAAGCTCGTATTAGAGCAGCTTGCCTATCAGGATTGTGTGTTGAACGAAACGGCTTTTTATTAGTCAATGGTTGCGAATGTTGTATCATATGAGGCATAAATACGCACAGAAAATGGTCAATATTGTCGATCCTTGGTCAGTCTCCAACAAGCACTGTTTTCTTTGTATATGCCCTTTTTTTTTGTTCTGTGGTGAGTGAAACTGTAGGCTATAGGCTAAGGTTTTGGAATGGCTGGCCGTTTCAGAGGCAAAATGAGAAGCAGCCCCGTCTGCAAAGTTCATATGAAGCAGCATAATTTACGTTCTCGTTATTTTGCCGTTATAGGGTCACGTTAGTAGTGTCCGCTGATAAATATTACTGCGTGAAGTAGTTTTGACGTCTTGTAGATAGACCCCCGTAACCGTAATTCGGCATGTACATGTACTCAGCTCGTGGTTGCCTTGGGCCTCTTGCTTTACTACGTTAGGTTGCGTTAGGCTAGGTTTTATGGGTGGTTTGTAGTTGCCACCATGCTCTCTGTTTCTAGGGAGCATAGAAACAGACGCCCCAAAAAAAGCATTCCTTGAATGTTTTCGTAAGACTGATAAGTATGCTGCAACGTCACACCCTCGCTCGCAGCATTCTGGGGTCTCTCACCATCTCGCTCGCTTTAGATTCATCTATTCTCAAAGAGCTTGCGCCTTGGGAAAGCGGGACAAGATCCGATTTTGTTGTCCAGTTTTACTTATCCATGCCGCCCTGAACCTTGCCGCGTGACCTATGATGAATGCAGCTAGAAGGCGGTCGGAAACTCATCTTCGTATCTCAGTGTTTCCACCTTTGAATTTCTTAAAGGAAAGCTTCTCTGCCCCTCTCGTCTTCAAACAAAAAAACACGGCTTTCGCTGCGAGCTTGAGGACGCGGTTTAAGCACCCCTTGCGTAAAGAATAGCCGACCAATCTTGGCGCGCCGCAGCGTTCCAGGTAACGCGGACGTCGTCAGTAGTCGCTCTTATTTCTTTATTGATGCATTTTTACGTTCGCATTGTAATTCCCACTGCATTGTAATGAAGGACCTGCGTATGCACGCTACACATTGAATTATTCAATATCACTTGCTCTCGTACACTTTGCAGCTCCCTGGACAAGCCGCCTTTGAGCGCACAGTGGAGCAGTCGCGCTTGAATGCTTGATGAAACTCAGCACCGTAGACGCGTGGTTGAAATATTGAATTGCAGCCCTCAGCTGGCCTTTGTAAAGCGCGCTGTGGAGATGTCGTGTGGCTCCTAGAAAGTGCAGGATATTTCTGAAACGCTCGCACCACCCTGTTCTCGGCTGCATGCTTTATTAAGAAGGATGCACGTGATAGTACAGCGTTATCCCTGACATAAGAATGGAATGATTTCATCTCGGCGTAAACGAAAAAAAAAAAAAAGTCAGCACGGACACTTCAAGACGGCTCGAGTGTGGGAATGCGAAAGCTTTATAGTCCCTTTGGTGAACTGTTTTCGATTGAGTGTAACTTGGTGAGCGCGCCCAGTGACAAACGCACTAGGACACCACTTACTCAGCCAGATGGCTGAGACGCGACGTGTGCGATGACGCACGCGCTAGACGGTCCTTTAGTGAGTCATAACAGTGGAGCTGCCGTGGCGGCCGTGAAGCGTGCCTTGACTTTGACTTTATTGAAATTTAGACAATATACAGTTGTCCGGGTGAAGAGGGCTAAAGGTGGACACGCGTGGTCACCTGACTAGGCCCTAGACACCCTGAATTCACGCAGGCACAGTTTCGACAGGGTAAGTTACGAAGTACAATTTTTTTTTTTACAGGAAGACTATAACAATTCACATACAGCAATTACATACACTGTACATTCAAATCAATCTAATTAAGAATGTATAACTACAAACATTTTCACTCGGCCAAAAAAGAAAAAAACAAAGCAAGGAATCGTAACTGGATCTCCTATACGACAATAGAAAAAAAAAATGTGCACATGACAAATATGTTCAATTGACAAAAAAAAAAGACGTAAAAAAATTTTATCTGGTTTATACACGATTTAAGAAAAATCTCTTTGCCTGGTTTCGGAAAGCAGGCAAAGAGGAACGGTTTTTCATGAAGTCAATCAGAGCAGGGTAAAGATTTAACAGATTAGGAATTTGCCAATCTAACAGTTGTGTCCCGTAATTCGTCCTGCATTTAAACTTGATGAAGTTGGTTCTCCTAATCTCGTAATGGGTGTCGTGTTTGGTATACCTCAAAGAGAAGAGTTGTGGATCAATTTTGAAATCTGAAAATGCAAGCTCTGATAGTCGCAGTTTATATAGTGATTCAATGTCCAGGATGCGATTTTGCGAAAAACATGCAGATGTTGATTCACGTCCTGGTAGATTTTCAATAAAGCGCACACTTTTTTTCTATAATCGATGGAGGCTTTCCATGTTAGACCTAGTAGTGGTGCCCCAAACAAGCAGGCAGTGCAGTCGCGAATGAACAGTATTAAAATACAGTTAACGTCGTGTATAACGAGGCAACAATAAGCGAAACTTATTAAGCATGCCAATACAATGTGCAATGTTGCGCTTAATATAGCGAATATGGCAGGACCAACGAAAGTTCTCATGAAACTGAGCACCTAAAAATTTAATTTGGGTTAAAATTTAATTTGTGCTCGTCTCACAGCCGAACTGAAATATGCCAGATTTGCTTTTGAAAGCCATTAATTTTACCGGAACCTCCCTGAGCAATTTGACGTCAATCCGAGCATTTTTTACGTGTTTGATACTCTTTGTACCATCGGCCATATTTGGTACCGTCTTTCGGGTCACGCCAATGACGACGCTGGATATTCGCGTAATGGAGCATATAATGCTTTCGCATTTAAATATTCAGGTTGGACCTGCGTGGTATCTTGCAAAGCAGGTCCAACGAAATGCCAGGATCTTGTTTGAGTTAGTCTGGTATAGTCGCAATAGTGGATGATGAGAGCGCAACCTTGTTGCCTGTAGCTGTTAGCTCTCTGAGCCACGAGATCGAAGACGATGGTGGCGCTCGTCGAAGGAAGAATGCTGTTGAGTAGAACTTGTTGCTGGGCGAGCTGGTTGAGATCTAATTAATACACTGTTGCGCCAAGAGAAAAATAAACACTTAGGAGGGTGAGTAAGAAATGACAGGGTCGAGCGTTTGACCTGTCTTTTGTTACATCTCCCTCACAAGTCTTTATTTTCCTTTTGGCGCAACAGTGTATTCATTTGAATGCTGTCGAGTTGTGTACGCACAAGAAAGTACTCTAAACGTAAACTTATTTAAGGCTTCTGTACCCATTGTGTCACAGTGGCACATTCCCCTACTGGGCGATTGGTGAAGAATGGGAAGGACAGCAGCAGACATCAGATCAAAGAGCAGGAATAGGCATAGCAGGCTTAACTCGAGCCTCGCTGGCTGGCTGGCTGGCTGGCTGGCTGGCTGGCTGGCGTGGAGGGCAGAGCGAGAGGGCAGATAGATAAGTACGCAAGCCGGCCGGCCAGCCGGCCGTTAGCCAGTCAGCCAGCCAGAGCTAATTCCCGCAGGGCAAGAAACTGGCACAACGAAGCGCTGTCCTAACGTCGTCTTCACGCTGTTTTTCACGATACGCCATGTACCAATCAGCCCAAGTGAACGCAGTCCTGCGGATCGTTTCGGCGATCGATAGTCAGTCGATCGGTCAGTCGGTCGGTCTAAAAACAGTGACGCTAATATGATTTGTGTTAATGCATGCACTCGTCGAGTTTATTACTACGATTATTTTGCTGAAATCAGGGGAATAAACACTTTATCAGAACTGTGGGCCTCTCAGAGCACATGAAATCGGATTTTTTCCAGGCTGATCGAGAGAGAGAGAGAGAGAGAGAGAGAGAGAACTCCACGCGGAGTTTGTGCCCAAGCTGCGCTTCTACATCTTCCTGTTCCGCAACCCGTGCCAGTGTAACACTTGTGCGCCACCGGCTTCGTTAAAGTCAAAGTCAAGGTCATCTGTAATGAGGGTACACTTAGGCGGCGTGAGAAAGTGAAAAGTTTTTGCGAGCCGCTTGTAGGACTACAATCAGAGAGTCCAGGCTCTGAGAGTGTAAAACTGGAATGTTGCTAACCTGCATAAAAAAACTACAGAAGAAAGAATGACCCAATGGGCGTAAGTGAAAGCAGCGTTAGCCACCAGTTAGAGTGAGAGCAGGTTTCGAGAGCACCGATACTCGTGGGCCACGTGTCTCGGAGCAAATGCCCAACGTCGAGAAATAGTTTATCTGGTGTTTGTACAAAACGTGTGAGGCACCCTAAGGTGTAACACGCATGAAGGAGCTCGGAGGCCGTAATCCGCGTACTTTATGGTTTCGTGTAGTCTCACTTACCGCGCAGTGAAGTGTCAGGACTGCCGACCGCGTACAAGCCGAGATATGCAAAAGATCGTACACTCGGTTCTACCTCACCCTGAGATAAAAGCATAAATAATACAAAGTATATAAATGGATACATAAAGAAATAAGTAAAAATAAATAATTAAATAATGGAAGACGCACGCAAGCTTGAATAACGTAAAAATTTCAGAACCGGGGCAAGTTCTTCCCTCTTTTGATGCTGCAGTTGCTGTGGCATGCAAATAGGAGAGGCAAGAAAAGATAAAGATACCAGGTTAATGGGAGAAGAAAGTTAGGTTTGCTACCCTACACTGAGGTATGGGGGAGTGGGAGGTATAAATATAAGATCGAGCAAGAGAGCGCAGGTACAAAATCACAGCCAGTCACGATCACCGCACGCTATCACAGCACAGGATCAAGTACAATGAACTCTAATTAAGGCTACGGGCGTTTGTGCAGGTCCATAGTCCCTAGAAACTCTTAGTTATGCATTCGTCGCCCTCTGCAGCGATGGCCTGTCAGGTTTACATGCAAACAGCGTCAAAATATTGCGCTGACCCCATATTCTGTGGGGATCGGATTAAGCAAAGCTTTCGCTGGCGTTTGCAAGAAACGTTATTTTTGTTTAGAGACAATTTGCAAGTAGGGCATAGCTTTTTTCGTCATGGCGCATAGCAAACAATCGAGATGCGATGGCAGATTTGTACAGCGGCTTTGTGCCGTAGTGAATTTCCTGCATTTGGCACTATACGGTAGAACTCAGTACTCGCGTATTGCCTTTGACGCTTCGTACAAATAGACAGTGCCTTTTCGCGTCATTCTTTCTTTTCTTCTATCCCATCATCAACCTGCCCCGCAACATGGTAGCCTATCGTAACTACCTCTAGATAAGTTTCCTATGTGTACGCTCTTTCTCTCTCTGTCTATAAATAAATCCACAGACTCGTTCAATTTATCCCCCCATAGGCGTTGTGGGAATGAATCGAGGCTATCGAGGAAATTGCAGGCCATCAGAGAAGGGCTCGTTACCGCTCACGGCGAAGGTACAGGATGCAAAAGTGGACGCGGCTGCTACAAATGTGAGCCGCCTTTTTTCCCGCGTGTTGCATCTGTGTAGCGTTCACTTACAAAAACGCGCGCCCTGACACGCACCTCGATTGGTCTCGACAAGTTGGTGTTGTTCATAGCGCGCCTAAATCTTCACCCGAGTGCTTTATTTATTGCGCGCCTGTAAGGGACAGACTGACAATAATGGCTCGCTGTATGCGTTCTTACTATTCAACGAGTGCTCTTTGTATGATGCTAGTAATATTATTTGCCTCGAGACTTGCCGATGCGATTTCTTTTTTCTCTTGTATAGTGGCCCTGCTACTGTGACGTTGTTAAAGTGTTGTTATTCATTGTTATCAGTTTGGAAGTTTTCTTTCTCGCTTTCGTTACCCCATCGCAATGCTTAATTGTCCTCCACTGTTGCGTTTACTCTTTAACTCTTATAATTATTTTGTGTAGGAGGTCCCCGTGTAGCCTTTGACTGGAAGATTTGTATACCAAATGCTTGCAACCTTACAGAACCGCATACTAAATTTCTTATTCTGATGTAAGTCTGACCGCTGCAGCCATGAATTCGAACCCGCGACCAGTTTATTATAGCGTTGAACAAAGTTACTCTCTGCTAAACGATCAAGTATAGAAATTCTAGTCGGTTTGGGTTTGTCGGTTCGGCATTGTGATAAATCGTAGCGCGGCGTTACCGACGGACTGAACTGACAGTCGTCTTTTGTTCTGTCTTTCTCTGTTCCTCTGTGCTATTATGTTTTATAACAGTTTCATAAAACTAACAGTTTTAAATACAGTTTTTTCCCTAGAACAGTGCAAGATTGGAATTCGTTACCGGCATCTGTTTTTTCCTCACAAAATATTTCTGATGCGTTACATCGTCTACTTACCTGATAATATGTATGTTTTGTATCCGTGTGCTGCTAATATTGTACAATCTTATTCTTTTGGTTTATTCTTTTGATTTACGTGTGCTGCTAACGTTGTATAAATTTTATTCTCTTGGTTATGTAACAATGTAAATTCATTCCTGCTTGGGCCAAGCAATGGCCTGCAGTATTCTGAAATAAATAAATAGCAAGGCCTGCTGCTGGGACAGATGGCTTATGGTGTATAGTAAAATTGAAAAAAAAAGCGCGAATAAGGACAAGGACAAAAGTTGTTTAGTCTTGTCCATCTCCTTTTACGCGCTCTTTTAATTTTACTCGTACTACATCATCATCATCATCATCATCATCATCAGCCTGGTTATGCCCACTGCAGGGCAAAGGCCTCTCCCATACTTCTCCAACTACCCCGGTCATGTGCTAATTGTGGCCATGTTGTCCCTGCAAACTTCTTAATTTCATCCGCCCACCTAACTTTCTGCCGCCCTCTGCTACGCTTTCCTTCCCTTGGAATCCATTCCGTAACTCTTAATGACCATCGGTTATCTTCCCTCCTCATTACGTGTCCTGCCCATGTCCATTTCTTTTTCTTGATTTCAACTAAGATATCATTAACTCGCGTTTGTTCCCTCACCCAATCTGCTCTTTTCTTATCCCTTAACGTAACACCTATCATTCTTCTTTCCATAGCTCGTTGCGTCGTCCTCAATTTGAGTAGAACCCTTTTCGTAAGCCTCCAGTTTTCTGCCCCGTAGGTGAGTACTGGTAAGACACAGCTATCATACACTTTTCTCTTGAGGGATAACTACTACATATGTGCCATATAAGTTCATGTATCGTTCGTGGCCCCACAAATATTCCGACAGTGCGACAGTGTCTCAAAGTTCCTCGGTGAGCTTGAACGTTACGACAACCATTTCTTCGACACTATGTATCTGACATTTCGATATTTGTATGCCTTCGATATTTATTTTAGATATTCATTTTTCGATATTTCGACGTGCTTTCTTTCAAGCGAGGCTACAAAGCAGCGCATATACGGCTTCACAATATCTGCGAGCAAGCAGCGGGAAACAACGTCGACGAGGCATGCGCTGTAATGGAAACTGAGTTGAAGTTTAATGCCGCTCCCCGTGTGTGTTCCTGCTACTGTTCTCCCTTCGCCTTTGAAGTAAAGCTGTCGCGATTTCCCGCCAACAAACTTTCTGAGCGCCTGTTATCTCGGAACTTCCTTCTCCGCCACGGTTCCTTCCTTTCCCACCACAATTGTTCCCGAGAGGAACTGACCACTTCCGGATAATCCATCGGATGCTGTCACTATACGAACGTCTCTTACAAAACTTTTTTCTTAAGAACTGCGCTGATAAGCTAATACGTTCACTTTTAAGCGAACACGCTGGCCTAGCTGCACCGCGGTTTTCAGTCTCTTGCCACCGAAATTCCTTGAACCCATCGTTTTTCAGATAATTCAGAGGCTTTGTTAAGTACTTGTGTTCGGTGGAGAAAATTGAGAAGAAGTTCGTACCTAAGCAGTTTGTGTGCGTGCGTGCGCCTTCATTATACCCAGAGTATGCCTAGCTTTGACGCCACTTACAAAACCTTCGTCTGTCCATCCACAGCCTCTAAGTGAACACAACGCTGACTTTCCAAGCGCTCGGAAGAATAGTCGCGCCAAAAGTTAATACGCGCTTCGTTAATGCTCAAGTCCGAAGAAGAATTCTCTGTGTGCCATAAATCAGATGAGAGCACTTTCGAATCCTCACGGGTTCTTTTGAACATGTTAGAAGTGCGGCTTTGTTATCACAAGGAGCAACGCAACGCGCAAGTGACGCCGGAATAGCGCCGATTGTGAAATAACGGTAGTTCTGGAGAATCGAATGTCCTGGTGCACCGACGACTCGCCTCCTATTTCTGCCAGGAAAGTGTTTACGCTTCGGGCACAATTTTGTTTATTTCGTTCTTTCTTTTTTCGTGGTGAATAAGTTTGACGTGTGATCAGACGAAGCGTGCTTTTCTGCGAATACAGATAAACTTGAAGTTTGTTCTGCCTCGTAGTCGTTACAGTCTTGTTTTACTTTATACGTTCAGTTCACGTTAACGCTTTGTTTGCCGTGGACAACACTTGTTTATCACACAACGCATCTGTTATTACCATGTTGCAGGCCTTATAGGCTATGTAGAAATAACGTAGTTAACGAACCATATGAGAGCATTAGGAAATCGCTGCAACATAACTTTACGGATCTATTTAACGGAATTGAGAGGCTAACGGAACTGAGAGGAGCAAATGAGCATTTTCGCTCACATACTTATGCGAAACAAAGAGCGAGGAATCATACTACGTTGTGAGCTGCGCGACGCCGGGAAGTATCGAGCGAATCAAACGTAACTGTCTGGACGACAAGCTCACAACAGCGAGTGTCGGACTTGGTGTGTCTGTGCATAGCCCCAACTTTCACCACGCTGCACTGAAATAGGGAGACATGGTAAAGGAGGACCCACAGTGCTTGCGCATTCGGAATTGCCTCCCTCGAGAGATAAAGAGGGCTTCTCTCTAAATGGCCTAGAGTTTCATTGATAGCCTCGATTCGTTCCGGCAATGCGTGCGGAGCAGGTCGCACGGCAAGATAAATTGAACGAGTCTGTGGACCTGCCTAAGAAGTGCAGGTGACTGCTGAATGGCTCTTGCCATCTCTCTCCCCTTAAGGTCCCGCGCGCACAATTGCGCATTGCAAGAGCTTGCATAAAAAAAGAAGCACTGATGAAGATAATAATAGTTAAAATGTGCAGAAAACATCTTGTAACACATCTGATTTTACCTGTGCTAGAAGTTTCAATGATATGTTCAAGGCGTTTTAGTAAAACTACTTGGAAGTTCTGCCCGTTATTTGCTCTCGGTATCAGTATATGTCATCACGTAGCGGGTCAGCTCTTTTCATTGTTTTTCACAACGTTTTACACACAGCACACATTGCAAATGGCTGGGTGGCTGCTTCTAAAGCATACTAGACATCGAATAGTTGATGTTCTCATATGTGACGTTCCTGTAGAGGATTTTCAAAGGGATTCCGTTCTCTGAACGATATTCTCTGAACTGAAAATTCGTAATCTCCTTTTCATGATTCTATAGAAAAAAAAAACACCGAGAAACAAAGTGTGGGCGAACTGAATTATTAATAAACAGAATTGATTGCAAAATGGGCTTACCATTCTCTCGCTTCACTCTCTCTTCCCCTACCCATTATTATTATTATTATTATTATTATTATTATTATTATTATTATTATTATTATTATTATTATTATTATTATTATTATTATTAATTTTTGCTTAATGCAGACTAAGTTGACAGCGTCTTCGAACAAACAGTAACCATTGTACTCTATTAAGCCATAACCATTAAGCTTTGGAACTACCGCTCCCTTGCCGACATATTGCCGAAGCTGCATATTATAAAATATTTTGCCGGCGCACTACTGCCCCAACAGACCTGCAAAATTGCGTCACAGGACAGGCGAGGAATCCTCTCATGCTGGAATTAGAGAGAGCACAAATCACGAAGCAGGTGGAGCAGACACACAGATATTGTCAATTATCTCCGGTTCCTTTTGTGCCTTGAAGTGAACCGATGAAGAAACTTCTCTAAGTTATTAAGGGCATTAGCGCGGATAACTTTCGGTGCGCTTTTCGGTCCTTGCACGTACTGAACTTGGTATAGCCTTAACTGGCGACGGTATTATTCTTTTTTTTTTTTACGTGAACGAAGTTCTTTGCGCTAGAGTTTCGTACAAGAAGCAGTACTAAAGCGCCTTGAAATTGCTGCTTTTGTTAACTTCATCTAAAGACCCCCTGCACTTAATCCTTGGCCGTCAGCAGTGCTAAGCCTTCTTTTCACAGCTGTCTTCATATTTATTTGCCGCCCAAGTCTTCGGTAACCACTACACTCGACTCATTTTTTTTTTCTCCCAACGCAAGCAGAAAGCCGAGGAAAATATTGGCCCGAAAATCCGCGTCATCAAGCTGTCGCACTCAAGCGCGTCTTTCGAGGCTTGTGGCGTTGAACTAACGCACAACTCAAACTCCGCGATCGAGAGTTTGGTGTCGACAGTCCTAGAGATCGTTTCGCGCTGCACTCCTACCAAGTCCACTTGCTTCGCTGCAATAACCATTCCGCTATGTGGGCAAAATGAGAGGCGATGGCAGTACCGGACTTCTTTGCTCGTTTCGTAAATGACAAAGATGGAAGTTTTCTTGCGAATGAAGGCGCAGAAATAAACACCGCGATCCCCCCACTCTTTGCTTCTGTATAGTCGAACTCTCGAGGCGCAGACACTTTCGCGGCGAATTGCCATTTCCCAAAAGCTCGTGAGTGACTTGAGATGATTTAGACGACTTAAAGCTCGTAAACAAGTGTGAGAGATGGCACACCCGTTTCACCAAAACCAGCTCGCGTCGGAAACCTCGCTCCATCATGTTTATCTCCTTCGTTTTCTTATCGAACACTTCCAGAATAACGTTGTTGCAGTAATCTTGTAAACGGAATGAAGTAAAGATGCGTTCTCAACTCGTTGCTTTTTTGTTTTCTTTTTGGAATTCTTGCTCGCTAATTAATTACAGATCGTATGTCAGTATATTCAATATGTAACTGGTTCCGTGTATACAATGTCTCGTCTAATTACTTTGAGACTTGGTCGTTTCGCAGTAAGTTTAATCAATCAAGCAACACAGAATTGTTCATTCTAGCATCCCCGAAGTTTGCGCTCCAACGCTCACATTACCTGTATTCAGTGAAACACTTAAACTGGACTCAGTAGATGAGAAACAGGGAGTACAGGTGATCTAAGCCGACAAAATGGATATCGGAGAACTTTCAACAGCTGCACATTACGGAAAGGGAAGAGATGTTATGTCTGAGGCAGGTATATCACGGGGCCTTCTTTGTGCGTACATTCCATTCTTTTTTACGAAAAAAAGAAAGATTTTAGTTGTGAATTCTAATACGGAAGACAGTTCGTTTGCTCTTCGGGTAGACACCGCACACAGACTTTCTGCGATGCTGAGCCAGCTCTTCAAGCCATATTGCTTTTTTTTTCAGCACTGTGGCAGCATTGTCTTTATGACCCTCGAAAACTTCCGGTTATGCATTTTTTTTTACAGTTTTCTGCAAACAAAGACAATAGGTGCATGTTCTTGATGTGTTCAGGCTTACGGAATCTGCACAATTCGTCAAGCTCATGTATGTACCTTCCATGACTTACTTTGCAGTAAAATTGATTTGTAGAACATTCGAACTGCGAAGCAAGACTGGTGCCAGCTGGAGAGTTCGATATACTTATAGACTGTTGTAACTTGTATTGTTCGAGAGGGCTTAACTGTCGGCACCATTAGGGCAGGCTTTTATTATAACTTAGACCCTAATTTCCCGCTTGCCTGACCTTGCGCGATGAAATGACCACAATGTCCCTACTCAGTGGATATCTGCATACTGTAGTAGGTTCTTTACGACTGTGGCGTGTGTGGGAAATGAGCACGAAGAGGCTGAATCAAAATTAGCCTTATAATGGAATCTTAAACACGTATTGCGTTCTTGTGAACCTACACGAACATCTTGTTTCGTTGGGTCATGCCAAGCTCTACCTTTGGTAGAGCGGGAAGAGATCACGGATGTTATTTTTAAAGCTTGCTCTGAAAACGTCTGTTCAGGCACAGATACGCATATTAGTAACGAGAATGCAAATTTAGACGCAGCACAAGGTGCAACTACTGCAGAGCGCGGGGGCTCTTGCCTGCTGCGTTTCCGCCCTGGGCCGGTTCGCTCCTCTTTAGGTGACCATGGCCACCACCAGGTTCCCCTGGGTTCACCATATCGGCATGGGCCAAACGCGGGGCAGAGCTCCCAGTCTCAACCCGTCCTCTAGCACCGGCCTCCGAGCAGGTGGATTACAAGGGCACACCACGAACCCCGGCCGTCACTGCTTCTGTTCGGCGGGGTTTTTGCATCTGCTATACCGACGTTCTTCGTTTATTTTATTTTTTTCATCTCTAATAGCCAGATGAATTACACACACACACACACACACACACACACACACACACACACACATGCATATATATATATATATATATATATATATATATATATATATATATATATATATATATATATATATATGATGTGTAAGGGATGTGGCCACGGAGTAAGAGGTTTAGGAGGTGAAACTCCCGTCAGCACGAGCGAGCGCGGGCGACCAGATAAGGTCACAATTGTATGCGCCGACGGGGCCGTATACAGTGGCGGCGCCATGCGGCGCGTCGTAGAAGCCGCGGCGAAAAAAAAGAAAAAATGCAGCGCCCGGGCAGGCTGCTCCGGCGCGCTCTCAACGGCGGTAATTTCTTTCCACGCCGCCAGGCGCCGCCAGCACGATAACGGCTCCGCGGGCTTGTGACCTTTTCTGGTCGCCGCAAACAGCGGAGTTTCCTCTCCCAAATGTTTCTTGCTCCGTGGATGTGGCGTCCTTTACCTGGCGGCTACTACTCGCTTTCGGTTCAAAATTGAACATACATCTGAAGGCGACAGGTATTCAAAAGTCGCGTGAAAACCCACTCAAAACTTCTCTTCCGGCCTTCTTCCTTATTGGCGACGAGCGCCCACGTTGCCTTTACGTTCACGGCCCTGGCCTATTACATATTTTCTCACATTTTTTTGTGTGTGCCAGGTCTCTTACATAGCGAAAAAAGGGGGAGACGAAAAGGAAGGAAGAACGCTCTAGGTGCATTCATGACGTGGCCATCATGTAAGCCTTCGTCTCAGATATGAAAGAAGGGGCTGTTTACCCTCCCCATGTTGCAGCGAAAAGAGCACCTGCCTTCCTTGCACCATGGTCTCTCAAGTTTTCGTATGCGCCAATCACAACTTCAATCACAAAGACGGCACTTCGCAGGAGCGCGTCCCACTCTTCCTTGGTGAATTTCGGGCCCAACGACCCGCACTCCCAGAGCATGTGAGACAAAGTAGCAGCCTCACCACAGGCCAGGCAAGAACAGTTCGCGTAAATCTCGGGATATATGCTGTTAAAGGACGCCAGATTTGGGTAGGAGTTAATTTGGAGGAGTCTGAGCTTGACCGCCTGCGGCCTGCTTAGCTTGGAGTGAGGCGGCGGGAAAACACTTCTGAGTGTCGCCCGATCCGAGGCCAGCGCGGTCGGTAAGGCCACGCGCAGCCTCGTGGGCAGAGTCGTTGAGGTTCGGAGGAACCCCTCGATTGCCATGACGTGGGCAGGGAACCTAAGGATGGATTGTGTGAAGCTGTCGCCGTATTTTGCGCCTTTCAGAATTAAAACTACCTGCCGGGCTACCTACCCTCCATTTCTGGAATGCCCTTACGGCCGCTTTCGAATCGCTATATCCCGGTCTCTCCGACCGTCTCGCATGGGGTGTACAATGGCCGCTTGCTCCGCCACCTCAGGGTCCGTCGTCCGGACCGAAGCACAGTTGATGACTTTGCCCAGCGTGTCCACGACGGAAACCGCAAAAGCTTGGCCGTCTCGGTATGCAGCTGCGTCCACGAAGCTTGCTTCGGTCTTGTCCTTGTTTATTTGCTTCAGTATATTCAGTGCTCTTGCCTTGCGACGACCGGCGTTGTGAATTGGATGAACGTAGCGGGGCGACGGGCCGACGACGATCTTCTCCCTTATTTTCCTGGTGATTTAGGTGTTGTCAGCCAAGTTCTTGGTGGGGGCGAGTCCGATCTCCCCGATGATACGCCTGCCGGCCGGCATGGTGGACAGCCGAGTTAACTGGGCCCGTTCCTGAGCCTCGGCTATCTCCTCCATGGTGTGGTGTATGCCGAGCCGGAGGAGGTCCTCGGTATGATTTCTGACGGGCAGCCAGAGGGCTCTCTGGACGAACTTTCTCATGAGGGCACTGAGCTTGTCCCGCTCGGCTCTGAGCTAGTCGTACATGGCCACCGTGATGGTGAAGTGACACAGCACAGAGGCGTTGATGAGCCGAAGCAAGTTGTCCTCCTTGAGGCCGCAGTGTATGTTCGTGAGTCTTCACACGAGGCGAAAATCGTTGTCGGTCTTCGCTATGATCTTGCGCAGCACAGTGCCGTCGCCGCCACTTGATTCGATGAAGATACCCAGGATTCTGATGGTGTCGACCCTGTGTGTCGGGTCGCCGCTCCTAGTGAACTATATGAGCATGTAGGTTGCAATCGTCTCCCTACCATTGTCGTACTCGTCCTTGGGTTTGCGGAACCCGATACTGATGTGGTCAGGCACAGGAGTCCAAAGACAACAAAAATATCCCACCCGAAATGGAATGCCAGGAAAATAAAAGCCAGGAAGTTCACATGGTACCCTAGAACTACAAAGTGCAAACTGAAAAAGTAAGGGCACAAAGTCCACGAAAAAAAAAAAATAGGCACTAGGTCCGGAAATATCGACTGGGCTACTCCAAGCCGCCCATTCACAGGTGCGATCCCACTACCGCTGAGCGCGGGAGCTTTTGCCTGCTGCGTCTCCGCCCTGGGCCGGTTCGCTCCTCCGTAGGCGACCTGGCCACCGCCGGGTTCACCCGGGGTCACCATATCGACGCTCAGCTTAGCGCGGACACCCGGTCAACATAGGTTAACAAGGAGCAGAGCTCCCGGTCTCAACCCGTCCCCTAGCACCGGCCTCCTAGCAGCTGGATTACAAGGGCACGCCATGACCCCCGGCCGTCAATGCTTTTATTCGACGGGGTTTTGTATCTACCACACGCACCTTCGTTCATGTTATTCCATTTTATGATGTCTAATAGGGAGGCTAATTATTTGTGAGCTGGCTTAGAGATCGACATACACTGTAATTATATTCAGGCACCTCGGTTTTCAGCTTGCCTCGGCAAACTCGCTTCGCATGTAGTCATAACTTGCAGCGGCCTCTCGCGGTAACAACAAGCACCTATATGATGAAGAAATGTGAACTCCGAGATTATGTCGCACCTCTTACTTTACTCTTCCCAGCAGAGGTGCGCCGTTGTAATCTTTGAGACCACCAAGAAAGTTAGACTTTCCGTTGTACTCTTTCGCACAGTTGACGCAAATAGAGGAGGGGGAGCCCAAGGAGGTTTAAATAAGTTCGCTTGGCGGAGCCACGTCCTCCGAGATATGCGGCGAAATTCGGACGTTGTTGAGCACGGGCAGTTCAAACCAAGGCAGCTAAAGTAGCGGCTTGGTCCTGTTGGTATGACGCAAGCATGTACAATGTTACCCATGAAGGACGCGGACGCAAAAAAGAACGATGGAACGCAATAGGTGCCCCTTGCGAGCCTTGTGTGTCCCACTGTGCTTTCTTGTGTCCGTGTCCTTCGTTCGCAGCACTGTACAAAACCAAAACAAGGCCGCCTGACAAAAAAAAAAGGAAAAAAGAAAATATCCAGCGGCCTTGATCAGGGTCTCTTCCCGTAGGTCGCGAAGGCCAAGCGGGAAAATTTGGTTCATGCGATTGTAGCGCGATGACGTCCTCAAGAGCAGAAGAAACCAGTTGATGAAAACTATACATCGATCACGTCACTTATGGTAACGTGTAAAAAATACAGTCAGTGCCGTTAGAATAAGAATATGTTACGTCACGGGCTGCTTGCTTCCATGCATGGAGGAACAAATATGGGTAGAAACTGCGCATAATTTTTGCAGTCTGCTGGTGATGACGCGCGCTGAGATAAGCCAAGTTGGTCTTTATTTATTACCGTACTTAACGATGTAATGTAGCCAGAAGTATCTTTCGAGTACTCATAAAACTTAATGGCAATGTATACTGTGGGAACTTTCTAAGATTTGGTCAGTAACATTATTTTCGAACGGCCTTAATTTTTACTAAATAAGGTGTTTTAGCTGTGTGTTCAGTACCAGAGGAAAAACTCCAGGTGGCATGCGTGCTCTGCTGGTAAACATGAAAGTGTGGCTTTTGTGACATATTGAAATGGAGCGCGGTTTTCTTTCGACACCGATGTAAAAGACGTGTGTTGGTACTGAGAACAGATGCATGGGGCGCTTATCTTGAAATCTGGGCGAGTCCACTGCTCTGAATTCATGCAAGAGTCTCAAGGCTCACCAGTGTAATGACTGCAGTTATATAATTAGGCCTATCAATACCCATGGGCCGGTCGCGAGCGAATATTCTCTCTTGTTATGTGCTGTGTTATTGTGGTGCCGGCTTGGCTCAGCGAGCAATGAACGGCCAACACTGGATCGTTGGACCCGCGGAACGTAGAAGGCGCTGCGGTATTTCCACAAGCCGATATTAGAAGGGGTTATGGGCTTCTATGGAAGCTTCGCTGCCATGCGTATGCATATGCCTTGGTTTAAACAGTCTAAGGAACATGAAGTATTTAGATGGCCCGTGGCCAACTCGCAAGGCCGTCAATGCCGCGAGCAGCCACTACTGCAATGCACCTTTGGTGCCGATGTCGATCACTTCGAAGACGAGCGTTGCATGCTATCTGCGCTGGGTTTCACGATGCCGGCTATGTCCGCAAGGATGCCGGGCACCGCTCGTTCGCACGAGCTTTTTTCTTCTAATTATTGCAGCCGCCTTCGTAGGGCTGTACGCACACACACACACACACACACACACACACACACACACACACACACACACACACACACACACACACACACACACACACACACACACACACACACACACACACACGCACACGCACACACGCACGCACGCACACACACGCACGCACGCACGCACGCACACACACACACACGCGCGCGCGCTTGTAAGTTGCGGACACGCAAGTACGGAGAAATAACGCCTTACCACGCCATTTATACCCTGACGAAGGCCGGACCCCAGGCCTTCATGTAGGAAATAAAGCATCGTATTTTTTTGTACGTGCGTTCTCAACTCTCAAGTGCCTCTTCAATTGACCAGTGTGTGTGTGTGTGTGTGTGTGTGTGTGCACCGCCCTCCGAAGACGGCTGCAATGAAAAAACTCAGTGCCCTTCCATTCTGAGGAAGGATGACCGGTGAAGGTGCATATGTGGGCCCCTTAATGGCGAAATGCACCTCCGCCGCGGCTCGGCCGCCATTGCACTTACTTCGGGATCGGCCCACTTATGGGAAGTGCTTAACGCCTGCTTCAACTTCGCCACGGGCGGGCCGGGCATTGCACTGTCTTCGGTATCGGCCCACGTATGGGGACTTTTGTGCCCACGCATGGACACGATCCTGAGGGAACTGGCCCTTAATAGCTTCGCTGTAATTCGCTGTAAAATTGGTTAACGTCTTCGCGTGAGTAAAATCGCGTAGAATGAATAAACAAATGCAAAATCAATCAATTAAATAATTAATTAGCAATGCCGTCGAGGAACGCGGGAGCAGTTGCACGAGCGCGTTCCCACCGTAGCGCTGAGGGGCGCCAATGAGCCACCTGTGGAAGAAGACGGTGACGCTCGAGCTTGCTGATGATGACACTTTTGTGTTAACAGACGGACGCGATCCTGGGGAAACTAGCCCTTAAGAGCTTCGCTGTAAAAAAATAAAAACAAAAAAAGAAGAGAGAACGATTCGAGTCCGACGCTCCATCCACACTCCGTGCGCAAGCTCTTGCGTCCTGAGTAGCTGATCCTTTTTTTTTTTCTTTTTCAACTACGCAAGGGCCTCGTATACTGGCTTTCAGATGTACTGGAGGAAAACTAGGAATGCTTTGGAAACCGCTGCTCTCTTGTCCTAAATGATTCGTGTGAGAAACTTGGTGTGTATATTTGGAAGCGCTAACGCATCAACCAACCTACGTCAGTTTCGAGAAAAAAAGGAGCGATACAACTAGTCCAGTAAATGTTCAGAGCTGCTGTGGCAATGTAATGTAGCTTGCTCGAAAGCACAGTGTGGTCAACAAATATTGTAAGTGATGTTATTGTAACTTGGCACTACAAATCGGAAAGCGTTAGGCGCATTTCATGCGATAGTTGTTTCACGTATTACGGGAGGCTGCACTCCAGGCCCCATTTCCGATGCCTACTCAAAGCATAACTGGAATGATGTACTTGAAATGTGACTCATATGCCGATTTGTGTATTTCAAAGAACACAGCAAAAGAGAAAAGCAAAAAAAAGGAACAAAAAGAAACAATGTAATAAAGAACGTAGAATTCGACGCCGAAATAACAATGAAGCGACTATGAAAACAATGCTTCCAATTAAAAAAAAAAAATTGGCGCTAGGTCCGAATGCATCGAATGGGCTGCCCCGGATCAAATCAAATCGTATCATATCCCACTACTGCGGGAGGTTCACCGCTCTGGGTCGGTCAGGCGACCGGGCGACCGCAGTCACCATATCCATGGCCACCATATCGACGCCCGGCTCAGCGCGGACACCCGATCAACGTTAATCAAAGGTGGGGCATAGCTGCCCGTCTCGAAACGTCCTCTAGCACCGGCCTCCGAGCAGCTGGATTACAAGGGCCCGCCACGACCCCCGGCCACTTGCGAGCTAATTTCGGCGGGGTTTTATATCTACCAAACGTATATTCGTCTCAAGCACCAGCGCTACTTATTCAAATGCCACTTGAAAATCGACCACCGCAGGAATTTTCTGCCATACGTTGGCTCTCTATACTAAAGAGAACTCGGCACATAATACCAGTCGTGGACATTTATCTATTTAAGCATGCCGCCGGCTTAGCTGGTGTGTTTTAATTTCCGTTGCCCTATTCCTGGGCCATGCGAGCCATATTTATTAGAAATAAACGACAGAAAGAGTATTTAATTCCTTTTTTGGTGCCTATTTTTGGGATTGCAATGACTTCTCGTGGTGAAGAGTGCCCTTGGATGAAGGGAAGGAATCCTTAAGGTTCAACTGAGTTATATCTGCTTCATTTGTCATTATTCATTTCAGATCATTTCAGTTCAGGCTACGTCATTCAACTAATTGCAGGTGTTACGCTAACTTGATCAGTTTTCGCACATTCGCGAGGGAAATTTAATTTCTGTATTCCGTAAGCCTCATACACCCGAGCCTTGGTAAACTCCCCCGTAGTGGGTATGAGCCGCACGTTCAAAGAGCGACATCCATGAAACGGCTCAAACTCCGGTCGCGTCTTCGACTTTCGTGCCTGCGTTGTGCCCAAAGGCTCCGAGGCAGTGCTCGTGGTTGAAAGGCTGAGTAACTCATATCGCCTTTTCTCTGCGAGTTATTAGTTTGTCTTCTAGGCGAGTTTTTCTTTTTGTGCCATTGCGAATGGGATTCAACTGAATCCGCAGTGTACTTTTTGTACTTGCGTTTGCGTCTTTGTTCTAATGAATAGGAAGGTCTACAATCATCGGAGATGAAACTGTATTTTGGTTCTGCTCATTGGTCTTTAATGAGGCCACTTTCACCTTCATTTAATTGAAAGATCGTTCTTTCTTTCGGTGTCTGTCAATTACACCGCTTGCGCAGTTCATTTCGCGCCTTCCGAATTTAATGACTCATCTTGTTCAACACCGCTCTATTGTTTTGTTGATTCTTCTAGCGTCGTTTCCGTTGTTATTTTTTAGCACGGAGGAAATAACAACAGCGAGAAAAACTGTAACGAACGTCTTGGAAAGAACGCTAGGGAGGAAGTGACTCGGGAATAATTCTGAATTGATTGAAGAGGAAACGAACACTTCAACAAACGTGTCTTCCCATTGAATGATGAGAACTTACAGCTTGTCCGCGCGTTTTGTATTGTCTCTTAGCCGACTATTTACTGCTATTTCTTCATATCGTTCTTGGATTAACGGATTATTCCTCATTACGCAAGTTATGCGTACCTTACCAGGGCACACGTCGGCGGCCTGGCTTGGTCGTTCTGTTGGTTGAAATGTGCTCAAAAATTTTCTACCGTACGACCGCGTTGAGCAACTCGTAGTAGTACTGCGCCGCCTTCATTCTTTCTTAACGATACTGCTTAATTTTCCCCCAGAATTAATACGCATGATGGCGGTGTTAATAAAGATCGCTCTAGTTCTGGTTAAGGCTGTTTCCTGCCAGCCGTTTCAACATCGTCTGCATCTCACCACGCTTCAACGCCTCCTGCTTCTGCTGCTCCCTTTCCACGCACATCTATCTAACACACCTCTTGTCAACGACACCTCGTTGCGGGCCCGATTCTATACGCTTCTCCCTTTCACAGCGCCCTCTACACGCGACTGCAAAGTGTTCTTTTCGGCGGTTCTGGATACATGCTTGTACTTGAGTGCCGTGCGCTTCCTTTTACAAACTGCACAGAAGAAGAATGATTAGTTAACGCTACGCTCCAGCAGCCACCCCTCTCTCTACCCATAGGGCGAACGCAGAGCTCGCTCAAACCACGTCGCTGGGCCTTGTGTGGGTGACAGCCATTCAGGCATAAAATAAAGGTATACCGAGACGAGAACAGCCTTTCAGACGCTCTGCACGGGGTGTCGGCTACACGCCTTCCCAATATGAATACCCACAGGTTGCCAGGCTTGATTGGACGACAAGGAATTTGAGTCGGCTCCCTTTCGTCAGTGTCGTGTTTTGCATACATTCTGTCCGGTGACGTGCTGTGTCGAGTTCTTTCAGTGCTCATATCAACCCCCCCCCCCCCCCCCCCACCCCGCCATTCTTCTTCTTTTCTTTATTCTTTTTTCATTTCAGCGCGGAATCATTCTGCTTAGGGAAGCTTCGGGCATTATACCAAGCTCTGTGCCGCGTCGCCCTCGATGCTGTCTGCACATTCATCGTACTCGAGTTCCCGCGTGAACCGGAGCATGTCGATCCGATCAGCTTCGAAAAGTGCATGCAGAATCCAGGGTCCTTGATCTCGCTTGGAATTTTTTTAACGCTTGCCGTGTTTCTTCAGTATTTTCTTGAGTACAATCTTTCTCCTCGTTTCCTTTTTTGCCATATCCTAGCCTGGCTGAAGGATGGCGTTATGAGCACGTGTCACTCACGTGGCAGAAATATCAGCTGGAGGCGTTAATGCGATGAAATGCAACCGGCAGGAATGACCTGGCCAAAAGTAGCTGAACACAATGCCCCATTACAGCGTGGAAATACATTCGTTAAACTGCGAATGTGCACGTGCGATGATACCAACAATGTGACATATTCAATTCAGGCTCCTTCTCACAATCTTGCATACGTATGTTTTAATTGGACTCATACATTCTCAGCAGATTAACTCGGGTGTAAATTACGAGTTTTTGGAGAATGTATAGGGCTTTCTTAACCTTGCCGTTGTATATTTACATCTGTATTGCAATAGATCTGTCTGTCTGTCTGTCTGTCTGTCTGTCTGTCTGTCTGTCTGTCTGTCTGTCTGTCTGTCTGTCTGTCTGTCTGTCTGTCTGTCTGTCTGTCTGTCTGTCTGTCTGTGTGGTGGTGGTGGGGTGGGGGTAGTAGTCGTACTAGTAGTAGATTTGGTCGTTTATTTAAATAAATAAGATAGAGAAATAAAGGAAAGTGAAAGGAAGGAAAATTGTTGCTGACCGCAGTAAGAAACCGCCACCGGATGTCCTGGCTTAAATGCTCCCATCGAACATTTCCTGCTGTCAGGGGCGCAATCTTTGCTGCGTCACAAAAGCGAGCTGCTCGCCATTTTAACAAAGAGCACGTTCACGCGTATATAGCGGCCAAAGGACTCCCTTGCCGCATCTGCTGATCAGCAAATATACTTTTCTCCGCCTCACTGTACGGTCGCATTCGAAGCCCTCGCATCCATCAACTAGAGTTCACCATTTCGATAATAGCTGTCGCAGTTGAGAATGCGTAGTACACAACTCAGCGCCTTACGTAATGCACGGGTTTTGTTTCGATTTACTATAAGGCTTGAGGATGCTTGTTGCTAGGCCTACGGTTCACATGGTGTACCTTAGATGGAGTCCTCGCGAGCTTAATATAAAAGGTGATAGATAAGACCTTGGTTAGGAGTTCCAAGGAAGGCATTGTCGCTGTGGGGGAGATATTTTTCGAGCTTTGCGCATTAGGAAGATTTGAAAATTAAGCAACTTGAGACAACTATGCACGCCGTTGTGGTCGCTATCTTTGCTCTGCCTTTGCTGTCCAACTATCTGGAAACGTCGGCGTACGCGCGTCCTTTCGCCGGGGACGGAGAATTACAAGAAGGCAACCAAGAGGATCGAGGAGCACCCGAAAATGCTAGTCATTTTAACTGCTCCATCTTGGATGTCTGTGACTTCTCGAGCAACGATTCGAACGTCAACGCACCACCTTGTCACGCCCCAGAGGGGGACGGTGACTGTGAAGCGAGCGGAGAAACACACCTCAAGGATGCTTTGGTGAGCAAAGAATCGCATTAACGTTTTATGACATTGATAGGAGAGGGTAATCGATGAAACATCGAAATCGCTCTCAACCTAATGAAAAATAAATCGTGGAGTCATTATTGCGAGAAATATTTATTCTAGATCGCAAAACGGTCGGCAACGTTTAGACGGAAGTACATGCTAAATGACAAAAACTTTAGACAGAGTTTGACAGTAAAAAAAAAAGAAAAAAATCTTCTAGTGTTGTTGTTGCAATCGCACTTAAATGTGCGCATATTGCGGATTGGCTCTGACGGAGTTTTACTAGGAGCACGGTCCTAAACACTGCGTCTTTTCCAAGCAATAAATTCTGCAGTTGCGTAAATTTTGGCGATCCTTCCTAGGTTGTCTCCGTCCTATTGAGTTGGGTACAGCGCACGCGATAAAGGGAAAATGAGGGGAGGCACTAAGCACAGTCTGGCAGATTTTTTTTCTCTCCAAAAGTCGGCAACAACTGAAATGGTTGTTGATAACAGCAAAATGAGGGAATTCGGAAATTTATAGGCATAAGCTGGTAGGAGCTGGCGCAAGACAGCTGTAATTGGAGGTCACAGGGAGAGGCCTTCGTCCTACAGTATACATAGGGTAAATATGATGATGAAGATGACGGTGGCTGTTTATCAACTAAGACAATTAAGGCAGTACTTCTCTGTAAACAACTTCAGGCGATTAAACCGTGTTGCCGATGGTGTCAACCTGTGCCGTCACCAGATTTAAGACTAATTTCGTCCATGTGGACCTTTTCTTTCCTTTCTATTATTGAGTTGATGAAGTTCCAAAAAAGCTTGCCGTTTTTTGTTTGCCTACTCTGGAATGCAAAATAGTCCCATCCTTTTCGCACCGGCTTCCAAGGGTGTTACAGGAACTGCCATTGACGTGAGGAACTTCAAGGCGGTGTCGCGCACTATCATCTCCTTTAGGAGAAATTCTGCTTTACCAACGCTCTGATCACACTAAGAGCTCGCACTCGCACTTACATTAATTTTATCTGGCAGTCTGACTGCGGTTAACGTTTCTCTGGAGTGCCACTTTCATTTACGACGAGGCCGCTGTGCTATAGTTCAAAGTCAGCTCGTCTCGCATATCGTGGCCCTTGCCTGCGTCCGTATCTGTTTTGTTTGATTGATTGATTGATTCTTTATAGGTTTATCACATATATATGGGATGGGAGGGGAAGGGAAAAGCCATTCAAGGATGGCTTGATGGACTCCTTCGCCCCCATACTGGCAAAGGCAATAGCAGTGGCACGCACATTTTGTTCACATGGTCGTACACTTTCACAAAACCGTCATATTAAGCACAACATTGTCATACGCTTTGACAAAACCGTGAAATTAAACATATCATTATTTTATCATCAGTCTCACTTTATTGCTGAATTTTTTATTCGTTTCCGATGTCTTTCTTATATTTTTTCCTTCCCTGTGTGTTAGCTGTTTACCATTCTGGCACGGTTTAACCACCAATAGTATTTTTATTTCAGTGAGATAGGGCAAACTGATTACTGAGCACAATACACTTCGTCAGGTATCACCTTATCCGACGCATTTTTTTTGCTTGTTTGTTTGTTTTCGTCAAAGGCACCGAACGCCACCGAAACCGAGGTGTCGCCGGGGATGGAACGGAACAAGCGATCGCCTCAAGAAGCCACCGAGGAACCCACGAGCACGCGCACTCCTCCGAGAATCTTGTTTGTCCGCCTGTGGCGTCGCTGGCCTTACAGAAGAGTCCTGGTTATACCCGTCAAGGTCGCCAACTACACGCTGATTCGTGTTGGAAAGTAAATCACGGGGTTCTGTACTTGCATTGTTCCGCATCGCCAGCAGTTCGTACGCTACACGTGATAAAAACTAAGACGAGAAAGCTAGAAGAGGTAATGTAATTTAAAAGGAAATTGCGGTTCACTGCTCTACGCGCTAAGACGACAATTATGACTCTTGCCCTAGTGGGGGGGGGGGGGGGGGGGGGCGCACCGCATTGATTTTGACCAACTGAGGTTATTCAGCCTACACACGATGCGCGGGACACGTGCGTTTTTGCATTCCAAATCCATGGAAATGCACTCGCGCGCCACGGGTGGTATTCGAACCCGCGACGTCGTGTTCAACTGTGCAACGTCACCGCCGGTGAGCTACAGCAGTGGGTACGACGTAATGTCGCATCGGTTATAAAGTGATTGCATTATCAAGAAAAACTTTGTAGCTGCAGCGGGGCAGTAATATACTCCTTATTTCCGTAATGCGTAAAGTATAGAAAGTTACGATAGTTTACTCGTTGTGTTAACTGCAGTCGTTTATGAAAAAATGGGTCGGCTTGTGGCTTCCCCAAGCACTCGCGCCACTGCCTAGCCATTAGCTTCCTTATTTTTTACTGTGAATTAAAAAAAAAAAGATGGGTAATATTGAATCAGTTTATGAGTGCATCCCGCATATTGTAAGTCTTGAGGGCGTTATTGCATCCGCCACCATCGATTAAGTCTATGAGACCAATGAATAAGTTGGTGGGGACAGTGCAGGCGCTGTGCTGTCACTGAGTCCTCTGAAGATATAACTCACGAGTATTGCCTGTCCAAGTGCTATAATTTTTACTTTCACCTGCTACCATTCTAATAGAATAAATAGTGTGTCCGTGACGAATAGGGCAGGGTTTGCTCTGAGTTCGCCGTCCGTCCAATTGGTGAGACGGTGATAGTGTCGCTCTGGCATATAAGATGCGTTGCTTCCATTGAGCCACGGCTCCACGGAAAGGTGTCGTGCCCTACAGTCAGTCTTCAACTCGCCTCATTATTAAAGCGAGCTTAAATAACACAGTCTTCACTCCAAGAGTAACCATGAAGAAATGGAAGTTGCCATCTTAGCTTAGCTTACGAACATCGTAGAATCGGGAGATATAGCTGACACGGTAATCACTTTAATGTGATTATTATTAAAATAACCAAAACTGCAACTGCATTGTCTTGCATAAAGAAAGAAAAGAAAAAGAAAGCCATATTTTATTGAAACCGATATCTCCGAAACGGCCAATTAATCTTCCTCACTGATGTTTACGTCGTGAGGCGAGGAATATCCCTCTTTTGCGCTTGCCGACGTCTGCCATTTATCTTAGGTTGAAGTTCGAAAAAACACAAAGATACGTTATTACGAGGATATCAGATTGTCACTTGCGTTATGTTGGAGTTCTCAGGAATGAAACCGTTGCCGTTATTTTTGCCCAAGATTTCTATCGCACTCTTTCGAGAAAAAATACCATTGCTTGTTTGTTTGGTTCTGGCAGTTGGGGCACGCTGTTTCGGAGCTAAAAACTTTTCAACGTAATCACGACATAAATCAAGGCTCGAGAGTTCAATCCATCTCTTTCGCTGTCCGTGCTGTGCACCTGTCGAAACTTGGCGAATTGCCGCGGCATCCTTTGCCGTGGCCGCGTTCCTGTTATTTTTGTTTGTGCTTTCCGCGCCTCCCACATCTCATACATCACCGATCAAACGCACTGGAGAGATAGGGCTGCCTCCACGGTCAAATGAAATACGGGAATAAAAACAAGCGAATAAAGAAACCTACGAGCTCCGTACGTCCAAGCGAAGATGAATAGCCGTTGTCGTTTCATCTGGTGAAATGCTGTGAAAACGCACGTGCGGGGCCAGTTTTGTGCGTTTGTGTGCAAGGACGCCATGAAGGCGCGAAACCCTAAGGAACAAATAAGTACGCGCAGCTAAAAGTTAGCACTATGCAGAATCAAATCGCGGAGTTTAACGTCCTAAAGCAACGCATGGAGGGATGCCATCGGCCTGACTGTTCAGACTGTTCTCACGTGGGGACAAACCAATAACGATGTAGTGGCCGATAAAGATGCCAAATTGGGAATATAATCAGCGACTGTCGAAGTCCTTGTTAAGTCAGAAAGTCGGGATAGTTGGCCTAAGTAGATTGACATATTTACAACGTTGACAAGGAGGAAACACACAACATGAATAAAATAGGATGGGCGTTAAAGTACACGGGCACCTTTTTTTCAAAACAAATTTTTTTCGTGTCCTTTGCAAAGGGATGCGATGCCCGGAACGAGTTAATTTTTCTTCTCGAACTCTCATAAATTCATTACGTGACGAGGCCTCGTGTCAGACTGAAGCCACAGACGATAACACATTCTGCGCATGGTGTTATATGCATTGCTCAGAACCACCAGTTTAAACTCTCTGTTGGTCCCGCTAAGGATGAGGAAAAAAAAAGGTCTAATGGGAAGGAGGTAATGGGAAGGAGGTAACCCATTCTAATGTTGAATTCCAATGGTAGATCGCGAGCGCTCGGCCGGATCACGAACGGAGCGCGTCACTCCGACTGAGATCGCTCTCATCTACTCGCACCATATCTGCGAAGGGAATGCGTGCGCTCCCGCGGGGGCACTTAGTACAGGAAAATCAAGTGAGAGGGCGCTAGAATAGAGAGAGGAACAAGCGCTTGGAAGCGCAACCCACCACCCCATTTCACTGTCCGTGTCAGAAGAATCATCACTCGACTTAGAAATCGTACTGTCCGAGTCGGAGCTGTCTAGGAGCGCGAACAAAATCTCACGGCGCGAAGCGGCGTCCACGTTTCCTCATGTCCATAGCTGCCCGCGACCGGAAACAGGCGACTGTGGCAGGAAGCAGAGGCGGGTGAAGGAAATACGTCACGAGGATTTCCGGTCAAATCTGCCGATTTCGGCGGAGCAAATATTTTTGCTCCACGGAGCAATCCGGGATCAGCGACTGGTCCCAATCTGCCATTGGAACACACAGCTCACGCTCCCATTCTGCCATTGGAATAGGATTGCTCCATACAGAGCAGAAAAACTTGATCTGGATCTGCCATTGGAATTCAACATAAGTACCAGCTGGCTTGGGAAAGGGTTAAAGGAATGAAACATAATAGAAGGCTCCACTAAATAAACATTGAATGGTAAATGCTCGCCTGTTCCACCCGATATGCGTGGCGACGTTGTTCGGCCTCCTCCTCGCGTTTCTGATTCGAGGGTTCTTCACCGCGAAGTTGCCTAATCCAGTCATCGCGTTCCCTATATAGCACCTCGAGGTATGATAGGAGAAGCCGCTTGATCTCGTTTTCGTGTTTGAGCAACGACGGGTCTTCATGGCGAACTCTTAGAATCTTATTCTCTCATTAAAACGTGCGAGGTGGCGTCTTTAGCCAGAAGTCGTTGGGTCTATTTCTCGTGTTCGAATACCTTCAGCCTTCTGATAGCGAAATCTCGGGGTTACGGGAAGCGGGGGCGGGGGGAGGGGTCGCCTCTTCTCGTGCCTATTTCTACACATGCGTCTGTCAAGCCAGTGTTCACTAGACAAAACATCAACGTCACTTATACGTCTTGCTTGTTCTTGTGCCGACTACGCTTTACATCATGCAGGAGCCATTGTTAATGCTTCTTTAGTTTCAGTCAGGTTACGTGCCATATATGTATATATACCACTGGCAAGTAATTTGACGGAAACTCAACAAGCATTGACGTAAGTTATGGCATATGTTTTACATTAATACATATGCTATAACGTTCGTCTTTGTTATTTTTTGAATGTTAGGCCTTCGAATCTGGCGCGAAACACACACACACACACACACACACACACACACACACACACACACACACACACACACACACACACACACACACGCACGCACGCACGCACGCACACGCACACACGCACACACACACACACACACACACACACACACACACACACACACATACATACATACATACATACATACATACACGCGCGCGCGCGCGCGCGCGTGCGTGTGTGTGTGTGTGTGTGTGTGTGTGTGTGTGTGTGTGACTGTTCAAAAAACAAAAGAAGACATGAACTTACTTGGGGCAACAGAATTATCCATCTCTGTTGCTTTTCCTCCCTTTGAAGAGCTGCGTCCCGCAGCTCTTCTCTAATTATCTCTAATTCTCTAATTATCTTAACTTCTCGTTAATGCAAAGTTAATGTTTGCGGTAATAAGCCTAATGAAAAATTATTCTCGCGTTTGTCTGCCTGATCGCGTATCCTACACAACGTGAGCGGCGGAACTTTAGCTCTTGGTTTTGTTTCAAAAGCGTTTGATTAATGTTTAGGGCAGATTGAAACCACAGCGTTAGAAGAGGGTCGTTCATATCTATGAACACACACAAGCCGCCTGATCGATGTTCCAGGGAATATGGATAGAGAAAATGGCTCAAGTGAGAGCACAACTTCAACGAAGTTTAACCGCGTATCACATTATTATAGTTGTATGCTTTCTTAAACAGTTGTTCATTCTTGTTTTTAATATTAACTCTTAAGCAGGTGAGGCCTTTTAGCGGACGAGTCAATAGTAGACGGCTTCAATGCTGTACATTAATGGGATCAAGTGTTAACTCGGTGCACTTTCTATAGATATTTGGATGTGAACATCACAATCCTGCAGGCTGACATCTATCGTGATAATTAAAAAATGAATTAAATTATGGGGTATTGCAGGCCGAAACCACGATCTGATTATGAGGCACGCCGTGGTGGTGGGGGATTCCGTAATAATAAGGACCACTTTGGGCTCTTTAAAGTGCACTTAAATCTAAGTACACGGGTGTTTTCGCATTTCGCCCCCGTCGAAATGCGGCCGCCATAGCCGGGTACCGTGATAATACCAGAAAGATTCAAAACTAAGCTATTGCATTCGCGAACAGTTCCTGAACCAGGGCGTATGTGCAAAATTGCTGCTGCGGCATAGTTTCAAGTGCAAAAAAAAATTGTTTAGAGGGCAAAAGAGAAAGGACAGGACAGAGCGTTACACTTCAACTGACGAATTTTAATAAATGAGTGGCACGCAAAGGGCCTACTGTATCTGTGAACTGTCTTGTGATAATGCCTAAACGATTCAGTTGCAGCAATTAGCGGACGTATGAGGGTCTCCATTGCCTAAATGAAAAAAAATTGTGACGAAAAATGATACTTCGAGTAGGCCGTTCGATGCCAGAAGGAGGAAGACAAAAAAAAAAGTTCGTGTATTACCCACCATCCTCTACGATGGCCAAACAGCCATACTGGCTATTCCCTCTAGCCTTCTTACGCATCCATCTGAAATTTCTCGCAATGAAATTAGTATTCGTAACAAGAAAGCCCATGGCTTAAAACAGCGCTCCCGAAATTGACCGTCCCACGCGGGCTTTTGTTAAAAGCCACACTGGAGACTATATGTATTCGTTTGTTTGTCGGAGCATTGCTTTCTACTGATGCTCAGCCTACATCATGAGTAGAGTGTTTGTGTAGTTAAATTAAGGGAGCAGTAAGCAGGAGAGAGAGCGAGCATACTACGGCCTTTCCGGTTGCGTGAGTCATTTTTCTACCCGTCCCTACTCTGCCTGGCGTTCCACGTGCACGACTTCCCGAATCACTGAACCTTTGTCTCCACTGGCCGAATGATATCGTTTCGCTGACCACTGACTTGGAAAATGACCCTCGCGGCATATCGGCCGCCTTTGGCTCCCGGCTCCATCGGTCCGCAGTGGAAGTGGGACAGTCCGCCGGGTTTGAGGAATGCGCGATACGGGTCGAGAAGAGCGTTCGGTGGATTAGAAGCACAGACAAATACCTACTGTGGCA
The DNA here is from genome assembly GCF_050947875.1 of Dermacentor variabilis. Lineage (NCBI taxonomy): Eukaryota > Metazoa > Arthropoda > Arachnida > Ixodida > Ixodidae > Dermacentor > Dermacentor variabilis. The sequence goes on from NC_134577.1 coordinate 30,906,946, forward strand.
TCGACCGAGATGTTACCATTTTGGTGAGTGCTGGAAATGGATTCCGAAGTATGTAGCCTCAGCGTATAAGATGCGGGTTCGCTGGCGCTTGCCGGTGGACCCGCATATTCTTACACTGTTGATACGTTTTTTTTTTTCTTGATCAGTTTTGTCTGACTTCTCTTCTTCCTTCACGTTTTCTTATTCTGCACGACATAGACCAGTTTGCCACAACCACTTTCGTGGGGGGTTAGCCAGCAGTAATTGAAATGAATAAATGAACGCGAGAAAGAGAAGGAGTTGTGGAAATTTCCTGGTCTCTTAGAACTATGAACTGCTTGTGAAGTATAATTTTATGCGCCATGCGTATTCAAGTTCTTGCAGAAGATATCGGAAAACTTACATTGGTAGTGCATTCTTTTTTTCTTAGATAAGTGAACTTTTACGCACCTACAGATATCCAAGTACTGGTGACGCTCTTTCTTTCGACGATGCATTACTTCTTCAACCTTCTTGTCATCTTTTTTTCCCGCTCTCTTTCGTTCTCTCCCTGATCTTTTTCTCCCCACTTCCCTTTCCCTGTGCAGTGCTGTTGAGGTGTCCTCCTTTGAGACACAGTTACGGCACTGCACTTCTCTCTTCCTCTCTCATCCAAAAATCACTACACACACGATACATTCAGTCCGTACCTCGGCTTGACTTAAGCGACAGGTTAATGGGATCAAATAGCAGACCATATAGAAGCTTGTAACACCAGTTATATTGCTACTAAGAAGCCTATGAAAAAAAAATTACGAAATTTATTTTGTGCAAAGTATACACCTGAAATCGAGGAAGGTTGGGCTGCATTTTTCAACACCTCGCGAATGCCCGATCTCCTCTCGGTTGCTCAAGCACATGCACTTGCGGCGTAGGATTTGCAAAGCGATTTCATATGACGCTTGCAAAAGGGCTAGTTAAAATTTCAGCAGGCTGTCACTATGTGGCAGCGTAATCAAAAGTAACAAATAAAAAATAACCTGTACTAAGCTACACTACATCTCGAGAATGCAAGTCAGTACAAAATATGCATAAACGAGGGAATAATCTTAAAAAATCAGTTTTGGGTGGTAGTAAAGCGTTAATTGTAGATAATACGATTTGCAAGATTTCTAAAGATGCATAATGACATAAATCTAACAACACTGGTATTATGTCTCTCATAAAAGTACACTGCTTCAACGCTTAGAAGGGCGGTGATCGATTGAGCATTGCATAGCTAGGAAACCGATTTTCGGAGGGGCGTTTAAGGTGCGTGGTGGTCTCATGACCACAGCTTTTTGAAAGCCGTAATTTGTTTGTCTGATCAACTTTGAAGTGCGTGTGTGAAAAATGGTAAGATAAATTTACATTTAAATACTCTCGCGCAAAAGAAAAAAAAATTGGTTTATCACTTCTCACAATAGCTATCATCTATTCCCGTTGGAATCGGAACCAGCGTGGCTTGAGAAGTATGACGATTATTTCTGTTACTCGTGCTGCTATCGTTATTCGCAGCTTGCGCTATTCCCGTTTACAAACCAACGTAATTGTTTATAGCGTAAATTTTTCATACGGTGTGCGCTTTAGCGTGAATTCGGGAACTTCGTCACCTTTACGCTGTTGGGTTCAAGCGCTCTTCGCCAAACAGACAACGCAAACTTTGCTACTGATTAACGATGACACAGCAACTAGTCCAGCTTTCTGCCTTGATCGGTTCGCTACTGCCTTTCCGCAAACGTATTGCAGTTTACGGAACACCCGGCTACCCGCACATATGCGGGAACGGTCGAGCTGGTGGCTCCACCTTGCGGTGCTGAGTACAACCAGAGAAAACGCGGCTTTACTGCAGCGAACAAGCTGCTGTAAAGCGTTGGCACCGACGTAACCTTTGGCGTGCAGTCATTTCTTTCAATATTTTTCTTCGACGTGGAGAACCGCTTAACACAAAAACACTTTTCAAGCGTGGTGGTTGGAAAACGAGTCACAGAGGCCCGCTACACGAGCGTTCCTCCTGCCGTCCATGCATGTCTACGCTGATCTGGTGTAGCGCAAAGGTTAGTACATTTACACACAAGCTAAACCTTTCTAATAGGGCCTTTTAAGCTGTCCGCAGACGCGCTAGTGTTTACAGAATACCGGAATGCTGTAGAGGATGGTGGGAACGACGCGGATGATGGCGCCATCTAGTGACCCTGAGTTCATTAAAGCAGGCACGACTATAATCGCTATCGCCTGCTGCGCTCTACTTTATAGTTTTCCGGCGTAAAAGGCGTCGATCAGCAACATAATCCCTGTGAACGTATACGCGCTCTTTTAGGTTTCTTTGTTCCTGGTCGAGTACGCTCATGTGAAAGAAAACTCTTTCGCCGTCCTGTAGTTGCATGCAGCGCCACGAGATGTAGCCACCAGCCCAGGTTTCCTTGTCAGTGCTTCCTAATATTTTGGTATTCCGTGAACAATATAACAATAAGCAAGAGGCACATGCTGGAACGATTTCCTCCCAGTGTTGAGACACACGTGAAACGGCTGCTTCTTTTGATGATGGAATTTCGCTCCCGGCGACAAGACTCCGTTTCAACTACTGCGAGACACTGAACACTCGCGAGTTTCGGTTCCCCAGAAAGGCGTGACAATAAATCAGGTAATTGGCTTACGCGCGCCTCTTGTTGCGCGCGTGCATAAAAACAAAATGAAAGACGGAAACGGTGTTGCCGCCCATGCTTAACCTACGCAACGAGCGCTCTTGCAGTATGCATAGAATCAGCGCGCCTATAACTTGAGGCGCGATGCACTCATAAATATCGGCGTGTACAGGCCTTTGCTGAAGGCCGGGTTTCCTCTGATCTAATTAGAAACGCCATCTGTCGTTTCCTTCACAACAACAACAACAACAACAACAACAACAACAACAACAACAAAGAAAGATGGTGGCGGTCCTCACTTACGGGGTTACTAGTTTTGGATGATCGTCTAACCCGCACGCATAACGCATCGCTTGTCATGTTATAGCCGCTGTCGCCGTCAACATTGCTTAGAGCGTTGTTTCGGAAAGTTCTTAACCGTATCGCTTACTGACTTGTGGGAACATTTAATTTGCGCCGCGTAGCAGCCCATTGGTGGTCCCCTAACCAAGTCCTTCGTCAAATTCTTGCTGTGGTAGCAGGAATGTACATATATATATATATATATATATATATATATATATATATATATATATATATATATATATTATTGTACTAATAGTCTGCTGCACTAATAGCGGCATTATTTTGCTGAAGTTCGAGAATATAAGGCACAGCAATCAGGCACGTACCCAGGATTCCTTTCCGGGGGGGGGGGGAGGGAGGAAGGAGGGCAACTCAAGGTAACCTATCTAGGCAAATGAGGGGGGGAGGGCACCTTTACTAGTACAAATATTAATAACGCCCGTCGTTCGCCATGAAGACGTGTAAACATGCAAAAGAGAAATTAAATAACGTGTATCTCACAGGTACGCCTGTGAAATAGACCTCTCCTTTACTAGGCAAACAAGGAACCACATCAAATGGACTCGCGCAGGAAAGAAGCCACGAAGAACACTGCCAAGAACAATTTAAGAAAAAGCGACAGTTTAAAATAAAGATTTCTATGGTAGCATACAACGTAAAAACAAAACAGCAGTTGACAACCATACAACCAAAGCACACGGCCCACGCGGGGTTGTGTTACTCTCCCAGCCAACTACCGAAGCAAACAAACTCGTCGTCACGCGGCCTTCTCAAAATGGCGTAGTATTTGACACCTCCGGAGCGTCTGCTGTTCTTGAAGAGTCTTTTAATCGATGGTAGCAATGAGGTGTGCAACAGACATGGACGAAGTGTGAGGAGTCTGAACGTTTGAGTCTTCAAAAGTCTACCTGCCATGTTTGCTTAGTGGCTATAATGTTGGGCTGCGAAGCACGAGGTCGCGGGATGGAATCCCCGCCACGGCGGCCGCATTTTCGAATGGGGCGAAATGCGAAAACACCCATGTACTTAGATTTAGGTGCACGTTAAAGAAGACCAGGTGGTCCGAATTCCCGCAGTCTCCCACTACGGCATGCCTCATGGTTTCGGCACGTAAAACTCCATAATTAATTAAATATTCAAAAGTCTGCGGTACAGTTCATTTCACTGCTGAGCCCGTTTTACTCATGAAATTCCACTGCCAACTGAAGTGCAACTTGACAATATACTGCATAGTTGCAGCGAAGCAAGCATTTGATTTCAGTTCAATAAAGAATTAAGCATTCGCCATTCCACTATAATAGTCGAGGGAAAACGTATAAATTTACGCGCTAATAAACATATTTTTGTGGTTCCCGCCTGATATGGGTAACAGGAAAAGTTTGAAGTACGAATAATTTGCAGCCTCGTGGAGGAACAGTGGCTGGCGGTTATGAGGGCGTGTGCAGGGCTTCACTGCAGACTTGAGTTGTATCCGATTGTAGCAGCGTTTTTTGAATTCGCTCTGGAATAATTGTAGAGAAATATACATTTGTGGAACAATCGCAGTTCTTTTGCATCCCTCGTTCACTGCTCTACCAATCTAGTGCCAAAACCGACTCGTATTATTATTTGGGAACTAGCGCAACGATGCGTGGCCTCCAGTCCTGTACAACTGCGTAGAGCTCAAGGCGCTGCGGTTCTAGACGTACTGAGCCCACCGCGGAAGATTAGAAAAACACCTATACATAAGCACAACAGAGAAGTTGCTACGTCAGGTGGCTCGACTGATAACTGTAGAGGCGTCATTCAAAACACACGGAATTGTTCTCCCCTTTCGGCGGCATTTTCTCTACTTCCGTTTTAAATAAAAGATGTGGATCCACAAAGGTTTTCATAAACAACGGTTAAATTTGTTAATATTCGCTTTTTCTTCCTGTTTGGCTGTTGCCTTGGTTCTCTCCCTTAGTATATCGCTTAACTTCTCAACTCCTTGCTACTCTTGTTTCCAGTTGCCAATTTTGCACGAAAAGTGCTGTACAGTTAGGGAAAAACCACACGAGGTAACGGGTGACAGTCATATTGCTTATGGGTTTAAGAGGAAGCTTTAGCTCGGGTGCTCCTATCTAAACACATGTAAAAGGAGAATTCGTTTTTCTCGGCAAACACAGCACCTAATTTGACGAGGTATGTTGCATTTAAAAGAGAAAGTTCAAATCTAGTGACTGTTGGCTTCCAATGATTTATTTATGTTGTCAATATTGCATTGAAAAATTGTCAAAAAATCAAAAATTTTCAGAAAACGAAACTATCAAGTTAGCAACTTTCTAACTCAGCAAGGAAAAACAATATCGCCATTCTGGGAATGGTGCCGCATGTTACATCTAAAGGGGACATCATTGATATGCTACACATGGATCTAAAAAAATTCAGTAATATGGAAATACAGCTTTTGCAGAACCCTTGTACACAATGTAACAAATTAACGTAAGATATAAATTGACGAAAGAGATATAAGGACCCCCTGCCCCCCCCCCCCCCGTCTCCTTGGGTACGTGTCTGACAGCAATAGTTGCCAACTCTGGTGTTTCTCTGCATTTCTTTTCGGCCTCGTTGTCCCTAACGCAGATGAAAAGTTTCCTGGGAAAACTACTAGAGGAAAGTGGGTGGAGGTAGTGCCTACTGCGCTTGTGCAAGTATGACAGTTCATCTAAGCATGATAGTGATAGACAGTGCGCGGATTTGCCTAAACTTCGTCCGTCTGGATTCGAAAGGGTTCGTGAATTTGCAAACTGACCATTTTCAGCAATATATCGCCTTATAAACGCAACAGTTCGCAATGATTGCGCGTGGGCGAATCGTATAGTTACCCTCCCGTGTTTAGCGAATTAACTGCGCTTAGAAATCCAGAAACATGAACCACAATAACGAACGCCGGAAGAACGATATTTGAAGCCACGAGCACGAAGGTTAGACAAATTCACGTACTATACCATAGTTCCAATGACAGCTGATCGCCGCACCGGAGTTATTTCTGATAATTTCGCCAGGGAAGCTTTCTGGTTGAATAAACCGGTTGCAACGTCCGCGAAAATATCTAATGTCCACTACGTATTTCTGTAGGTGTCAGGTGTTTTCTCCCCCGTATGTCAGATGTAAGGTTACTTACAGAACCCTCTCTTACAGGCCGATAGCTTCAGCTTTAACTCGCACAAATTCAAGACACACCCAATGGCAGAGTGACATCACCATCACCTCCAATACTCGAATCGGAAGGTTTAAACGCAACTCTGTGACCTTTTGAACTGCCCCTCGTGCATGCAGCTGTTACCGGTAACTTGGTGACGAAGTACGGTGTGGCCACGCGTTACGTTATGTTGCGCTTGACACGCCCGGATGGGCGCTCTAAGGCAAGACAGTTACTTTGCCCTACCTGCCTTCACGACAAAGAAGAATTCCCCCGTCGCGAGCTCGCTCCGCTCGTTGTTCCGGAGCAGAGCACATCCGGGCACGGCACCGGCGGGCGCCTATTGATCAGCGAGATGTCGCGATGTCCCGACGCGGTCGCTTGTCTCCCGCGGAAGCGAGCGGAACGCGCGAGAGCGCAGTGGACCCCTAATCAGGACAAAGTGCGCCCGCACGCAGCCGTGGCGTCCGCTCGCAATAGATAAAACGTCACCGTTGGTCAACGACGTCGTACACAATGCGGGAGGGCGCACTCGACCAAAGGAAAGCCGAGGGATAAACAAACCGTCGAGGAGAGCGCTAAGTATATGCTATTTGAAATGCTGTTTGGCGTGAGAACTGCCTTGGCTATCGGCTGTCACCGTGCATGCCGTCGCCTCCACCTCGTCAAATGGGAAACCACCAAATTCTTGAGACAGTATGGCGAAAAGAAAGTTGTTCTCTTGTTTCTCTTGTGTGTTTGTGTGTGTTGGGGGGGGCTGCATTAGTCGGTGCTGGACACAAGGTCGCGGGTTCAGTCTCGGCGGCATGCCGATGGAGGCAGGATGCAAATATGCTCGTGTACCTTGCATTGGGTTCTCGTTAACAAACTCGAGGTGGTCCACATTAATTCACAGTTCCCGGCTACGACGTGCCACGTAATTAGATCCTAGTTTTGACGCGTAAGCCTCGGGGAGATAATACACACCACAATAGCATGAATGAGACGGGTTTCTGTATAGATATGTGATTGACCACCGATCAGGCTAAGAATTATTGGTGATTCGCAAAGTGACGAGCTAATTAATCAATGTTGCCAGTGCGAGATCAAGCCAGCCTGTTTTTTTTTAATGCGAGGGTAAATGCCTCAAGGCATACAGGGCTATGGGATGGGGGTGAAAAAGGATGATTAAATGAATGAAAAAAGATTTGCTGATTTAATGAAGCCGAAGAGGGATCGAAAGCCAGCCTGTGTTCGTGGCATGTCAACTTACGTAAATCCCACCATTCTCTTTAATTATTGCGGAGGAGCAACAGAACGACAAATTATAATCTTGTTTTTCTACCTACATCATAACAAAGGAGTCTAACAAAAGCAACCGAAAGCAATCGGGTAAACTAAAATTAAATCATGTGATTTTATGCACCAAAACCAGGGCGATGATTATGAGGCACGCCGTAGTGGGGCACTGCGGAATACCTTGCGCCGGATTGGGGCTCTTTAAACGCGCACCCAATACACATCACACGGGCGTTTTGCATTTCGGCCACATAGAAATGTGGCCGCCGCAGCCGGGAGTTGCTCCTGCGACCTCGTGCTTATCAGCGCAACGGAAAAGAAAGTAAGCAACCACGGGTACAAAAAATCCTGCCCTGTTGCCGACGGAAACTGCAATGATGCATCGTAGGGATTTGATAACTACAGCTGCAACGTTTCAATGCGCAAACAAATGCACGCGAAGAAGAAAAGCCAGCAAGTAAAATAGGACCGTGGCTCCCCAGCAGAACAGAGATGGACGTTCTGCGACGCCGATGGCGACGATTTAGGACCTGCATTCGACAGGTCATCATAGCGCGGATGCGTGCCTATATCAGGATATTTATAGGGAAGTGCGGCAAAGCAGCGTGACGCGTCGCCCGCAGCAGTTCCGCAGTTCCGGCCATATGTCCAGAAGGAACTCTGCTTCCTTCGCAGCTTCCTATCGAAACGAAACCGGATGCCAAAGTCAAGGGGACAATGTTTTCATACATTCAGTGTTTTCTAAAACCGTAAGATATTGCAGCTTTTCGGGGAATTTCGCAAAAAATTTATCTCTACACCGAAGAGTTATGAGAGTGTCGACGACTAAGTTTGTTCACATCGGCGGTGCGTAAATCTGTTTCCTATGTTCTTGCGCGGCCTTAAACAATAAAGGAATGATTTTGGAAACGCTAGCGCTTATTCCTGTGATGTTTCGCGGTTCCTAACAAGTTATTGCAGCCGATGAACATTTGTGACAAGAATTTGGTGTGATCGGAATAGCCGCGTCACGTACACTATGATGATTAAAGAAATAAAGAGTTTACGCAGCTGGCTTTGAATTCTTTGTGATTGTGCGATACTGCATTCTGAGCGTTGTAGGAATACGCCCGCAATATTGGATCATTGGTTATATTCTGAAATAGTATCTCAAGGTATGGACACACACACACACAGCGAAGGAAACGTTTTCTTTCAGTTCAATAAACAATTAGGCTTTCGCCATGCTACTATAACAGACGGGTGAAAACGTATGAAATTACGCGCTTATAACATTATTTTTGTGGTTACCGCCTTATTTAGGTAACAGGAAAAGTTTGAAGTGCAAACCATTATCAGCCTCGCGGAGGAACAGTGGCTGGCGGTTATGAGGGCGTGAGCGGGGCTTCACTGCAGGCTAAGTTGTATCCTACTGTAGCGAAACGCCGGCATTACTTCAATTAACACGAAAGCAGATGCTATGCACGTGCGAGCGCGTGCGCGTAGCTTTGGCTGTGCTGCCACAGAAAGTTGTTGTCGGGTATAGTTAACGTGGAGCTGGTAAAACGTGAAGTGAGAAACTAAATTATGGATTACTTCCTTCATGACGGATTACCGCCTTAATTACGGATTACTGTCTTAACTACGGATTACTGCTTAGTTACGGATTACTGTCTTAAGTACGGATTACTGCCCTATTAAGGATTACTGCCTTATAAAAAGAAATAAACACCGCGCAACTACGACGTAGTTGTCTTTTCGAATGAGGTATAGACAAGGCAGCCTTTGTTTTATAATTACTGATGATTATGTTTCAGAGAAAAAATAAATAAAAAAAGATATAGAAAATTTAGGACTGTGCCTATTCTTCGATTAACAATTGATGAGCATATTCCAGCAGCGTTATAGGACGAACGGTCGCCCTGGATCCGCTGCAAAGCCTATCGGGCGCTGGGAACGGTGCGTACACTTCGTCGTTTTCGTGGGCAAACACGCTGCCCTTTTCTCGCCCGATACCGTGGCAGTACGATGGCGCGCGCACACACACACACACACACACACACACACACACACACACACACACACACACACACACACACACACACACACACACACACACACACACACACACACACACACACACACACACACACACACACACACACACACACACACACACACACACACACACACACACACACACGCACACACGCACACACGCACGCATGCACGCACGCACGCACGCACGCACACACACACACACACACACACACAGTGCTTTGAATAGGACGGGCGGTTCGAGAACGGCAGCCTCCTCGTCGAAGGAAGGTCGATAGCCTGACGGTAATGCAGTCATGGTCCCTCCTGTCTTCCTTGCAGAGTGAAATATGACGATGCTCATTACTGTCAGAAGACATCGATGCAGTAATATTCTTCCTCTATTCTGACCACGAGTGATACATAAGCTAACAACCTTTCGCATCCTTTGTCCCACAGACGGGCTGAAATATTAGAGCTACTCGGCACAATAGGCGCCCTCAGATAAGTTTGTTCTGATATGGAACACTTCGCGCAATCTTGGGAGCGGGCAATTGCAGCTGAGCGCATTACAAAAGCGCGCATCGTTGGCTCTTGTTTATGGATGCGTTGTGTTGGATGCTGTTTCTACATTCGTCAAGCAGGAAGGTCAGTGCTGCTGGACCCGACAGAAGTCGATATAGCCAAGACGTTGAGGAACGAGCAGCAAACGTTCACAATGACGGGCGCATCAATAACAGCGCACAGGGGCCTGAGTCGTCAGGGGCTGGCCTGCGTCTGCGGTCCTTGGTTCGTAGAAACCGGATTTGTTTCTTTGTATTGATCGGCACGCTGCATTCGTCAGCAAGCAACGATGATAAGTCGCCTGAGGGACCAAGCCGAGATCAATGCTCAATTATGCGCATTACAAATACAAGGTCGCCGACATTTAAAGGAAACACCTCGTTATCATTGATGCACTCTTAGAAGCCAAAGAGGAAGGCGTACACGTCATTGTTCCGACAAAACATAGTTCCCCAAGGTATAAATGGATTTTCGAAATGATAATCACGTTTTTTTTTCGCGTTGCATGAGGGACCCCGTACGTGCATTTCATGTGATAAATCTTACTGTCTCCTACGAATCATCATAGAGTAACAAGTGATGCAGCTCAGGGTGTCTACCAACCAGGAAAACTGGGAAATCTCAGGGATATTGAGTAGTCTGGAAAAACTCAGGGAAAACTCAGGGAATTTGTGCTTTTATCAGGGAAAATCAGCTGTAATTCTATTGAAAGGTAACGAAAGTCGCTGTAATGCTGGCTCTTGTAACAGAGAGTAATCGTAACGGATAGCCTTTGACGCCACGTCGTCGGCTGGAGGAGTTGCCAGAGTACAGTCAACGAGCGACTTCCCGGACGTCCGGCTTCGCGGCGCCACCGCGTATACCCCATAGGGTCAATGTATAAGAACGTCTGAAATTTCGGACACAAGAACCCTTCGCCTGCCGAATTTCCGGACTCCTTGCAATGACCGCCGGTCCGAAACGGCATTAATGAAAGCCACAACCGCCGCCATTTTGATAACCTCGCTGCCTCGAACGGGCGCACTCGCACGCAGATCCGCTGACAGCCGTAGCCACCACCGCTGGCAATACTAGGCCTAGCTCCTCCGAGGCTCGGTGCTAAGCTTCTTGCAGTTCTGTGTCGTGTTTTTCATTGAAAGAATTCGCCGCTGTCAGCAATGGCACCGACACCGCCTTTGTGGTCATCGCGATTGGCTTCAAAGTTCGGAAAGCACGACGCGTTGCATAATGCCGGTTTTCGAAAGTCATCTTTGCCTCGTTGCAACAGTGTTACGCTGTGAAGCAGAACTGTAAAAAGGGGCAACTGTTACGGGACACGGCATGTATTCCTTAATTATGCACGCGTGCACCCGCTATCTCCCGTCACAGTACGAGCACCGATATGCCTATTAAGTGTACTGGCAGGCCTTCAGAGGGTTTTCTGGCGTGGCTGTGGCGATTTGAGCCCTTAAAGGCTGTAAAAGACATGCATTGATTTTTTCGGACGCTTTCGCGGCCCCTAGGGAGTCCGAAAAATCAGACGCTGACTGCACAACTGTCTAGAGTGTGATTCAGATAGTCCGTATGGCGAATGCGCAGCCGAAGGAGAACAAGAAGACAAAGTACCTACGCATATAGAAATGAACGGGAAAGGAAGCATGCCGTCGCTATTTTGAAGGAACTTGCACTCTAAAAGTAAAGTGTTGGCTGACGCCGAGATGCAGGTGTCCCTCATCCAAGCAAACAAAAAAAAGAAACTCTTTATAACAGTGAAACGCAACACTTGAGGCGTTGTGCGTGGGCTGAGAGTATGTCAGGGCAGTTGAAGTTGACTTACCAGTTGTTGCGATGGAATCTCACTCGTGATAAAGTTCGGGCTTCAAACCAATTAGCCAGCCATCAATTGTTAGAAATTGCTCATATTCGAAAATATTCTGTATGCAGCACTTATTCGTATTTGAGAATGGTCGACTCGATTTCCAATGGGTTTTACTATCTCTTTCGAAGGTATTTTATTCGCTGTGCATTTTACTAACCACTCCCTTCTGTTTTCGTTTTAGATGAAATAGACTACCCCTTACTATTGAAACTGGAATAAGTTTTTTTTGTTTTTTAACATGCTTACTAGAGAGTGACACCATTCGGTGGCATGATGTAGGGAGCCCGTCTTGACATTAAACAAAGTTCTGTGTCATTCAGGTAATATTGCAAAGGCACTCAGGGAAAACCTGGAAACCTCGGGTAATTTGGAACTGTCAACCTTGTAGACACCCTGCATGCTCCCCTAGGGCATTTAAAAGGAGTTGAACAAAAGAAATGTGTCGAACATTTACTCACTCGTTAAAGAATAGTTGCACAGTGTCCCCGAGGAAGTTTTCATCCTGTAGTATCATTTCGCAATATTTTGTTTACTGCCTCCAGAACAATCGTGCAACGATGACCGACTCAGACACCGCCCGCCGGCCTATTATACACTGGAGTTTTACACAAAGCGATGCTTGTTTAATATTTCTGGCAATTAGGCATGAGCTATAGCAAACGTAGGTAGAGCATTGTCCTCATCGTAAGCTCTTTTTGTACTGCTGCTTTGCTTTCACTGACCACGTTTGCCTGCTTCACCAACGTAAACCAATGCATTTTTTGCAAGATAAGTAGCATGAAGGCATGGAGGACATCGTAACCATATTAAGTGACAGCTCTACGTCATTTGGCTTACAGCAGAACACCAGGCGAGTCGTCCTCAGTCATACACCATTTATTGTTTTCTAGGGTAGCTCAAGAAGCACAATGCCCTAATTTATTTTCCTGATGTTCAAACCAATATATTTACTAGCACATCCCAATTTCGGACATTTTTTGCTTTTTCGTCGGCGTCTGTGATGGCCTCCGTCTACACAATGTAGTTAGATATCCTTTGAAATAAGCGTCTGGTCGACACACACTTGTCAATGCAGCAGGCTGCCATCAAATTACTGGTAGTGGAGAAAGAATCTGGCGAAAAAAACACAAATCACGAAAGATATAGTAAGGTTGACGTTCCGGCTACCAGACTGTTCACAAAAAGGGAAATTACAATAGTTATTCCCGAGCTTTTCTGGAGCTTGAGATTCAGACGCTACACGTTAGCAAGTGATATCAACGTGTTCATATTGCTAAAGTGGTGAAGAAAGTGACATGGGACGAACAGGCACAGAGAGAGAGAGAGAGAGAGAGAGAGAGAGGTTGGGGGTCGCATTGCGTTTCTTCGCAGCCAACAAACTACTATTTAGCGAGCAGATAGCGCGGTAGACAGGATAGACGAGCTCTCAATGCGGAGCACACGCGTCAAGGGATTAGGAGAGACTGCGATACGTATGGCCCTCGACTCGTTTGCGGAGATTAGGCAACGGATAGGGAAAGCTCCGTGAGGATGGGTCCGAGTGGTGTCGCTCGCAACGGCTCGATGACTCCCGAGGCCTACACCCGCATCGGTTCACCACTTGCGACCGTGAGCTTAGCGCTGGTCGATCAGCATTCCTCTCTGAAGTCCCGCGAAGGTGGATTCATGCGGGCTCTCCACTGGCCCGATCGATGTACGGGAGAGAGCCGCGTTTCATTTGGGCAACGCTACTTTTAGTCTTAGTATTCGAAGGCAGTTTTAACGGATCCCTACACATTAAAAAAAAAATAATAAAAGGCCACGCAGCCCATATTCCATTATCCTATACGGCCATACGGGGACGAGATATAAAAAACGTCTATGTTCTTATTGCATATGAGATATGTATTACACGATGTCGAGAACATAGGGCTTCTTCTATGACATCAACATATGTTCATGCATTGCCTCTGGGACATCTATAGTGGGCACATTGGACAGTCTAGTGTAGAACTTGAGCAATTTCTTAATGTGTCGCATGCTACCATAATTTCATTATAACGAAGGACTACACTGGAAATAGCGAAACCTTTTAATACACCGCGAGTACAGCGAATAGACTGCACCGTATATAGGGGAACATTTAACAGTCCCGAGCCAGGGCAGAATTGAGGAGCATGCGTCGGATATTGTGGAGAGTATCGATGTACTAAGCTCGCATATAGTAAAGCTTACGAAAAATACACCGAGGCTGTATCGAAGTACTCGCATCATATATAGTGTAGCATGTGAAAATTATGAAGTGGATTTTGGATATACTTAGGCTCCAAGGATTTTCAGAGGGCATGATGACTACCTTACACAGCTTCGCTGTATTTCATGCACGAGTAGTTCTGAGTTGGAGGCATGTGCGGAGGTCTTTCTATCGCTTGTCGAATGGAAAGAAGCCAATTTGCAGCAACGTTTCGGTCACGGTTAGCGCTCTTTGTTAAATTGCGCTGCGATCAACGTACGAAAACGTGGAGCATGTTGCTTTTCTTCAATAGCTACATAAATTGGGGGGAAGTTGCTTGACACAGGCCAGATCGAATCTAAGGAATTGAACCCCTGCTCCAAACTAACTTCCAGCGTTCCAGGCGCATTGCGGTTAGTTTGTTCTTAGCAGATTCCACGTATTAGTACCATAAATGGACGGCAACAAGCCCAGATAATCCTGTTTTCTGGCGTGTACGGTAAACGCTGATTCAAGGGTAATGTGGCATTAGCAGTGCCCCCCCCCCCCCCCCCCCTCTTTCCCCCAGAATTATACGTCGGTCGCCGAGACAATTACCTGATTAAGAGCTCTGACAAAATGACCCTCTTGTTTCCAAGTCGCTGCTCGTTTAATTCGTATATCGGTGTTCGTATTTTGCTTGTTTTGTTCTTGTTCATCGTGTTGATTTTCATTCAGCGCGCCCAAGCGTTCTGCTGCACGCCTTCCTCTTGTGACGTGTTTGTTTTTTATTCTGCCGAGTTCTGCCTGGACTAATGATAATTCTAGCGAGCGCAATGGAGGGGGGGGGGGGGAACTGGAAAATTAGCGGGATAACTTTCAGAGCTCGCGTGAGTGTAAAAAAGTGCACGAACTATAAGTAAGCAGACCGAAAGGCAAGGAAATGTAAAGAAAAAGTGGCACACGCACAAACACACACAAATAATAAGCTGGACGTATTTCGCGAGAGATAACGAGGCTAATGAGTTTCGGCTGCCTATTGCACATTTGGAAAATGAGCTTTAATTTTAAGCGGTACGAGCAAAGCCGCTTAAGTCTCACCGTGTACAGTAACTACTTTCCTAATACTACATGTCACTCGAATTTCATTAACGAATTTCATCCGATTAACGCTTCAAGACCGCTGTTCGAGGTAGACGTATAGTTAAATACTCTGTCACATTGTTAGTATTACTGTGGACTGGTCTCGACGGACAGCCCCTAAAGCTATTAGAAAGTCAACATGAAGAATCAGCAAACCATGAATGCCGACCTCATAGGCATTGCAGGAGAGAGCTCCGAAACTGTGGAGAACTGTGCAAACGGCTTTAACCCTAATTTGCGTTTACTGCGCTGAGCGTTATCACCGAAGAACACGTGATCAAGTTACACGCGTTTTGATCGTGCGCGGTAGCAGTGACCGGCTGTGACTGTCGTCCTTTCAATCGTACCCCATTATCCTTGATGCGAAAGCATGAAATGACCCATTGGAGGAAAAATGCGGCATCTGTGTCAGTGAAACGGCACCTAAATTCCAATTGGCTGCGACGCCACGTCGCGCGCGCGTCGAGGGGAGAGGGCATCGCCGCGGCACCACGTGACCCTCGTTCTCAGAAGCCTGTGTTGTCCGCGCGTTCCTTGTCCGTGTAAGCTCTAGCCTGTGTTCGAACTTCGAATCGGCAATAGCCACAAAAAATCTGTGTGTGTATGTGCGTGTGTATACACACACACACACACATACACACACACAGATATATATATATATATATATATATATATATATATCGAAAGGAAGAACGTTGGAGTTAGTCAGTTTCGGGCCTACTACCCCACGCTCAGAAACCGAGGGTCTTACCCACTGGGCCAAACCAGCCGTTTCCAGATAGCAGGCCTGTGCATTTTGCTTTATTGCATCATGCTACTTGGACGAAATTTCCATTGCTAAGCCCGGCGTGGTGAAAGCGGTGACGTCAAAATCACCGCAGCCTTCTCGGGAGCGTCCCCGTTAGATTCCTTGGCAGTCGGGCAAGGTAGCATGACGTCACGGATCGAAGTGCGCGGGCCTTGTGCTATCTAGGAGCCGTTGGCCAAGCGTCTCAACGCGCTAGTTCACCCGCGAGAAATTCATATCCAGAAGTTTCCCATGCCACAGTGAAGGGTAGCAAACAATATTTCCTGTTATTGTTAACCTCCCTGCCTTTCTTCTTTCGTTCACCTCATTTTCTCTCTTTACGAAGAACAAAAATCTATTGCAGACAGCAATTGGGCAACGCAAGACAAATTTTTGTCACTTTTGTCGCTTCATCGCGCTCATTATAGTTTTTGCTGCCAGACGAAGTCACCCGAAAACGAAGATTTCTTTTTTCCTTCTTTCTTGTTTTATTGTTGGTTTTGTTTGTTTGACCCACCCAAGGAATATGTTCAATGGAAGTCACGATTTTCGCGCCGTCTTCGTTGTCGTGATGTGGCGTCGTGTCGTCGCCGTCATGATATCGTGATGACCAGTGCTGCCTTCATCATTGCGCAGTTGTTGTTGTACTTGTCAAGCCAGCTGTCGCTCTCTTTCCTTTCGTGATCTCTCTACAATTTTTTTTTATTTAATTCCCGAATGCTTCCCGAGTTATCGACGTGCGTTATAATTGATTCTCACTCGAGTAATTGCGTTGTAACGTATGAAAGCTTCATATGTTTCCAGTGTAAAGTGCGTCTGTCTCTCTTGTATATATATATATATATATATATATATATTCCGTCACTCCTGCATAGAACGACAGACCAGAGGAATGCTCTTAAGGCCTATCTTTCCCCATTTCTTACAACGAATGCCTTCTGATTATAAGTGTCCGAATATCGAAATCATTTTCGAATGCTAATTCAAAACTATATGGAACAGCGGGCACTTCATGTGGAATAGTTACACGTAGTCGCATATATTTACACCAGGAATATTACGCCTGTACTGACTACTGGGAAACGGACGATGAACTGCTTGAGTCAAGAAATGGGCTTGAAACACAAGATCCCTAACAGTCGCTAAAAATAATTCCCGAAAAGGGCCTCTCAGCACAGTTAGCGCCTGGTTTCAGACAAGGTTTACTAGAATGGACGGCTCCTCTATAACTAGCTTTCCGAAAGCGCTAAATAAATGGTTGGGCAAAGAAAGATTGGAAGTTGAGGGGAAAAAATGCTATTGATGGATTGTATGCTCTAGACGAATGCAAGGAAAACAACACTGGCTGCACTGTAGAAGATCATAACGCTACAGACTACAAGCAAAAATAGCAAAGGCATACGCCGCGATACAGAAGACAGCTTAGATTACCCATATTGTTTCTTCATTGTCTCGTTGTCTTTGACTTCTGATAATTTGCGACGCTCAGTTGAGCAGATTGAGACCAGTAACTAAACTTTGGCAATCAGTTGTTGCGAAATATCTGGTTACTTTCGGTAATTCGAAAATGCGCATTGCTTCTTTTGAGGCTACTGATAAGAATGGTTAATGTAATATTTGAGTCATATGCAAAGCTTCCAATTCTTCTATAATTTGCTTTGTACGTATGCTTGGCCTGTGTTCTGGTACCAAACTAGGTGGATAGCTTTATTGCTTCCCAGGGGAGAACTCTCACACATGAAACACTGTTGAAGCCGTTGTTCCACATCTCTCTCTCTCTCTCTCTCTCTCTCTCTCTCTCTCTCTCTCTCTCTCTCTCTCTCTCTCTCTGACGTAGTAGTTCTGCGGAAACCCGCAAGGTGGAGAGAAGTAATGAATAAAGGGAAAATCAGACATCCACCCGATCCTAGCAATTGCTACAAAGGAAACCCATACGGGTTCCTCGAAATAAAAGCCTCAAAGTTGAAGAAAAAAAAAATCGTCCCGGACCAGGATGAATTTTTCTTCAACTATGAGGCTTTTCTTTCGAGGAACCCGTATGGGTTTCCTTTGTAGCAATTGCTACGATCGGGTGGATGTGTGATTTTCCCTTTACTTTATTCATTCCTGTCTCTCTCTCTGTACATATATATATATATATATATATATATATATATATATATATATATATATATATATATATATATATATATATATATATATAGCTGAGTGAACGCGACGGTGACTTGCATGCTTAATCCAGAACATTGTTTTAAAAATCGTCACCACCGCGTTCACTCAGCCAAGACGCAACGACGGTGAACAACTGCCGACAAGCGCACGATCGGAACTTTCTTTAATTGCAACCGCAGTTCGCCGAATTTCCTCACCATTTCCAAACAGCAATTTGCGCAGGAGCAAATTAATGAATGCGAACAGTTGATGGCGTTCGTTCAATTCGGAAGTTGTTCCGCAGTGTCAGGAAGGATACGTAGTGACATAGCGCGAAAATATGGGGCAAGGTGGGGACAGGGGGCGGAGGGGGAGGGGGGGAGGAGGAGCCTATTGTGGCTAGATATGCGTTTGGGGTGGAAACTAGTTTTTCCCTGCCCCTGCACGCTGCGTGCGATGATCAGAACGGAGGGCTAAATCGGCAAACTTCAAACTCACGACCGCAAGTACTCTGAGTTAAGGTCGCCCGCTGTAATTACGGACCAGCGGGAACGGCGCACTAAATCTCCCGCTGCTGTTCGGGTGCGCTCGCTAATTGCTCCGATTCACGCAAATCTTTTCGACGTGGACGAAGATTGGTGCTTTGCGATGCTGTTTATCACGCTGCTTCAGTTGCTGCGCACATTTGCGCGTCGTCATTCGCTCGTCGCGTGTTACGCAACGTTCTTGCGGTGGTGCTTCTGGCAACAACGTGGTTCTCGGTACTTGAAAGGTAACGATGGTGAGATCGCGGTGTTCCGCGCGAAAAAAAAAAAGAAAACTGTGAGTCGCCCCCGCTGGCGGCTTCGCGCATTAGCGGAAGACGTGCGGAAATCGCGTTCAGCTGCCGTACCGGCGGAATCGTAACGAGAATTAAAAAAAGAAAGGAAGAAAAAGTAGAAGAATACGAGATAAATGAAAGCGAAATACAAGAGGGACAAGTGTTCACGAAGACAACGATTCCTGATCACGGCGTTCCACGTGTTTCTTCCTTATTGTATTGCTATTTCGCAGGTTCTTCCAGGGAGTTTTGGGCGCACAAACAACAAGCTGTGCCCGTCGGTATGCAAAAATAGATTCTCTTCGGGGCAATAAGTTGAAGCTATGGCAACCCAAAGCGATCTCTCTCTCTCTCTCTCTCTCTCTCTCTCTCTCTCTCTCTCTGTTCTTTTTTTGCTTTTTCTTTTCGTTGTTGCACAGAACCTTTTTCATTCGGTCACTCTCATATTTCGATGAGGAACTGGTGCTGCTGTTCATACCACGCGACACATTTTGGATTTCAAATCACTCATGGAAACATGGCGGAACCGTCTGCAGAGCTGAGCTTCGGGGACCCGGAACAACGTCGATAGCGACAGTTACTACTAGTGGAAGAGTAAATGAAACATATCATTCTGTATATTCAACCTCGGTCAATTTACTGCTTCCCATAAAGCCTTTTATGCACTACTGTAACATCCCACATTTGCATTTTGTAAAAGTTAACGGCCGGTTTCATAAGCGCGACTGAGCAGAATTCCTTAGCCGATGCAACTTCAGCGCGTTTTTTTTAGTACGAACCCTAGCCGAACGAATTTTTGATGGCATCATCGCAATTCAGCTTTGCATTTATCTATTGGCGTACGTCCCGACAGTGTCGTCACGTTTGCGATTTCAATAAATTAGAATCTAGTCGACAAAATTCGCTCACCTAGCTCACATATGTACACGGAACGCGGATGAAGCTATAAGAAGAAAGTTGGGGGCTCAGCGTTCAGGAGCTTCTTTAACGTCTTTCTCGACTCGACACGCATTAATGAACCCACCGACGTGCCTTGCTTAAATATATTTGAGTAGAGTAGATGCCTCTATTTGCGTAGGACGTGTCTGTATGGTAACTCGCTGTCTCTATGCTTGGCGCTTTGGTTCCGTTTCGAGCGATAACTTGGAAAGAAAGGAACCAATGGTAGAAACTAGAATCTGTTCATGTATCGTAGGCGTCATCCGAATCAATATAGTTTAAGACACTGCGAAACGGTTGCTTTCTTGCACATTATTGGCACTTATCGCTGTTATTGGCCTTGTTGCTGTTCTTCGCCTTTTTTACGACTATTTTAATGAGAAGCATACTTTGCGAACGTTCACCGTTTTTTTTTTCTGCCGTGCGTCCGACCGTTTTCGTGGACTCATCCCGTTAAGGCTGTGCAGCCTAACACATCATGTCAAAACAGTGATTTAGGCCGGCATTTCTGGTGCGCGCAGCTGTTCTAAAATACCCAGATAACGCTCAACTGTTGCCTTCAGACCCGGTAGAGCATCGATGAAACAGTATGGAAGCACTTATCGCTTGATACATCCGCTTTGGCATTCTAGGCACCGAGCATCTGGGCTCTTCCACGAGGGCGCATTGACATCAGCAATGACGCACGTTCGTCTTGCTCCACCCTGACCGGTGGATCCGCCTCTGAAGCCGTCAGTGATGTCACTAGTCAAAGAGACGGTCAAAGCCAAAATAGATGATTAGATGGACATTGAGAAAATATACGAAGTGATGTACATATGAATAATTGCACGCAATCTAACAACGCATAGACCATAAAATTGTACATAACCATGGTTCGTGAGTATCCCCCTACTACCAAACATCAATGCTTCATGTTACGTGGCTCTCAACTGGAGTTGTGATTGTTAAGTCTTTCTTTCCCTCTTATGAAGCATAGCAACCGCAGGAAGGAGACACGAGAAAAAATAAAGAAAAATCTGTTCCATTGCAAAGGAAGCACCACTTGTACTCCGACTGAAAACAATATTAATAAATGCGCTGTGGTCGATATGAGTCCGATACGAAAATGATGACTGAAATAACAATTTTAATGTACACTGCACAGGGTGATCCGCCTCTCGTTGGAGAAAATATTCGATGCACTCATTAGGTGGGCCACGTCAGACGACGCTTAGCACGCGTCCTGTCTTCTGCACACACAGTACCCTTCCTCTATCTCTTCCTACGACGTAGACTAGCGATCTGTTTCGCCTTCTCTCCCCGTGTAACTACGAAAGAATCGAACACAAAAGGCTTACGGTCGTAAATGGCCTCCACACGGAACAAATCGCTAAGGACAACTATCATTTTTCGATTTGCTCACCGCGACGTTCCTTGCGAGCTCCTCCGCGTGTAGTTCTCACATGGTAACTACACGGCTCGGCGTTTTGTATGTGACGTCGTAGCGCTAGCGATGTGACTAATGGACTTACAGCCTTAATGTGGCTTTAAAGAGCTGTACAGCCGTCGTCCAAGCTCATAGGCAGTGGATCGTTATCGGCCTGTCCAGTACAACGCAATATCCCGGTTGAGCCTGCCAACATGCAGCATTTCTTTCGCGCATTAGAAATTCCAGGTTCCGGAATTCCAGGTTCCGGAAAGGAATGAACAACGATGCGTGGAATAAAATGGAAAGTTAGTGTGGCTATTGTCACGTCCGTTGATAATAGCAGCATACGTACGGTAATCCCTCTCCCCCTCATCACGCACACACACACGCATACACATACTGAAAAAAAAAAAATTCCCGTCGTAGGCGCATCAAGAACAGAAATAATTCCTCGGTGCGTTGGATAGGGTCAAGATGCTGAACTCCTTTCCTTTTTCTTTCTTTTCTTTCTTTCTTTCGTTTATATATGTTCTTGCACTTTTAAATATCTCCAATGGTATGCAAAAATGCAGCTAACAAGCAATTTAGCTCAGTCTTGCTAAAGAATCAATAACCGCTGGGTAAAGCTTATAAGCGTGTCACGTTCTTTTCAAAGTTAGACGTCCTGACAGCTAAGAAGGAAAGCAGCATTCAAAAACTGCCTCTACAGATTACACACTTCAAGGAAGGCGCTGTAGATCTGACTCTATGAGCATGAACGAAACCGCGAAATATATTTGAGGCCAACGCCTGACGACCACTGGAAGTTTTATTCTGTTTAACTTAATAATACCGTCCCGGCTGAATGCATCATGGCGACGAGTGGTCACAATTGATACAGTGTCTTACTATGCAATACTATATAGTACTATTTTGTAAGAGTGTTATATAATTATTTCCTCTTTATACGATGTAAGCTGGAGGGCGCGACAGAGTTGATGATTGGTGATGGTAACTGTGGATCCGGGAAGATGGTTCCAGTCGAGCGACGATCTATAGTAATAACAGATTCATTGCAAGATTTGGATAGCGAATGCGAAACACAACCTTTCCTGTATTGTAAATTATAGTCAAAACCTATGAAGGTGGAGAGATAAGACCACCGTAGAGAGAAGAAATGTGGTTGTAGATTTTCTGAAATAGCGTGTATGCGGTAGGAATTGAAGCTGCAGAGAGATTGTAGTTTTGAACAATGAAGCAGACGGTCGTTGTTTCCGAACCTCCTCGCTTCGTACATGAAGTCGCAATCTAGGACGGCCGTTAATGTTCGTAGCTTTGTCTGTGACCTTCTCGTAAGTATGACACGTGATAGCTTATAGAGTATGTGCCAGCTGCGAAACAGTTTCGAATTCGGCTGCACACTTTCTTCGGACTCCTTAGAAGCTAGCTTCTCTGTAATAAGAGTCTTTCTGTGGAGAAACGCATTTACGCGATTCAGTTTGCTGTTGAGAGAGAGAGAGGAAAGGGGAAAGGCAGGAAGGTTAACCAGAGAAAAAGATCCGGTTTGCTACCCTACGCTGGGTAGAGAGGGGATGGGGAGGTAAAGTGGTAACAAAGTACAGATAAGGGAAGAAAGGAGCATAGACACACAACCACAATCGGTCACTGTCACCGAATACTGTCATCGCACAGCACAGTGAAACTTGCAGCACTTTCAACATCTGTTCAGGCTACAGCCGCTTTTCCAATTCTGTCGCCCTCAAAAACCGCAACAGTGCCCTCGTCGCCCTCTGCTGCGATGACTTGTGATGGCGGTATTTTAAAATAAGTTCCTCTGTGAGAGGTCTTCGGTCAAAGCGCGCTATCGCGATTGCGAGTGATTGTCTCTGTAAATTATAGCGAGGACAGTCACAAAGAAGGTATTGAAAAGTCTCCTCGTTACCACAGTCCTCACACGAGGCATCGTCGGCCCATCCAATGCGGTAAGCAAAAGACTTGGTGAAAGCCACCCCTAGCCATATTCGACAAAGCAGGGTAGCTTCGCAACGGCAGAGTCCAGCTGGAATACAAAGGCTGTTTGCTGTTGAGAACCAGTATGTACCTATGGGCATGCGGACGAGATAATTATCGTGGAAGTGGTGTCTATCCTTGCAAAGAAAAAAAAAACAGCAATAACAACAAGCAAAATCAAAGCACGGGCTGCTATACCCACGCTGTCTGAAATCTGAAACTGGCCAGTCGTAAGCAATTTAAATATTTTTTTCCATCGCCTACTTTCAACTAAAGTCTAGCAACACAGTCTGGGTTATGCGCTCTGTGCTGTGGATGATGGTGGTTGCAACTTCTAGTATCTGGGAAACGATTTGACAGCTTTCACACACCGAAGGTGTGGGTGGGTGGAGGGGGGGGGGGGGTAAATGAACATGTACAAGCTTCGAGACACCGAGTTGGTGAACTCTGGTGCCCCCGTGTTAACAACGTAAAAGATTGCTGGCCAAAGTGTGTGGCAAGTGTCCGAGTCTTTATCGGAAGTAGGCCAATCTTCTTAAGCTAGCGAAAAAGAAATCTCAGTGCCCTCTCACTTTGTGAAGAAGGATGACCAGCGAAGCTGTGTGTGTGTGTGGGCCCCTTAATGGTGAACTGCACCTCCACCGTGGGCCGGCCCGGTATTTCAATATCTTCGCGTTTTCTTTGCTACGCGCGGACACAATAATGGGAATAAATATCTCTTAACAGCTTCGGTGTAAAACTATGTGGATATATAGTTCCGATGCGTATAAGCTGGGTGAATTAAGTTAAGACAAGCGGTCCGCGTTTGTATTTCAATTGTATCGCAAGGCAGTTTGAACACCCCGCTTTATTTCTAAATTTTCATTATGCCAACTTCTCCGTACGTGTTTGTCACAGAGATTGCCAATTCCTTTACATGTTTAGCTGTTATTGTCCTCGCAGTGCATAGCCTTCTAGATAAGCTCGCCAGAAGCATCTGTAGCTTCGTGTGGACCGGCAATTTCGGCGTTTTATCCAAAAACCTTCTTTGAATCTTTCTAGCTGGTTGGCAATACTGTCCTTTCTGTCTCACACAATGTCCATTGTGGCCGTGTTATAATATTTAGCGCAACACCTGAGACGGGTTCACTTTCAATCAATCCAGCATGTGCATTCACTGAGCGATCGAAATGACGACATGTTGCGGCTTCAGCGATTGTTTGCACTTGCCAGTTTCTGTTTTGCATTCACTTTTCGTTCACTGAAAACCATACTGAAGTGTGTTAGTGAGTTATCGATAATCACTTCAAATTGGCCGAAGAAACGTTGCACTCCTCGTGTCATCTTATTGTGGTACGAAAGCCAACAGTGGCGGAGGCGTAGCTTCCCAATTTGCTCTGGAAGCGCCCAGTGGCGGTCAAGAACAAGCTGGTCAAGATCGGCCGCTGTTATAGTGCAATGGTAAGGTGTTGGTACGGTCGAGTGGCTTTTGTTCTTTTCGCAAATAACTGGTTCCTTGTTAAGACAGACATTAAGTGGGGCCGTAACGCCGAATGCGTTGAAGTCTGAGGCGTCGCTGTTCAGAAGCGAACGGAATACGTGCATCATCAGTTTCGTGCCGATGGCGATGTATGCCAAGAAAAAAAAAAAAAGATGCGTTACTGGTTCACCGAGAAGAAAAAAAAACTGTGGCGTGCGTGGTGTCGCAAGAGCTGCGAACAACTCTTGGGACACGCTCCGTCTTCATTACGTGTCCCACTCCTTCGTTCTCGCAAGATGAGTCGCTTCGTCGGGACCTGGAGACAGAAAACTCAATATGTGTTTGTCTACTAGTCCGTCGGCCCTGTAGGGAACCCATACCGCAAAAGCGTGCGTAGCTGAACCTCGAGGACTGTGTCAGCAAAGCACATCGCGCGACTGTTCGGGCCTGTCGGTGCTAAGAAACAGCAGCCAGCATTAAAAAAAAAAAAAGAGACACTGGTGGGAACTGCTAATGCATGAGATCGAAATAAGGATGGCATCTCCCGAGGGCATTTGGTGAAGGAATGTGGCTACGGCGACGTGTACTTGAAGACACTGCCAGGAGTTCTACAGTGGTCAGGCCACTATGGGATTATTAGCACCTAGTACTTAACGCTTAGTAACACTTATTACTTAATAATCGGTACTTAACACATCCTACAAAACACTCACTGTTCAATACTTTGTACATCGTTAATAACAATTAGTATTCATTACTTAGCACATTGTACTTAGCACATTGTTCAGTATTCAGTACTTGACACTTAGTGCTTAAACTTAACACTTAACAGTCAGTACTAACGCTTAGTCCTTGTTCATCTCTACAGAAAGTGTACCTGCGCGATACTTAGCATGTCCATTTCTGTGTATTTCTTTTGTATTATTCGATTGACTTGATTGATTGACTTCTGCTTAATTCCAGGAAGTGTAAAACGCGCCGTTTTGTTGCTGTTCTTTATTCTATATTGACCGTTCCAGCACACTTACGGTTTATGCTTCATTGCTAGAAAGCTTTTAATATCGCGTCATGTTGTCACCTTGATCATCGAACTATTTCTTGTTTGTGGAGAAGCGGGCGACGCAATCGTTGCAAGCATTTCCTATTTTACCTAAACCCATTCACTCGCTCATGAGCCCACTGAAAGAATAGAATGTGGCATTAGAGCGCTCCCTCTATGCACAACACAGACATGCCCTATAAAAGTGGCTTGCAAGATTCTACTTCCATGGTTGTTTGCTAGTAATGTACACTTTCGCTAGACCAGCGCAAATTCAAAAAGAGAGCAACGCCAGAGAAACACAGAAATCACTTTGTCACTGTCACTTCGTCTGTGTTCAACCTTTTGGAATGCGCGCTTGTCTAATAAAAGTATAAGAGTGGAGCAGAAGCTGCAGTTTCTGGTTGAAAAGCGGAGTTTTTGTTTGACCATACCTTTATTTATACAAATATTACGTGGCAACTCTACAGAAGTGTGTGCGCTGCTTGGAGTCGGTGTGATTTCGACTAACCCCAAACATGAGCATCAATAAAAACACGAGGAAATTAATTATACGCCAGGGCCCGTACAACTTAAGTATTGCACAGTCGGTCACCGACGTTTATGGGATATTGGTCCCACGTCAAATGCGAAATTCTGCTCTCTTAAGGAATGGCACTTCTACATTTTGTACCACTGTACTGTCCCGGTTGCAAAGGCTACTAAACATTAAAAACTCGATATCGAGAATATGCGCCCAAGTTTCGTGGGAATGCAGCTTTGCCCAAAATCACGCGTCCCATAATTTTATTTTGGCTCCCACTGTACGTAACTGTCGCACAAAGAAATCGGTGCACTCGGCCGCATTCTGCGAAGAGGTATAAACCTCAAAACAAGCGTAGCTGCAGAAATCGCTTTCTTGGGGAAAACGATAGAGTGTGCAAATTGCTTACCTTTAAGTTAGCGCCTAAAACCTTCGAGAAGCCACCAGGGCTCGTGTAATGTGCAAAGCATAAAAGCTTGAGAATGAGATCATGCTCTGTGGGGATGATAGTAGCACCAATATTTACTGACGATGTTCCAATTCCCAAACTATTGACATCGGTGACTATGTCACCGCATTCATTCTTAGAACACAGGCTTCGGCAAGCACCCATGTTGCTCATTGAGTATCCGGCAAGCATCCACGGGCTCAGTGAGTCCATGTTGCTGCTGCTTTCTCAGAGGTAAGTATTGTAAGTTCTATAGTAAATCCCCAAAGTTGAAGAAGTTCATCTATATATGTCATTATAGTTTACAGTTTTCATTTACAAAGGAACGCTGTATCGCGCATCGAAGTTCCAATCAAATCTAACAATATGTCTGTACCTCAAGCAGATGTACCATATTTCACGTCTTCGTGAATTGCAACGATTTCTATCTGAAAAGAGCTGCATTCGATTTCCATTGCAGCTTACTGGTGCTGTTGGGTTGATCATATTGCCCTTTGGTAATATTTACTCAATGTCAGTATGCGTGTAGGCGCTTCGCCATAGAACAATGTCAGTGTGCAAGGAAGCCGAAACAGGAAGTGAAACCGGAAGGAGGCTACTTACCACAGAAAATTATGGAGTATTACGTGCCAAAACCACGATCTGATTATGAGGCACGCCGTAGTCGGGGGCTCCGGAAGTTTGGACCACCTGGGGTTCCTTAACGTGCACCTAAATATAAGTACACGGGTGTTTCCGCATTTCGCCCCTATCGAAATGCGGCCGCCGTGGCGGGGATTCGATCCCGCGACCTTGTGCTACTCACCGGTGCTTTTGTGAGTGTCACATCATGACTGCGGCGCAGGACTGCAGTTGCTGGTGTGCGCACCGAACATTAGGGGCCATTAGAGCTGTCAGTAGTGCTCCGCGTCCCTTATAGCTAGCTCTATGCGAGTGTCCGTTTTTCAGCCAAGTGTTCTGTGGCTAGTATTCATCATGTAGTCTTTAAAGATCTTACCACTCCTGGCCTTTAGAGGAAATGGCCCGCGACTAGATTCTCCAAGGTTTACTTTCTTCGCACGGAAACTGGTGTTTGCTGGGTATTTATTCTTTTTTTAATACTATACGCAATTTTTTTTAGAAATCGATTATGGCAGATACCGCTCTTGAAATTCTTGAAATGGATGGCTCGTATATGGGTTAACGGATACGATGAATGCATGAAAGAAACCAGAAGAGAGGAAGTGAGGGAGTGAGTGAGTGAGTGAGTGAGTGAGTGAGTGAGTGAGTGAGTGAGTGAGTGAGTGAGTGAGTGAGTGAGTGAGTGAGTGAGTGAGTGAGTGAGTGAGTGAGTGAGTGAGTGAGTGAGCGAGCGAGCGAGTGCCTTTGTGTTTAGCATAAGACGGGTAAGGAAAGTTGCCAATTGTTAGTGGTCGATTTCATCTGCCAGCGTTGCACGCCATTCATTTAACGCGAACTCGCACGTTCGCTACTTTCAGGAGAAGCAAAGGAAAGAAGCAGCTGTGTCAAGAAAGAAAAAAAAGCTCTCAATGAACGCACACTCAGTAACTTGAAAAAAGGGGGTACCAGCGAAACACAAAGGACGCGCACACAAGGAAAGGGCGTTAGACACGGACGGACGCCGTCCATGTCTAACACCTTTTCCTTGTGTGCGCCTCCTTTGTGTTTCGCTGGTACCCCCTTTTTTTTCAAGTTCATCATGCACCAACTGGCCCAAGAGCTTGCGCTAATGCACTCAGGTACGTTGATTAACCCGACAGTTATCAGTTCCAGGAGGACAATCGATCTCACGGAGCGAGCAGAAATTGTCTCAGGAACGAAGGAACATTGAGGCAACGATTTCGTGGTTGCATGTCCAGAGTGTGTCAGCCGAAAACCTATCGCACCATGCCTGGGCTCCCAGGCATGGTGCTGCAGCGTCGTTGACTTTTGCGCAACTCCCGCAAAGTTGTTTTCCCGAGATTGCTAGATACCTGTAGGGAAAAAGAGAGCAGCGGAGTTTGTGCTACCCAAGCTCCAGTCCCCGAGAAGCCGCTGTTTGATCTACGGCACGAAAACTTCCACACCATTCAACCTGCTGCATTCCTCGGCATTCCTAGGCATTCCTTGGCATTACAACGCACGTGGATCGGAGCAACGATCCCAGCGCCTGACTTGCTCGTTCACCCGCAACTGAGCGAGAAGCCCGGCTGGCAGGCGTGTTACACTTCATGGTCCCCGAGTCATTTTTTTTTATTCCTTTCTTCCGTAACTGCCACAACGTCATCATAGAAATTGCGGGAAGCGGGATGCGAGCACCATAAAGCCCGGGACCTGTCGGACGCATCGCAGGAAGAGATGACGTGGCCTCAATATTGGGCCGTCGAAGCGCGGTCCAAGCACGCCCGAGTAAGAGAAATTTCCGGCCACCGAGCTAATGAGAAAGACAGGACGTGATGTGAGCCGCCACGAAAGATGTAATAAACAAATTTCTTTATTTTCGAGCGCGCGCCAAGCTTTAAGCACAGTGTGGCTAATGAAACACCGACGAAGCGTTGTGCGAGAGACGACAACGGGGGCGCTCAAGAAGAAGATAAACAAAAGACTGCACATCATCAAAAAAAATTAATGAAATCAGCGGTCACCTTCGTTTGATGCTGGGCGTGCTCTTTAAGGCGGCAACTGTCTTGCGCCGCGAGCACGCGACTCGACCGTGAAACGCTGGTTTACTTCGGCCTGTCGCGGTGTCTTGCACAGCGTGAGACTTTGAGATCTTGAAATGTCAGCGCAAAGAGGGCAGGGACGACAGAGAAGCACACGCACATACACAGTGCTTGGCAGGCCACAGTACTGTAGGCGCTTAAAAGAAAAAGAAACTTTGTAATACGGGTAAATAAGCAAGCAGGTATACTGAATATGGCAAATCAGTTCGATGTAAGACCGCAAGGTGGACGAAGGTTCGTGAAACGGTGGCTGACAAGTTTTTCTTTCGTGAACCTTTCTCCACCTTGCGAGCTTCCACAGAACTTCGGGGATTGGACAAGAACCGCCGTATTCAGCATGGTACGCCCGATGACTTTCCGCAGAACTCAGTTGCCGTAATCAGTGTTGGTGTGTCACGAGGTCTCGATTATTGCGCCCGCGCGCTAGGTTCTGCTACCCGTCTGGTTAGTAAAATATGGTACAGCGACCGCCTCGGAAACGCAATGTCCCGGGATCGATACCCGGACGAGGTAGACTTTTTCTACAACTGGGAAACTTGATTTCTGAATGAGTGTTTTCTCTGTTGCCAGAAATGTGTTTAAGATTGTTGTCTAATCAATATCATTTCCGTGTTTAATCGAGTTAGCCTGTGAAAGGGAACAGCTGTACGAAGGGTCAATAAACTTTAAAGAAATTAAGCATCAGCATGCATTATTCGGTTCTCGCTAATTAGAGTGCGATGACAGGAAAATAAGTTCACTGCAACTATGTGTCGGTGTGACTTAAGCACAATGGTTCGACGGACAGGCAGTCTTCACTCCTGTACAAAGTGAACAATAGGGAGATGTCACAGCTATCTCCATCGACAGGCCCCTGCGACCGTTTATAGATTCGATGTGTCACATGCTGCTTCTTGTTGATCTTTTGTCCCTTTTGTCACCTTCCCACAGCGTGACGCACCAAACCGGATGTGCATCTGGTTAAACTTCCCACTCTCCTTTCCTTCACTCTCTCCCCTCTGTCCTCCAATTAGATCGCCTCTCTTTGTTGTAGTGACTGCTTGCACTAATTTCTCATTGGGCTGTCACATTATTAACGTTCTGATTGAACTAAATGACGGCGTCTAGTCGCTGAGAAGCTCGCGAGCCAATGTTCCAATGTTTCCCGACTGTCTGCACTGTCCTTGTCGCTTTTGCTTTCGTGTTGAGTCACCCAGCTGCGTCTTTCAGAAAACAGCATCGTATGTAAGCACTACAGAAGTATTGCACTGTTATCCGCTGTCCTACACACCATGGAAAGAGATACATTATTTAATGAATGCTGGAGACGCTTGCCTGGCCATACGCCTATGGGATGCTGCTACTGGACGTGGCCAGAGAGATGATTGAAATGACGCGTTCATACGAAGACATACGCACGCAACGTACCCATGCACGAACAGTAACAAGGAAGTACCGTATTTATTCCATGCTAACCAGATATGTAAAAAAAAAAGCGGAATACAAAAGTCATCGGTCCTTTTAGACTCTACGATATGGCCCGTGCGGTCGCCTGGTCGCTGGGATAGGCGGCAAGCTGGATTGCGACCTTATCGGTGAAGATCCCAGCTGCCGTCACCGTGCGCGCATTTAGGAAGGGATGTGTTTCCGAAGCGCAGGAGGGCACACAAGCAAACGCATTGTGCCAGGAGCAGAGCGACAAGGAATCCAGAGATCTCGACATGGATGACGATGAGGAGGGACTGGTTGCATGCAACAAGCTGCCACATGTTCGCCGCTAGTGTCGCGTGTTCGAATGAAAACATCGTTTGAGATCGCGAATGGTGTGTGTGTGCGTGTGTGCGCGTGTGCGTGCGTGTGCGTGCGTGTGTGTGCGTGTGTGTGCGTGCGTGCGTGTGTGTGTGTGTGTGTGTGTGTGTGTGTGTGTGTGTGTGTGTGTGTGTGTGTGTGTGTGTGTGTGTGTGTGTGTGTGTGTGTGTGTGTGTGTGTGTGTGTGTGCGTGTGTGCGTGTGTGTGTGCGCGCGCGCGCGTTTCCTTTAGAGGATTTCTTTTTCTGGCTTTTCGATTTTCGGGTGCCGGCTTAGAATCGCGGTTTGTCTTAGATCTGAGTAAGTAGGGTATTTGGTCGGCACCAGTGTATTTCATAATGGCTAATAGGCAGCGCTGCGTGAAAATCACTGCCAGTGCTGTTTCAAGGTCCAAGTGCACGGTACAACTGCCAGAAATAG
The DNA here is from genome assembly GCF_050947875.1 of Dermacentor variabilis. Classification (NCBI taxonomy): domain Eukaryota; kingdom Metazoa; phylum Arthropoda; class Arachnida; order Ixodida; family Ixodidae; genus Dermacentor; species Dermacentor variabilis. The sequence continues at coordinate 30,938,621 of NC_134577.1, forward strand.
TCAACGGGGTATAAATAATTTCCCATGTTCGTACGGGGAAATTAAATGTATAGCGCCGCACGGCGATAATAGTCTCTCATATATACTTTTCCGTTCTGTGCAGAGAAGAAAAAAAAAGTTTGTTGGAAGTTTGGCACTGAGTGGTCCCTTCCGCCAACCTTATGTCCTCTCCATGCTTTACAGTGACTTATACGGCACGATATCTGCCTTCCTGCGCAGTCTTCACGCCTGCCCAGCGCTGCACCGTTTTACTGAGGGAACAGCGACTTGTTTCTTCGGGCTGACGGGTGGCGAGAACCCTGTCAGGGTCCGTCGTCGCTTTGCCAACGGCGACAGCCAAGCTCCATTCTCTTTTGCGCATAAGCGCTGCTCGTCACAGGGCGCCCTCGGTATTAGCGCGCCTGCTCCGCGGCATCGAGAACTGATGACGACGCGCTTATCACGGATCCGTCCCTCAGTAGCGCTGGGGTCATTTCTTTCGCTCAGCTCCGCTTATACTGGCGTGCTTGTTTCCCTCGTGTTCCTTGTTATGCCTCGTCTTGTCCGTCGTGGACGATGCAACGTTCCCATCGCACGCGTCATGTACCGCCCGCCTGCCTGATCCTATGCTGGCATTACCTTTTTTGCTCGTGTTAAGGGACAAAATCGTAAGCTGGGTGTTTCTGCATAGTTTGGCGTATACAGAAATACTGGGGGATTTGCAACACAACTTTGAAATGATGCAAAGTTTTCAAAATATCAGTGCCGATATCAGCTCCGTGCCGCCGCGATGGCGTATAGTGGGATTGGCGCTGCGAATCATATCGTCCTTTCTGGCACGTAAATCCCCCCTTTCCAATTTATTTAATTTTTATTATCAACGCAACATTGAGCATTGTGGATAAACGCTAAACCGCTAAGTTGGTGCTGGTTCTATCTTCTTCCGAGTTCGCTTATCACTCCAAAGGCCTCATCGCTAGCGGCCGAAATATTCTTGTCAGCACCGCCTGCGCATTGTCTTTTTTTTTTGTTTTGTTTCACCTCTTCGCGTTTGAAAGGTGAACATGTGCACCAACTGCCTGCAATCGTCGTCCACTGCGTAACCTCTCCTTTGACTCCGCACGTAGTTGCTTATTTCTTTTCCTCACTGTGCAAATGTGCGACACAGACACTCTACCGCACAGTGAATACTTTTTTTTTTCTTTCTCTGAACAACAAGGCATCGACTGCCGTCCTCTCAGTCACTGCAAGGAGTTTATTTTATGTCCCGAACAGGTGGAAGATCTCGTTTGGAAATTTGCAGTTGCCCCAGCCGAGCTCCAGCGTGACTCCGACCACCCACCCCCTATACACTTGCAAAACTCTCCTAATTTCAATGCAGCACTTAATCTTCGACGTTCTCATCAACTGCGTTTCTCATCACTTCGCAATGCTTTCTCCAGCTGCTTTGTCTTTGTGCTAATTTACAAACAATCCGTGCTCGCCACACACACACACACACACACACACACACACACACACACACACACACACACACACACACACACACACACACACACACACACACACACACACACACACACACACACACACACACACACACACACACACACACACACACACACACACACACACACACATATATATATATATATATATATATATATATATATATATATATATATATATATATATATATATTGGATTCTGCGGAGCTTCGCCTGGCGACATGCCTAGCATTCTACTCAAGGTGGAGATGATGCACAAAGAACTGCACTCTTCACCATATTATCCGCAATCTTCTCGTCCTCTCTCTTAGCGTTATGCCTATCAGTCTTCGTTCCACCACTCTTTGTATGCTCCTTAACTTCCGTTTAAGTTTCCTCCTTGCCCTGCAGGTTTCCGCGTCGTTGGTTAATACTGGTGGAAGCCCACCCTGTTTAACTTCGAATGAAGTTAATTTATACTACGTTTGTTTTTACGTACGTTAGCCTTGGTCTTACACTTAAGGTTTCATGCGTTACTTTCTTCGTTGTCCTTTGGCTCTTTGTCTCCTAGGTTAGTCCAGCCGGAAATATATGCTGTTTAACGACTACCCAATTAAGTTACCTTACGCTAAGCTATCTTTAAACTTACATCGTATAATCACGGCAGTCTTAGTCTTACAATTACGTTTTATACGTTAGTTACCTCGTTGCTGTCCAGATCTCAGCCTTGTAGGTTGCTACTGGCGCAATGCTGTTTAGCTACATCCAAATCACGTGACTTCATTCTAACTTGGTCTTAAACCTATGTACTTCTCTCACTTTAGTCTTAGTCCTATACGTACGTATTACACGTTAGTTTTATACTAACGACCGTGCCTTCAGTGTACAGCCGACTGGTGCCATGTGGGTGCTAACTCACTGTTGCAATACCAACATCACACACAACTGCATGCGTTTCGTCGATGCCCCTTTTTGTTCTCTCTCTCTCTCTCTCTCTCTCTCTCTCTCTCTCTCTCTCTCTCTCTCTCTCTCTCTCTCTCTCTCTCTCTCTCTCTCTCTCTCTCTCTCTCTCTCTCTCTCTCTCTCTCTCTCTCTCTCTCTCATGCCCTTAGTGCGCGCCGGAAACTTTCAACGCCTCGTCGGCGAATGAAACGTGGCATTGTTGCTATCCGATTACCGCGTTGCGAATTTGCATCACAGAGACAGACTGCACACGACGGTGCCACTTGCGTCTGGCTCTCGGGCAAGGCTCGTTTGTTCCCGACAGCTTCGCGTTTGTGCGAGAGCGCGTCGTTGACAGGTATTGTTCGCTCCGTTCGTGCGTCGGAATTAACGTTAGCGAGCTACAATGAGAGAGTCGGAACATATGGATAGCGAGCCGGCAGAGACCATTTCTCTTCTGTCTCGCGCGTGGACCGAATTAATTTTCCTCCGCGCGTTTTGGCGACAGAGTCTGATTTACGCAGTGCAAGGAGTTGCGAAGACAGGCGCACGACATGGTATCGTAACCTGTTCAGAGTGCCTGCCGAAGTTCGTTCGCAAAGGCGTGGGGATCACCGAAGATACACGCGGGTCGTACTTTACATCACTGGGAACAAACATGTTGATCGTTTTGTTAATGTTTATGCAAATGTGATGTTATTGCGTCTTGTAAAAAGAATTCGTTCCGTATTGTTACCGTGCTGACAGAAAATCGTTTTCTCTAGTAGTCGTGCTATCATTATTTCTCAGTAGCGAAAGAAGTAACTGCTGTATAACAACCCCCCCTGCAGCCCCATAAGGGACACTGTTACTAGAAGTATTAACCGCAAGTTTTTCATCGAATGCGTAACATAAGGCGCAAACGCAAATGCGTAATGTATAGTTCAGAAAGACTTTGGTGTAGTCGCTGGATTAACACAATGAACCTCTGCTTCACCCCTCCATAATGATATGTATATATATAAGAAAGGGAGTTAGCCGGGGCCCGATTTGTATTATTAGCATCGCACGCTAAATGCGAAGGTTGTGGGCTTGTTCCCCACCTGCGGCAAGTTGTTGTTTTTTTTCATCCAGTTTCATCTCCATTAATTTATCGTTTCTTTATTTAATTTAGTAAGCACAAGTAATTTCTCCTATGTTGTCGTTGGTGTCAGTGCTTGCTGTCTTCATTATATATATATATATATATATATATATATATATATATATATATATATATATATATATATATATATATATATATATATATATATATATATATATATATATATATATAGCACCGTTATGGCTCCATAATAAAGCCCAATAATGTGCGCCGTTTGAAATAAGCACTGTGATAAAACCAAGGAAAACGTGTGCGTAACCTCATTAAGAAACATAAAGACGTAACGAATAATTCAGAAAGACTAATGAAGCGTCGGAATCAACCCGGCGATAAACACCGGGGCCGCACTTTTCAGCTTCGCTGGTTTACCATCGGTCTCTACTGCGAGCATGGGCGCTGCTTTTTTAAATTTTTTTCAAAAACATCTGTTCTTACCCGTGCGCTTGGGACCACTTTGGGTCCCAACTGTGACAAGGGTAGTTCAAGGGAGCGTTACAGGTCCCCGAGCCCAGAGAGGTATGCGCCATTAAGCGCGGTCCCTTTCTGTACTGTCACCAGGATCGCTCTAGAAAAGCAAATCCTGGCCGTCCAGCCTGCCCGCGACCGGGCCGGTGGGCTAGACCTGCCGGTCCCGACGTGGGACTAGCCGGGTGCGCGACGAGTTCGCGTCCTCGCCGGACCTACAATAAAGTTTATTCACTCACTCACTCACTCACTCGGCCCACATGACGATCGTTTCTGCACACAGACGCCACGAAACCCCCGAACTGAGCTTCGCCGTAAAATTCGTATAAGTTGAATGACGCGGCCATGGCTTTTCCCGCAGAGCGCGGAGTTTTCGAGACGGAATATAATTGGAGCACGCAGGGAGAGCGTGTCTTCCTTCCCTCTTTGTGATGCTCGAGCAGCAATCTTAAGTTTGTTTGGCGCACGTCGGCCACTTCCGTATTGCAGAGGACGGCGCGCTACTAACATCCAATTTCTCGCCAGAAAGGGAGGCCGATAAATTGACGACACGCAGTGCGTGCCTTGCAAGGCGTTTATCGTGTGTGTGTGGGTGTGTTTGTTTGTTTGTTTGAGCATGCGCTTGCTTTCACGTCTCTCCAAGATCTAGGAAAAAAAAAAAAACGAAGTCGACGCCCGGCCGCATCTCCAGGAATCGATGCTTGTGGACAGAGACGTGGGTTCCAATTACGTCAACTGGGTAGCGCGAGCAGCGCGAGCGCTTCGAATCGGGAAGCGATAGCGCCGCAACGCAGGCGGTGGCACGGCCTTGAGGGCGACGCTGACGGGATGGCGGAAAGAGACGCGAAGAATTTTGTGTGACCTCCAGTACGTTGCTTTTGTAGCTTACCATGCTGCCGCAGTATGGCTCTGTCACATTCCTATAGACTGCCCGGCTTTGTCGACGTGAAATGTCTTTTTTTTTTGTTATTACAGATAAGAATTTAGAGGAAGCTGGCGTCTTTAGGTAGCGCTAGCTACTCTTCGCCCCTAATGAACGATGAAAAAAAAAAGTGCATTGGTAATCGCATTGCGGAGTAGGTTTTATCAAGTCCCGAAGTCATGATGCCTCGTCACTGAGTAACACCCAGACTCACGCAGCCGCAGTTCTCAACCTCACGTGGTCCGCCGGCCGTGTGCCAGGCAGCCATTATTTCCCCTTCAGTATTGGTTAGGTCACTTGCCGGTCGTGTGGGCTCGGGTGTCGTCTTGGCTCGGATCCGAAAACAAGGAACAGTGTCTTGAACTAGAGGCATTGGGTTCTGCTGCTGCTCACTCAACATTGCTACGCTTCTGACGCCCCCATCCATCTCCCAAGACAACCATTTATCTCTCTGTCGTCTTCGGCAGATTGCAGGCTTTCGGCACGCGCTCATTATTTTTCCGCTCGTTTTTCACTAGGTGAGGCCGTCGACCTAACCTAGACGCCAAATGAATTGACATCTCCAGAGCGCCTTCATACGAAAGCGGTACTTCTAGCCCATGATATGGTCCTCGTATTGCGCGCATACTACTTTTTGACCACCAACATCGTCATCGCACACAATCATTTTGGAAACATCACATATAAAACATTCCTGCATACCTGTAATCATGTTGAAGTATAACAGTGATTACTTCACTCGAATACAGATGCACATATTTACTGTTGTCTTATATGAAAAATCTCGTATGGGAAACGCTGTTCCATTTAGGTAAGTGTCAACTGTTCGCAAGCATTTCCCGCTTACAGCTGGAGCTTATTGGCACGAGATTAAAAGGAAGGGGAGGGGGTGACCGATGACAGGAAACCAAGAAAGATGACCCAAGAGCGCGGCTCTTGTGGCTATGGCTCATGGTGAACACTTTCTTTGGCTATGCCCTGTCACGTTCGTTTTCGGACTGAAGATGACTGAAGTGGACGTACCGGCAATGTGCAAGGGTTTTGCGACAGACGGCAAGCTCTAAAAAGAACTTATTGTTGTCGCTGCACGATGTATAACTAAGCGCTTTTCATGGCTTCTTTCTGCTTTTGTTTATTGTACTCGCAGCGGGTCCTGTGAGGTAAAGCTATATAGCACTTTCAAGATTAATAATAAAATAATAAAAATACTCGGGAATAAGGACCACAAATACGGTGTAGCGCTGGCGAAAAGGAAATCCGAGAACCGCGCGAGAACGAAGTATGTGATCTCGTTGATGCGTCGATGATGACCAGGGAAACAAGAATAACAAGGCTGAAGCAATTGGAAGAATCCTTCGGAACAGCTTCTCATATGTACGGGCCTTGCGTACAATGACTCCGGACAATAAGAAAATAGTTGTCAAGCACCAAAAAGAGAGGACAGCAGATGCTCGCTCTATGCGCTCGGACCGGCGGTGTCCATCTCGCTTGTAGTACTCTGCTTGCGTAGTCCCTCCGCACAAGAGCGCCTTCCACTTCCTTCCATTCGATTGATTGCCCAACGCGACACGCTACGAGTTCACCGACCAATGAAAAAAGGAGGAGCAGCCGGCGCTGGTCTCGCCGGAGCTCTCTGGCTTCGATTTCTTTTGCTCTGTCGCAGCTCGGATGTTCCGATCGAAAGTCGCGCTGGTCGAGGATGCCTGGACACGTGAGGCGATGAAAGGGCGCCTAAGAAAAGGAGAAACGTGATAAGCAAATGGAAGAAGCATTAACCAGGTTGGCTACCCTACAGGCTCGGCAAGGACTGACAGGGGACAAAAGAAGCCAGCGTACTTCAACGATTGCTCCGGTTCTGCACTCGTTTACTGAGAAAGCAAGTTCTCACAGCGGACACAAGCACACAGTGCCTATCTGAAAAGTATGCGACCATGCTCCCGAACAACAACAACAACAACAACAACAACAACAACAACAACAACAACAACAACAACAACAACAACAACAACAACAACAACGACGACGACGACGACGACGACGACGACGACGACGACGACGACGACGACGGCGACGACGACGATGACGACGACGACGACAAGAAGAATAATAAAATATACAAGTGCTTGTCTGTCTGGTGCTTACGTCGTCCTTATCCCCTTCAAAGCAATTCTCTCCTGCTTCAAGACACCGAATACTACAGTTCTTCCAATAAATAAATAAATAAATAAATAAATAAATAAATAAATAAATAAATAAATAAATAAATAAATAAATAAATCTTTATTTAGCATTCATTCATTTACAAAAAATGGACACTAGGACAAGAACTAAAAGCTGCTTTTTTGCAGCTTGACAAGGTTCTTGCCCATATCCATGACAACGGGGACAGAATAATGTTTGTACACTTTAGTGTGTGCAATGCACAAATGTATAAGTCAAAAACGTGTGAGGCGATATGTACAATCAGTGATACAATATGATACAGTACAAATGACATATATGAATATACAGTATATAACAGAAACACATAATTATTTTCAACTGCTGAAAAATTTATCATATAACGTTTTCTTGACATGCAGAAACATAGATAGCAAATAAAGATGTGCATAAATTTCTTGCAGGTTACATCCTATATGCGAAAATGGCATCAAAATGAAAAACTACTTAATGTAAAGGAGGTAAGTAGTGACTTCCCCTAGCCAAAGTAACGTTAAAAGGAATAATTACTCAGTTTGAATGAGGAAGTCTCGTATTTTCTTCCTAGTAATGTCAGTTATCTCTATACCGTTTTCATTAAGTTTATTTAATAAGGATGGGACGCGACTGGATCGACGATTTGATCCATAATTTGTACGGGAGAGTCGTAGCTGCCATCTCTTTCTTTCCCTAATGTTATAGGATATATCTGTTCGTTCTGTTAGGTTGCACAACCGCAAGAACGCTTCATTCACTTCTTCACTTCTCGAAATCGTCCTGGAACCCTTCCTCAGAAAATTATGCTGTAAGTCAGCCGTCACTTCCACTTGACATCCTCTTGGCTCTCAGGTGCGTTTCACTTTTCGAAAACAGCCAGAAGTCGCACGGGGTCATGTACAGAGTGTAAGGAACTGGACGGACCACTCGAATTAGAGGCGTTATCGGGGTGCAGTTGTCAAGTCTTCGAACTCTTCCTGAGCGCAAACTTTGCAGGTACCCGCAAAGTATTCATATCGTGCTTTTAGTATGGCAATTACAATGTATTTGTTGCTGTCGACTAGCTGAACAGCTTCCCTCACAGTTAGCCTAGGGTATGCCTTCGCCAAGGTTCGCACATCCCAAACAATCCCATCATTATGGCTTCTTGGTGGCCTCCCAAAACTTGACTCACTTTCTACAGATGTGTGGCCTTCGTCGAAGCGGTTGTACGAAACGTTTGTCTGATTCATGTATATAGCGTTATGTCCAAACGCTGTGTGAATCTTCGTAACTGACCCTGCTTGCTTATAACCAAACTTTGAGTAGAACTTTATGCGTATCTTTGTTGAATTGGCTCCGTCATTCTCGCTCGCCGAGACGAGACGACAGTACTCAACACAACTTTCTGCAGTTGTGTGCAGTTGTGTTGGGGGCAAAATAAGCATAAGCGAAAACACAAAGAGCAGACACAATAGAAGATACAAACTTACAAAATGTAGTGCATTTCAATAAGCATATAAAGCAGAAAATTGTGGTTGATATAAAATGCAAACGCAATATCAAGGTACATATTAACATAATAAAGCACATAATAAATGATGATGATGAATAATACTCGTTTCTTTAGCAATTCATGCCCCTGCCATCCAATTACTGCGACCGACTCGAGATCCAGCGACTCAACCGCAGGATTTATCCTCCGCCTCACAAAAAGCTCAGCACTGAAGATGCCGTAGCTCTCCGACTTATACAGACCAACACATTTCCAAACCTACACAGATACAGTAAAATGTTCCCACATACATATCGCGGCATCTGCCCCTGGTGCGGCGACACACGCCCTACACTCTTTCACATCTCGTGGGGGTGCGAGGGCAAACCTCAACACTTAAAGACTCCTAGCACGTCATTTGAGCGGTGGGAGGTACAGCTGACCGGCGATACCCTGGCGGGACAAGAAGCTCTCGTCCAGCAAGTGCGTCGAGCAGCCATGGCCAGTGGAGTCCTGGAATGAGGACGCCACCCACTCGACCTCAAGAGCAACCACCTCGATGGTGCGAATAAATGTTTTTTTTTCTCTCTCTCTCTATGTTTTACCCGTTCCTTACATGCCGTTCTGGATCGAGGTTGCTGGATCGATTGTGTATATTAGGACTTTTATGCTGTTGACACGAATAGCCATCACCTATTACTCTAGAAATTTGGGACCTTGAACATTGACTGCAGAATTCGCACTTTTATTGAGCATTTTTTTTTAAAGCTAACCATTCACAGAAGATCGTTGCCAATAATTCAAGCTCACCCTCCACTCCTGTTACGTCTGGCGTCAGACGCCAGACGTAACAGCCAGCCTCCAGCCAGCCTCTTTTACCTCTTCAAAGATGACTGTGTTGTTTACCGCGAAGTATCAAGTAACCTAGATCTTAATTGTTTGCAAGCTGACAGGTCTAGCATTGCTCATTGGTGCAGAACACGGCACTTGGATGTAAACGCTAAGAAATGCCGTCTTATACGTTTCACGTGTTAGCGTGCCAGCTGCTCATTATGCCCTAAAGAAAAAAAATTATATTACCTAACTACCATCGCACTAGCAGCGCCACGTCGATAAAACGTAGGCTACCCTCGCAGTCACTTGAATCACGCCGCAAAGCATCTTCTTACGCTTTTTCTCAAGATAGATCCTCATCGAGTTTTGAAGAGTCAGTTTTTCACGACCGCGTCTTATCGTTCAGCCCGCTTGGATGATAACCATCAGGTGCGTGTAACTACTTGTCGCACTAACACTTTCCTTTATGTTTGCGTTCCGCGCACGTCTTCCTTCGAATATGGTTTCCATTTCAGACCATGACTTCTTTTGTTCATCGACACACAGTTACTTAAATAAGAACGCGTGAAGTGAATGTTGTTCATTACCTTTTTGCCTTGTTTGTATACACTGTACTTCGGATTGTATTTCATTTTTTTTTCCAGTTATGCGAACCTTGAAAATTGCATGCTCATATGTGGCTGCAGATGTTCACTCATTTGATGTCCTTTTTTATTTTGTTTTGTTGTCTTTGTGTACCCAATTGCCCACTGTAAATATTCGTGCGCTTAATTATTTTTAAAACTTTGGAATACATACATACATACTTTAGATCACATACCGCAAGACGCATGTGCTGAGGCGTCACGAATCAATCATCCAAATTGAAAGCCTAGAGGCTTCTGACGTGATATATATATATCACGTCAGGCGACCAGGCAGGCTAACATCTGCAGCATATAATTAATGTTTGTATCTCTCTCTCTTTCTCTGTGTTTATAAGCACTTAAAGCCACAGTAAAGTTCGGTCGCAGTTCTCAGTCTTTCATATCAGCTTACTTTTTTTTCTGCAGGAGTGTTGATCTTTCTCACGAGCAAACTTTTGTGGAAGAAAGGTATCTGTCCTTTCCGTGTCGCAGTGCGACAGCCTCTGCGCCTTAAATTTCTATCAACACAGAATTTAATTAGTACGCCTTCTGTGCACGTCAAAAAGTAACGCCCCGATCGCCTGCCGTTTGCCACCGAGAAACGTGACGTCACTTGGCCCGTTGGCGTTTTTTTCTCGCGATTGCCTTTGAGCAAGGACGTGACTCGTTTTTGTACACCTTATGTCTTCTACGTCGCGCGTACCGTATACTTCTAGATATAATAGCCGCGAGTCTCGGGACCATTTGTTTGAATAACAGTCCCGTTTCCTTGCGATATTGCCTCGCCGTGTTCGTGAATGAGACAGCATCACGTTTTCGTCTCTATAACTGCGGCTCCTTAGCAGCCCGTTCAAGGCGCACTGAGCGTGGCGGCTTTTCTCGCCTTCCAACAGTTGTAGTACTTTTCTTAACGGCCATTTAGAAACCAACCCCGTGTTGCCTATCTGTTTCGTTTTATTGCGGGGAGCCACGGCAGTTTCCGTTCTGCTCGGTTCCGTACAACTTCGTGCGTACAGAGAGGCAATGACCTGGCCAGCTCTTGGAAAAAATAAAGGGGGTTCCTGCAAGAAAAAAAAATATAACAAATGAATGGAAGGTCGCACGATCCCGCAAGCCACACCATTCGGCTGGAGTAATGCGAAGTTGTTTCGTGTTGTATGTTAGCCGTTTTCAGCCAAGTCCACGGTATTGCTCTGCTTAAATGCGCGCTATCTGCCGCGCAGGAAGAATCTTCCCGCCGCCTCCCCACACTCATGAAAGGAAGAAAGAGCAGGCATTGTTGTAAATTAGATTCATTTGTTCTTTCAGACCAGTGCAATCGCTGAACCTTGGCAACGCGCTTGTGCGTTTTAAATGCGTTAGCATTTCTATGCTTACCCAACGAGAATGCTGTCCGTCCGTCATGTTAGACGAATGCAATGGCTCATATGCGCCTAAAGCGGTGGCTCATAAGCAAGCAAAAAAAAAAAAAAAAGAGAGGCAACGGCTCATACCCACGTAAGGCAGAGGCTACAAGCGCTCAACAAAGTGAACCGAACAGTGCGAACATTTCGTAAAATTACCCATACAACACACAGACGGGCATACGTTTCAATCATCATCATCATCATCATCATCATCCTGGTTACGCCCACTGCAGGGCAAGGGCCTTTCCCATACTTGTCCGACTACCCCGGTCATGTACTAATCTTGGCCATGTTGTCCCTGCAAGCTTTTTAATCTCATCCGCCCACCTAACTTCCTGCCGCCCTCTGCTACGCTTCCGTTCCCTGGAAATCCAGTCCGTAACCCTTAATTATCATCGTTTACCTTCCCTCCTCATTACATGTCCTGCCCATGCCCAGTTCTTTTTCTTGATTTCAACTAAGATGTCATTAACTCGCGTTTGTTCACTCACCCAATCTGTTCTTTTCTTATGCCTTAACGTTACACCCATGATTCTTCTTTCCATAGCTCGTTGCGTCGTCCTCAATTTAAGTAGAACCTGTTTCGTAAGCCTCCAGGTTTCTGTCCCGTACGTGAGTACTGGTAAGACACAGCTGTTATACACTTTTCTCTTGAGGCATAATGGCAACCTGGCTGTCCATGATCCGAGAATGCCTGCCAAACGCACCCCAGCCCATTCTTATTCTTCTGGTTGTTTCAGTCTCATGATCCGGATCCGTGGTCACTACCTGCCCTAAGTAGATGTATTCCCTTACCACTTCCAGTGCCTCGCTACCTATCGTAAACTGCTGTTCTCTTCCGAGATTGTTAAACATTACTTTAGTTTTCTTCAGATTAATCTTTAGACCCACCCTTCGGCTTTGCCTCTCCAGGAGCATGCATTGAAGTTGGTCCCCTGAGTTACTAAGCAAGGCAATATCACCAACGAATCGCACGTTACTGAGGTATTCGCCATTAACTCTTATCCCCAATTCTTCCCACTCCAGTTCTCTGAATATCTCCTGTAAACACGCTGTGAATAGCATTGGAGATATCGTATCTCCCTGCCTGACGCCTTTCTTTATAGGGATTTTGTTGCTTTCTTTGTGGAGGACTACGGTGGCTGTGGAGCCGCTATAGATATCTTTTAGTATTTTTACATACGGCTCGTCTACACCCTGATTCCGCAATGCCTCCATGACTGCTGAGGTTTCGACTGAATCAAACGCTTTCTCGCAATTAATGAAAGGTATATATAAGGGTTGGTTATATTCCGCACATTTCTCTATCACCTGATTGATAGTGTGAATATGGTCTATTGGTGAGTAGCCTTTACGGAATTCTGCCTGGTCCTTTGGTTGACCGAAGTCTAAGGATTTCCTGATTCTATTTGCAATTACCTTAGTAAATACTTTGTAGGCAACGGACAGTAAGCTGATCGGTCTATAATTTTTCAAGTCTTTGGCGTCCCCTTTCTTATGGATTAGGACTATGTTAGCTTTTTTCCAACATTCCGGCTCGCTCGAAGTCATGAGGCATTGCGTATACAGGGTGGCCAGTTTCTCTAGAACAATCTGCCCACCATCCTTCAACAAATCTGCTGTTACCTGATCCTCCCCAGCTGCCTTCCCCCTTTGAATAGCTCCCAAGGCTTTCTTTACTTCTTCAGGCGTTACTTGTGGGATTTCAAATTCGTTTCAATAAGCAAGCTCAAAACAAGCATCCGAACCATCAATAAATTGCATTGCATAGCCCCTTCAGCAAATGTAGTTGCGCTTTTCCAACAGCTTCACTGGATATCGAGGTTGATAAGGACGGATCAAAGCTGATAATGGTCGGATCATGTTCGATCATAATGGTTTACACTGATCGGATCAAGTTTCATAGAATTGATAATGAGACCAGGCTGCGTGGAGATGAGCAAGTGGCACAGTGCTTACGCATACTCAGGCAATCGAGTTTCTGCGTTTGCTTTTTCTTTATGTACAGTGCTAGGTTTCCATCGCGGCGCGTTTGCCCTGCGTCTAAATTAAGTAACAGACAGACGGGCTCAGGCTGACAACCTGTTTGTCAATTAACACAGCGACAGAGCCATGACGTGTTGAAGGTTGCACCGGAAGGAACAAAACAGGCCCATGAAGTCACCTACAAAAAATAACCGCTACCAACGCACATTTTTGGAATCTATGCGTGAAGCAAAGCTTTCGTGAAGCAGGTAGTTAAATGCTAACAACACTGTTCGTCTTCTGCAACGCGTTTTGCAGCATTGCTGTTACGTGCGTGCCTGGCGAATGAGCCAGACGAGAAAACCTCCACCGCACGACCGCAAATTACATTGCCTCCGAGATCGGACCACGTTTCATCCCGCCATCTCGTGGGTCAGCCCTGCTTACTATTGCGCAAGAGCTCTAGGACTGGCCCACCTTACTCGGCAGGAAGCCAACCGAGCCGAAGCGCCAAACTCAGGGAAAGAAAACAGCGAAAGCTCCGCGAGGAATTCTGCGTTTGCAGGTGGCGTACATTTTCGTTTTAGTGAGAATATTTAAGTAGTGTTGTTTCATTGCGCGATTCCCTAGAGAGCGGAGCGGGAAACCGGCACATCTGCAGGCGTAGTCCCAGATGGGGTTACATATAAAATGATTCGTTATATGTGCTTTTCTACTATATTCTATGTTATTTATTTATTTATTTATCTATTTATCTATTTATTTATTATCTATTTATTTTTTATATGTAGAAACGTGGAAATGTATATCCTGTTTTAGAGCTATTCGGTAACACAGCAGCAGCGGCAGCAGCAGCAGCAGCAGCAGTCACAGTCAGCTGATTCCGGGAGGGTCTGTGAAGAAATCTTCGCTTTAAAGTATGTCGTGAGCACTTCACAAAACAAAATGTAAACTAGCAAATCCTGATTGGGTTAACTAACAATGTAGTGGGTGATTCGAAGCGTTACACCGTGCGGTCGCTGCCGACGCTTCAATGCGGAGGGAGAGAAAGCATTTGTTCAACTGGTGAGAAGATTTTCACGTGCGTGCAATCGAGATTGTGACCAACGAGGCTATAACTAGAACAGGCTTTATTGTTTCCGCCGTCACCAGTTGCAATGCTGGTGCGATTTCACTTTGTACGCTTACCTTGCCTTCTGATTTCGGCATCCTTACGCTTACTGCGGGGCCCACGCAACATTTGGCGACAGGCTATTCATACATACGACGTGTTCAGCGCTCCATGCCTAAAAAGTTTTCATGTCAGCTTTAAAAATTAATGTGTTCATATTTTAACTTAAGCGATTACGGCGCATATAAGTCGAGCCTCGATTTATAGAACACGGCATTTAGAACAACTTATCTGATTTAAAGAAGTAAGTATAAAATCCACCTCGCCGATATCGGCGTTCAACGATGTCAGCGTGCTATAAGGATTGATGATCAGCTTTGTGTGGGCTGTGGTCGCCACCACGGAATGATAAATTACATTTTATTCTTACCACTAGGTATAATAGGCCAGCCGAGCGCGCGACTTTGCTTGCATAATCAATGTGACCACAACAACGTACCCTTGATTCGTAATAATTTGTCACGTTCTTGGCAGTCGAGCAAGCGGTCCGCTGACACGTTGTGCTCGCTTTCGGCAGCATGCAAATACGCGACGTGCCCTCTTGTAAAACTTTCGACCTATTGAATTCAACGACCCGGTTCGAATGATGTCCAATCGGTTCTTTCTCAACAGCTGCGCGACCTTAGCGAAATATCTTGAACGCAAACGTTCAAGCAAGCGGACATTTTGCGAACTTTGTTCATTTAAGTTTCCAGTGAGATTACGCGTCACAGCTCGGTCACCAAGGTCTTTACAAGAGAGAGAGAGAGAGAGAGAGAGAGAGAGAGAGAGAGAGAAGGATGCATAGAAAAGCGGAGAGCTTAACTATAGAGGTAGTTCCGGTTGGCTACCCAAAGTTATGTAAAACTTCTGCAGAAAAAGAACATAAAGGTCACTACGCAAAAGCGATAGAAAATCCCTTGTCATTCGATACACGCCATACTCTCCTCAAGTGAAAACGTTTTGCCGCGAAAAGAAAAGGCAAAAGAAAAAAAGGAAAAGAAAAACGAAGAAAGGAAGAGAAGCGAATAAACAACAATGGAAGAAAATAGTGTCGCTCCCTCCTGACGGCGGCAAACACGCGTTGATGGATGGCCGCAGGTCACCCTTACGACGTACTCTTGCCACCATCTGTCACCCTGAATACATGCATTTAATTTCGTTCTTTCCGGACAGGCTCACGCGAGGCTACTTGTATTTGTACAAAGTTATTCACGCCAGACCGAGCACGTGTCACACTTTTAAGAACCGCAGTTCTTGTTAAAGAGTTTTGAATCGTCCCTAGACGCTCTTAGCGGATTAACGGGTTACCGTAGCAGTGGACGGCAGGCACAACGTCGGTATACCCGCGGCGATAGCTTATTGGCGATGACGTTGGGCCGCTTAACAATAGGTCGGGGGTTCGGTCCCAGCCGCGGCGCCCGCATTCCGATGGTGGTGGTTGGCGCAAACGCTCGCGTACGTTAAGTTCCGGGTGGTCAAAATAAATCCGGATTATCCCGCTGCGGCGTACCTCATAATCAGATTATGGTTACGCCGCGTTAATTAAAAGAAAACTTGTGACGCTTCCTTTAACTAGAACGCGTTTCAAACGTGGTTCGTCTGTCATGAGAGTTCTTTCTCGTGAAAGAAAAAAATAATACAACAACTGCACGTTAACGACTATTTCGCTACCGACTATTTAGGCCAGCGGAAATGTATAGGATACTGGCAAGTTAATGGAATAAGAGCCTTGCGTCCGCTCTGGTTCAACTCTGCGTACAAGATGGCGCTACCAGCTTTGCTGTTTGCATAAAGCCTCTCGGGTGGCTAGGTAGGCCTAGTGGTCGGAGTCATAGCTGGAGCTCACAAGCTAGAACTCTCTGTTGAGACGTGTAACGTGAACGCCTTAAGATTTAGTCTTGTTTGTGTGTCATGTTTAGCATTGAACAGCGCCACCTTAGACGGAGATAAGAGGCACACAGCTTCATTCTTGCGGAACTATAGCGCTGGAAGAACGAGGCGCGAAGACGAGGACAGCAAACAAGCTCTCAGAGAGAGCTTGCTTCGTGTTATTTTGGTGTCTCGTTGTTCATGCGCTCTAATATTCCAAGAATGAAATACCAACTTGCCAAGCTAGGCATCATATTGGACGCAGCTTCTTTTTGAGTTTAGGTATTCGATGACAAACCTATTTACACAGTCTACCGAAAGTCCACAAATGTTTTGCTGTGAAGTTCATATACTGTCGATATACGATTTTGGCTGTATGTGGGCTGGTACTCTTTATTTTCCGCGTGGTTTTCAACGGAGTTTTTGGAAGGAAACGCTAGGAATGTTAAAGACCTCAGCTAGACCAAATGTTTGACCAGGCATTTGCCTTTAAAAAGCATGAATGCTTTCTATAGACAAGTTTCATAGCGTGACGTCACGAAGGTGCCTGGGCCGGCACTGCCATTGAAATTCTGTGACAAAACTCTGATGACGTGTTTTTCGCGTATGCAAATGAGTGGCAAGAGAGTAATTACATCGACCAAACTGTATTAGTCTTCTGCGTTTCAGTGATGTTAAAGTATGCCTTTTTATCGCGTTCTGCTACTAGTTGCACGTTATTAAGGGCACAAAAGTCCCCATCGCGAGCTGGTTCTACGTTTTCACAATGGTGGCTGTAACTGGGCTACGTATTTACGTCATGCTCTCACGTACGAAAGCTATAATCGCAGCAAGGATGACGCTAAGGGCGTTTTCGTGCAAAAGTATATCACGTTATGTTGAGTAAGTATTTTTACTGTAATCTACGTTCAATGTAGATAACCTCAGCCACAAGCGATCGCCCCTCGCTGAGCAGCTATAATGTCTCCGCGCGTGAGATGGCCATTGTTCGCGAAAGCTTCTTGCGACAATGCGCTTACTTTTTCGGCGAGGTTAATTCACCGAAAAGAAGTGCGAATCTCATGTGGAACACACTTTCCCGAGGTATATAAGGCGCAAGGTGTTCTCTTAGAGTAGCGGATCTAGTGGCAATCGGGGCTTTTAAACAACGATATTCGCGCTGAGAATAAATATTCTTAAAAATGACTCTGCTTATCCTTTTCGACGAGTCGGCGAGATCCAAGAAAAGGGCGACACGGAGAGCGAAAAACTCACTGATCGAAACACATTACCGACACTTTGGGTTGTTGAGCAATTCTAATCCACGTGTTTCAGCTAGCCAGCATTTTGCACCGTCGTTGAGTCATCGCTTCCACGTTTTGTAAGCCGTAAAGCGTACTTTAAGCCTCTACTGCGCGGCAAGGGCGAACTTTCGCAACAGCCACGGAGTCCTATACACTCGTTGTATGTGCCGATTTTCGAACACTGGGGCTCAGATATACATCCATGGGCAAAACGACCTTTAGAGACGCTTTTATCACCTCAGAGGCCCGAAGAGGCGAACACTTTTAGCGTATTTAACATTACGTCTTGCCTATGGATAGCTTTGCTTTTTTTTTTCAAGGCGTATCTTAACGTACGTTTCCCAATGGAAGCAATAGCGAGGAGTTTTTCATGTATCTTGGCATTTAACTCCCATTTTTCATCGCTGGCCTGGCCATTGTGGCGCAAGGGCCCTGTCTTTTTTACATTTGGTGAAGCTTACAGACACGAACAAATGAAGAAAGCACATGATTGCCGCCTGGCCTGGAGCCTAATGCCCCTATTTCTCACTCAAGAGCCATCTCGTTCGCTTTCACTTTTAAGAGAGAATAAAGGATAATAGAACGAAGCATGGAAACTCCGATTGAGCAAGTGACACAAGTTGAACTTCTTGCAAAAGCGCCTTTGAAGTGACTCGAAGAAGGAGCTCTATTCTTTAGCCTCAAAATTTGTCTGAGGTTTGGAAGGAAACGAAAAATCTCTTTTGTCCCACATTCTTTCTTCTTTCACATTTGTTTCTATACGCAGGACTTGAGCACCTCCCAGAGGTTTACTAGAAATCTCATTGAGTTTGGTGGAGCTCGATCTGTTCACTCATTGAAAAACGGGCATACGTATGTCACGCCTGGCTCCAAGAACCAAAACCAGTATTTGCAGTTTTGGTGCTTCACGGCCGTGCGCTATTCGGCATCCGCTCTCGCCAGTAATACGTTGGCGATCGTATAATTGACCACTGCCTGTTCTCAAGAAATACTTTAGAAAACGAAGCCTTTCCTATGTGAATAAGGACCACGGATCGGGCAGCATTTGGGCTCCAGGACTGCAATGTGCAAGGGCTTTCTCATGAATTGAGCCATATGAGAAATATAGATGAACTTTATTCGGTAAAAGAAAGAAAACAAAGTGGAAGGAGCATTCGTTCTTCCTGCTTGCGCCATCGGAATAGGGTCCTTAGTGCAGGAGTTCTGCGGTGCCTGAGCATTCTCCCGGGCCTGCCACACCAGTCTGCGCTGGTCAAGCGGGTCCAAGCGCGACAGCAACGCATCCGGAGAATATGAAAAATGATGCAGAAGGGATTGAACATAACGATATATCTCAATTCAGTAAGATTCAATTGTGTTGCCTCGATTATAGAGCCGAGGCCGTTGGAGTGCTTGAAACAAACTTCGTGGTGGTGGTGAGTTGCAGCAACAGCCGGGTTTAGTCTGGCGATCAAGGCCGGCAACTGCTTCACCCGGGCGTCTGTTATAGAACCACTGTGGTCTTTCACCGCATCTCCATCATACCAGTCTCTCTTAAAATGCGATAAGGAGAAGGGAAGTTACTTTGCGGCTAGAACTGATCCTTCGGCGAACGCCAAGGTGTTGCAGGCGCGCATGCGGAAGGTCCTTTTGTTGCAGATTTTTCCGCAGAGCGTCCCTTTCAGCTTGGAATTTTGGGCACGACCACAGAAAGTGTTCAGTGTCTTCTGTCTCGTCGCATGGGGTACAGTTCGTAGAATTGGTATGCCCCGTCATGCTGGTGTACTTTCAGGGTCTGTTATTCGATATAGAAGTGAGGCTTCCTATCGGAGAAATCTCTTGGTTATGCATGCCATATGTGGTGGAACCCAAAATGACCCAAGGTGATATTGAATGTCAGATTTATTTTTTACCTTGATCACTCTTCGGGCCCTTGACTTTGGGAGGATGATGGAGCGCAGCGTATGCAAGAGAATCAGCTTGTTTCGTTGCCAGCAATGCCAATGTGGGAGGGAATCCACTCAAACTTTACCGCGAAGGCTTTGTTACCGAGTTCTTTCACGAGGTCTAATGATTTGTGCGGGTACTTGATGGACGGTACAGCACAGTAGAGTTGTTGCAGCGTGGCCTTTGAGTCTGGAACGAAGGCCACATTGTGTGATCCGACGGTGGTGGTTCCGTGCTCGGAATGGCTCTCGGGTTGCGAGCTTGAGTCCCGTTCAGCCTCGCTGCAGACGTCGTCTTGTTCGTCCGTCTTGTGCTGCGCTTCTTAATGGTGACCAACGTTCGTAAGAGTTCCTTCAAAGGAGGCGCCCTGGCGTCCTTGTCTTGCAAGTCTTGCGTATCCTGCAAGGCTAGATCCGCCTGCAGCCAACGAGCTCTTACTGCTCTTCTTTCGTTGCTTCTTAAACCGGCGGCAACGCTACGTACGGCTACCTTCAACTAACGCGATGGGGGCGCATTCTCCTCGCTGCTGGAGCTGATCTCGCTCGTAATGCGTTCCCCATTCCGATCGACCTGCGTCTGTTCTTTCAAACCGATCTAGGGCCCAAGCTGCACTTTGAAGGCTAGCTCGGGTTTCATGCAAGTTTCTTCTCTTCAGCTTTTACGAAAGGACTGGCGCCGCATCCCGCCAAAAATCTGCGAAATCTCCACGGCTCGACCACAAACGCTATGGGCCGCGGGAAAATGTTCAGACGAAAATAGGAAAGGAGACACGAAGAAAAATTACAGTGGGGAGCTGGCCGTTCCGTCTTCATTCTGTCTCCTAGCGAGCGTGCCAGTCTGCTTTCACGCATATAAAGCAGCGATGGTACTGAAACAAATGTGCCGAAGGCAGCAGGGGGTAGCGGCTGCAGTA
Source organism: Dermacentor variabilis (assembly GCF_050947875.1). NCBI lineage: Eukaryota > Metazoa > Arthropoda > Arachnida > Ixodida > Ixodidae > Dermacentor > Dermacentor variabilis. The sequence continues at coordinate 30,959,205 of NC_134577.1, forward strand.
TGGAGTAATACTGCCGCGCTATTATCCAATCCTGCGCCGGACTCCCGTGATGGGTCCCTTTGGCGGCGGTGCTTTTACGGGACCGCGGGTCGCATCAAATATACACACGCCGGTGCTGGCACTGCCAAGGTGAGAAGTGCGGTACCTTATCGGGAGCAGTAGACGGTAAGTGTCGAAAGTGATCGGGATTGCAGGCGTCTCTGCATACTGTTTCATAACACTGAAAGATTACGATTCTTGGAGTGGAATATGTAGGCTTGGGGGTTGCGTGTAGTTATAAACTGTGCTCGAAACTGAGCATATACAAAACTCGGCTGCGGATGAACACGTGACAAGACGCAGAAACACACTGCTTAGTTGGCGTCGGCTGTAGCTTCCAATCCACTGCCGCATTGTTTTACAGACCTCGTCACGGCTGCCTGTAAAGCGCGGGAGCGATGCCCTTGCGACACCATATAGTTGCCGTTTACGGGAAAAAACTGGGACGACATATAGTCAAACGGCTTTATAAAGAAGTGCTAGGGGCCTCCAAAGTTATTCGTTATGAGGTCACTTTGTAGAGATCACGCACCGTAACCTATCTCCACAGAGCAGGCTATGCACGTTCGGCCAAAGAAAATATTTATTTAAAAGTAATTCGTGCCATACTTAGTGAATTAAGCCGCCAGTTTTCTTATGCAGGCAAAGTTTGGCGGGATGTTCGGCTGCACTCGACGCTATGGCAACGATGTTCGCGACATGCTCAACGGCGCAATCGGGAAGTGACGCAACGTACAGCTCCGTCAGAGCTTTTTGCTATTCTTGCAGGCTCTCCACCACTACTTCCTTCGTCGCTCCTCCCCTCCATCCTGTCCTTGACGACCGTGACGAAGTCGTCAGTAGCCAAATCCAAGCAAATCATCACGTCGGTTCAAAATAGGCGGTCAAGGGGCCAGGAAGGGGATTTTCATTCTATATTCATATTCTTTGTGCAGGGAAATTCGTTCTGCAAAGTCGTTGCAGAGGTTCTCGCTGTAGAGGCGTTCACAATGCCCGTGGCAGATAGCGATTCTGGCGGCGCATACGAAATCTTTCGTTAAACGAGGTCATTTCGTTTAGGGCTCATTTCGTACAACTGTAGTCGCTTCTGAGCATGCGCTGCCGGGTGGAGAGGGCGTCGCCAATTGCTGTCATAACCATGTGCCTTGCGCAGCACCTGGTGGACTACGTCCAGAAGTGCCTGGAAAAGCTTACGAGGAAAGCCATGAACTTAGGCTACCGTAACCTAGTGGTATCTTGTATAACTAAGGGAAGCATTCATTCATTCATTCATTCATTCATTCATTCATTCATTCATTCATTCATCGCAGCCACCCGGACTTCCTCGTCCTCCTATCTTCGCAAGGTGCGCAAAGGAGTAGGCAACGGAGCCCAAAGGACAACGCCGAACCAAAACACGAAATGAAAGCAAGCACGTAAAGCACGGGTGACCGTTACCAGGAGAAATACCAAGGTGCAGGGCCAGTGTCTCCCTTGGGAGTCATGGACGTAGCAGTAGGGGAACTCGATCTTCTCCTCGTTACCGGCCTGATTTATTGCTTCGTCCCAATTACGCTGATTGCCGTACAGCGTCGGTACTCGCGTAATAGCGCACAAGTCCGGGTTGGCGGCGTGGGCTTCGACCCGGTTGGATTCCGCTCTCAGGAAGGGGCGGTGTTCGATGTATTACGGTTCTGGTTTCGGACTTCGGATCCGTTCGCCTCGCTTTTACGGGAAACCAGCGTTGACCCGTGTGCGTAGCTTTCTTTTAACGTTTTTTTTTATGTTTATTTTTCTAGAATTTTCAGATTTCCAGGAATGAAGTTGAGCAGAGTTTGAGCAGTTCCCTCTAATTGGCCTTCTCGTCCAACAACTATACCGACCCTTTAGCTATACGCCGCTTCGCCAAGCGTCGACCTGCCATAGAGCAGAAGATTTATAAGGGGGTTACAACTGGCTGGATTGAATTGAGACGTTCCCCTCCCAGCTTGCGTGGGCGGTTATTACGAGGTCGATCTAATGATTCCCGCTGTTACGGATCATACGTTTTCTCTTGTTTTTATTTTCTCATTTTCATTTTTGTTCACTTTTGAGAAGCTAGCTAGAGAGCCGAGTGTAATATGTGCTCGGGTCATTAGGAAATTGCTCTGCACCGAACGAAGGCAATCGCTCGAAATACCTGGTACGCAGCTTGAGCCCATACCGTGAGTGGCTTTTCTCTCTGCCGCTGGTATCTCATTTCATTTCATTTTGTTGTTATTTTTCTTAAATCGCGCATAGCATATATTTAGTAAGTAGAATCAAATTGCACAATACAGTACTCAACGTCAGGATAAATCGTGAACGCAATGTACGGGTCGGACCCATTAACATGACTGCAATATCATGTAATGAGTGCAGTACTAATAGGTCAACTATAAGAACAGACGGGTGCATATGCAGCAGAAGAATATATTTCTTAACAATGCTCAGATAGTGTTTAGGTCACGGGTATTTCTTCTTTGAAGTCGTCACTGTCATTTGACAGCATTGCAGAAAGCAAGCCTGAACCACTAAAACTATTTCTGTAACTTCGGAAGGACAAACAGACACGAAAAAGTTAACAAAGGAGGCGTGGGGCCGCTTTCGTTCGGGCGACTTCTCACGCGGCACAGCGAAGCACGCGAAAGGTGCGATGCCTCCAGATTGTCTCATTGAACTCTGATGTGTCCATTTCCCATCGTCGGACATCAGGCAGGAATTAGCTGCGATATTTTTTCACGGATGAGTTCCTCTTGGTATCACAATGGTCTGCCCTCCACAGTTATGGCGCATGCTGTTCTGTAAGGTCGTGTTAGTCTTTGCTTAGAATAGAAGCGTATAGAACTATCTCTAGTAACCTCCTCCTCCTCCTCCTCCTCCTGCTACTGCTCCTTCTGCTGCTGCTTCTGCTGCTCCTTCTGCTGCTCCTTCTGCTGCTCCTTCTGCTGGTGCTTCTGCTGCTCCTTCTGCTGGTGCTTCTGCTGGTCCTTCTGCTGGTCCTTCTGCTGGTCCTTCTGCTGGTCCTTCTGCTGGTCCTTCTGCTGGTCCTCCTCCTGCTGCTGCTACTGCTACTGTTGAAACATCCATATAATCTGAGGTGCACTTAGATTCACGCACCGTAATTAGCTAAGCTCTGAGGAACATATGTATGTAACTGGAGAAACCTGCTAGCGAGTGTGCCTGCATCAGCTCAACTCCATGTGCGTTTCGAAGAAATAATCTACAATTGCTCGGAAGTCGTCTCATGTGGTTCCTTTCTGTGCGCGTTTAATTGTTGATATTTTGCAGTGTTTTACGTTCAGCAACACGATACCACGTCGCATCACCAGTACTTTCTTCCTTGCGTATTCACTGGCATAAAGCCTACCCCGCATCTTACGTTGATGTGAAGAATAAATCGCAAGAGGAACGCCATCTACGTTGACTCCACCTATGAAATGCCGACAAAAAATAATAAAAATTAGCAACGCTCAGCAATGGGCCCAGCAATCTTGCACTGCACAACACTGCTGAATACTGCGGTCTAGCTGTGACTGACGACTTACTCCATCCAGCGCGCATTCTTGGGGATCCTCGTTGATCGCAACGGGAATTCAAAGGTTCGACAAAAATTCATCTGGTCAGGTAAACATGGTGATGAAGTTGTGGTGAATATCCAAACCAAGGTGAAAAACAGACGCTCCAGACCCAGCTTGTTTGCATAAAGCAGACAAACGGACCTTGTCTGTTTGTGTGGGACTAAGGAACCCGTATCGTCCCCGAAACGTCTGTGTTCTTTATTTAAACCTTGATTTGGTCAGAGTGTTACAGCACAGCCATCACTTCTTTCCATACAGCAGGGAGAGACAGTCGCTATAGCGAAGGAGCGTCTACGCACCGTGGGATGGCTGAGCGAGGGCGACCTGGGGGGTTAATCTGTAACAGTCCACCTAGTGGACTGTCCATTTCGGCCGCTGCTGATTCGATGCAGCTGTACGAGCGAGAAGGAGACGAGCGGCACCGGCCAATCGGCAGCGGCCGAAATAGACAGTCCACTAGGTGGACTGCTACAGAATAGCTCCCCTGCGTGGCGCCACGAACAATAGTTCAGTGTACGGGAGCATCGAGCGTTGCTTGCCGCGAGAAACGTAGCAGCTGTCGGAAGCCTGCGTTTCCCAAGTTGCGCCAAAGCACCGGGATCTCGTTGACAGAGTTTCACGCCTCTCTGTCCACATGGCATTGCATCTATAGTAAAACAGTAGCGCCTGTATACTTAGTAGTAGTAGTGGCGGAGTCTGCTAAGCCGATAACGGTTATAGTTATAAGGGTGTTTAAAATGCTTTTACAGCAGCAGCGTGTGCAGCTTTCAGAAAAAGAAATTGAGAAACTGCCCAACGCCCGTTCGCTCTCCCCATTAAGGCAGTTTTTATTTTCTTAACCTTGTTATCTTATCTAGTTACGTCAGACGTAGAAAAATTGGAAGGTAAGGCTGCGTTAGCGCGGGACTTACGGAAGTACCGAATTCGTTACTCACACGCAATGAAAGCAAGGAAAAGAAAGAAGAAAATATCAACAAACACTATACACTCACGAACACGTGACATACGAGCAAAGTGTGTCTCTACGGGCATCTTCACCGAAAGCACAGTCGTCTCTGTAGAGCTAAAGGTGCCTGCGTCCTATTTTAGAAACACTGACCGCGTAAGAAATGATCCTTTAACGGTAACGGATCTTGTGCAAGCAACTCCATTCTTGACAGACCCGCCTTGTTGGGTATGTTCATATGTCATGGCGTGCAAAGTGTGTCTCTACGGACATCTGCACCGAAAGCACAGTCGTCTCCGTAGAGCTAAAAGTGTCTCCGTCCTGTTTTAGAAACACTGACCGCGTAAGAAATGACCCTTTAACGGTAACGGATCTTGTGCAAGCAACACCATTCTTTACAGACCCGCCTTGTTGGGTATGTCCATATGTCATGGCGTTCTTTGGCCATAGCTGGCCTTACGCCATTAAAATCAATCAATCAATCAATCAATCAATCAATCAATCAATCAATCAATCAATCAATCAATCGCTGGGTATGTGCCACTTTTTGATAGGAAGAACAACATGTGCATTTTCTGGTATTACTCGTTTCGCGCCTTTACTTGCATTCACGTTTAATAATTGTTCTGATTGTCCCTTTCTTTCTCCTTGTGTTGTCTCAAACAGGTATGCCAAGCCGTATTCCGGTGTACGTTACCGCATGGAATCATTACAAGCCACCCGGCTGAAGATCAAGGCATCACTGCAAGCATAAGGTACAGTCGACGACAAAAAATGAAATCAAATCAAAGCGAAACAAACTTATTGAGCATCACACTGATGTCCAGGGGCGCAGATAAAAAAGCCTATGCAAAGGCTTGACTAGGGGCCTGCGCCCCTTACAGAAAAGTTGGACATTGCATACAGCATTTTTATGAAATACATAGAGGTCGCAAATAGAAGTTTACAGAATAGTTACCGACAGTAAAGCTTGCATAATTCCGTATTAAGCCGATAAAGTCTGCATAATGCGAAATCTGCGAAAAAATCGCAATTCCCGCGAAGCCTGGACACATGAACCCGAATTCAAGGTTTTAGCGTGTAGCAGCTTTTCGACCTACGTAGTGATTCATTAAACTAGAAGTGCCGTACCTTAACAGTTAAACAATTTACATTTGTTGCGCAGCTGAGCCGTCTCCCGTAAAGATTTGCAGCCAACCGTACATATTATATGAACTAACAGATTATTCCGAAATCCTTCAATTCTGTCCCCAGTTCTCTGAAGCAAAAAATAAGCAAAATATACGGATTGGCTCCTTCGTAGTCCGTACTTCGGAGAGGTGGTGTCCAAACCCACTTCTCAATGGCGGCTCCGTCTGATTCTCAGAAGTTTATCTCAAAGGCCATGCTTTTGCTCACTGCATGCACTGGAAGCAATTTGATAGCCGGGAGCACGCCATCGTCGTCACGTATTAGACATTACCAACAGAGCGGTGCTTCATGTTGTCTCAATACTCGCCCTTGCGCATGCGCTGTTCCATGGGTGGCATCCAAATCCACGCAGCAGCGACGGATCCCACCATGCAACAAAAACCAATATTGAATGCTATGCTTTTGTCCACTACACGCTCTGGAAGCAATCGCAGAGGCGGAAACATGTCATGGAGGCCATGTTTCAAACACCTATTGAGAGAGAACTGTGGATGGGGCAATCGTCGGTTGCTCATGCTGACAAAACACGCGCTACTGCACTACGACAATGGCGGCCATAATGACGGCGTGACGATTACACTTCGCTCACATTACAGGACATCTAAAACTGTGAAGAGCGGAAAAGAACCCCGAGAGCGAGAGCTAGCTCTGCGGGGGAGACGCACTGTGAATGACTGAGCTTTTCTTAAAAACCTGAATGCGCGCATTTTTATAGTTAAAAATAATTATGCAGATCTCACGTTCTGTGGGAACCGAAGTTAAGCGAAGCATCTTGCAGGTAGCTGGCTGTAGGCATTGACCCTGTGGTGGCGCGCCTTGAACGGCCCTTTGAAACCCTCGATGACTTCAAGCAGGCGGACATTGTCGAGCTTGGACATGCTGAGGGTCAAAAAGAACGTGGGCTTGCCTAGCTGCTCGGTCATTGCGCAGACGTTCCCCTTCCTCTGCGTGAAGTACTAGCCCGGTATTACGCCATCCTCTAGCTGCTCAAGTAAACCTTTGAGGAACACAGTGCCCGAGCTGACTCACTTCTCGACGAAGCTGCGGTCTTCCAAGAACCTATTTGTGACGCCAGTAGCTGGTCGGCGTACACGGGGTGAGGAACTTGCTTTCGAATCGCTGTTCGTACGCAGGAAACCACCACCACCCTGTGTTCCGCAAGCCGACATGCCGGGTCATCTTATTCGCGCCACCTGGCTCGGCGGAGGAAGTATACGCGACAATCAGAGGCGAGAGCCGGATGACGGGAGCTCGAATGACGACAATGTCGGGACAATGCCGGCAGCGCGAGCATGATTATCCAGCGGCTTAAATTCGTAGGCACCGCTACTTCCCCGGCGTAGGAAGACGGACGGACGGACGGACGGACGGACGGACGGACGGATGCACGAACGAACGAACGAACGAACGAACGAACGAACGAACGAACGAACGAACGAACGAACGAATGGACTCAGAGCGCCTGAAGTTCGCAAAGTGTACTTCGCATAAACATTGCTGTGGTATTTACTCAAGGATCTTGAAACTTCGTATATCTCAACGCACTTGCAGTCGGTCTCTCTCTTCAAATGCTTATCTTCATGCCTATGTTATCTTGTCTCTCAGAACGAATGAAAGTGTGCGCAGAGCGTAAACTGCACAGCTAGGCGGTATGGACGGCCTAGGTCGGTTCCTTTGCGGGATTATGCGGTGACGTAGTCGAAACCGCCACAGTGTTTTAGAGGCAGTGCGATTAAAATGTGCGCGTTATCTCTATCCGCGTATATCTGGAAGCTCAGCGAAAGACAAGAATATGGCACCTAGTGACTTCACATGACTACCACGTTAAAGAATAATGCAATGTAAAAAACAAAAAGAAATAAGAAGAAGAAGAAGAAGAAGAAGAGGAGGAAGAAACAAAAAAGTTGATTACACGGCGTTTCCCTTGACTTCTCTTTCCGCCCGCATGTTAACGCTGCCTAACTTCAGTAATTTCGCGAGCGTTGGGAGCTCAATGTTTCCAAGCAAGAACTATTTGCGCACGTGTACGAGACAGCCACGTTATTCCTTAAAGTAATATTTGCGCACGTGTAGAAAACTGCGCGCGCGAAAGCGCACTTTGCAAACGTCGTCACACGTGCGCTTTACGAGATAAGTTGTCTAACTTAACGTAAATAATAAAAGCAAGACTAAGAAAAAACTTCGTCCTTTCTCGCCCGAGGGTATTAAAGACACACTCCACGTGCGCCTCATTAACGACTCGAAGCGCCGCTTTTCGGGGCAACGAGGGACAACCCGTGAAATTTAATATAGGAAAAGGCGTCGATAGAAAATTTGTGTCCGATTAACCTTGGGGTCCTGATCGCTAGCTTCGCCCGCTAATGGGTTCTTCTCATCCGCATTTATAACATCTCTAGGAGGTATTAAAAAAAAAAGAAGCTTCTGTATGTATTAGCTGATGTTCTTAGCACACTGTGGAATTGATATCGTAACCTGTGAACGAGGCGGCGTTACAAAAGCACGGCCTCATCTTTTTTAATAGCTTGGAGTAAGAAGCTTGCCATTTCAAGGTTATGCTTTCAATAGAAGGAATAGTAAGTGCGGTGAAAATAATGCACTCAGCAATTTGGCTGTGATATTAAAGACAACATTTAAAACATCGACTTACGCTTCAGCTGTTCCAGCATGTGTTCAAGTATGTTCATAGCGAGGGAATATACGACAAATTCTGCCACCTGCACAAACGCGTAAAATGAAATAAAATTTATGTATTACGCATTTCGCTGGCGTTTGTGAGAAATATGAGAATTGGAACCCGCCGTGGTTGCTTAGTGGCTATGGTGTTGGGCTGCTAAGCACGAGGTCGCGGGATCGAATCCCGTCCACGGAGGCCGCATTTCGATGGGGACGAAATGCGAAAACACCCGTGTACTTAGATTTAGGTGCACGTTAAATAACCCCAGGTGGCCCGGAGTCCCTCACTACGGCGTTACGGCTTTGCCACGTAAAACCGTATAATTTGATACTTTATGTGAATGGGACTTCTTACAAAATGCAAGCACATAGAACGTTGCTTTTAATGTAAAATCAGCTGTTAGACGGATTAATATGCGCAATTCACAACGTCCGCCTAAAGAGAACGTTTTTGACCTTCATGTATTCTTGACTAAGATAATCTAAAATGTTTTCTATGGGTCGCTGCTGTGCTTATTGTTAGTTCCAGTGTTTAACGCCATCTTATTTGTATGCTGCTGCAAGATGTGCAGTTGTGAAACAAGGAGCTGTCGCTTGCCATGATGGCTATAGGTTTGTATATTGCATTGAAATAGACACGTGGGGAACCTATGCAATATAATAAAAAAAAACTAACTTTGTCCCGGCGAACGCATTCCTGCGAATGGTTGAATATATAGCTATAATGAGTGTATCCTCTCCATCGCCTTTCCTAGACAACTGGCCAGAGCAATGGGACGATAAGACGCCTAGGGGTGATTTACCTGGCTTGAGCAGAGGCACAAGGCGGCTGGATTTCCATGCCATGATTTTATGACGCGTCTAGAGTGGTATCTCGAACACTAAAATTTATACCCTGACGCTACGGCAGGCTTTCGACGCGGACGCTCTTCTGTAGACAACGTCATAGATCTTGTCTCGTGTCTTCAGCACGAAACAAGCCTCGGGAGGCTGTCAGCGGCGATTTTCCTGGATGCTAAAGGCGCTAATGACAACGTAACCCATCAAGCCGTCCAGGACGCCTTGGGCGATGTCGGCCTAGGCGGCCTTGTTTTTCGGTGGGTATCCAGCTTCTTGAAGGACAGGTCATTCTCTGTGCAAACAGAGGATGGTGCGTCATCACAACACAACACCCACCGTGGCGTACCACAAGGCGGAGTCTTGAGCCCCACTCTATTTAACCTCGTGCTCATCGACCTGGTTCATACCCTTCCGCAATCCGTCCATGTGTCGATCTATGCAGACGATATATGCATTCGGTCATCAGGAGCGATTCATCAGACTTCAAAAAGCGACCACACTAACATCAGGTCATCTTCGAGCGCGAGGTCTGGAGGTGTTCTCGGAGAAGTGCGCTATAGTCGCTTTCAAGCGCAAAGCAATGAAACCGTACGTTATCAGAATTAATGGACAGCCGATTGCCTACGAGAAGACGCACCGCTTTCTAGGAGTGATAATAGATCGAGACCTTTCCTGGAGTCCTCATATCTCCTACCTAAAAAGGAAATTAGTCATGATAACCCACGTGCTCAGATTTCTTGCAGGAAAGTCATGGGGTGCGTGTGTGAGTGCGGTGCTCCAACACTATAACGCACTGTTCCTCGGTCTCCTGCGCTATAGCTTAACTGTACTGGGTGGGACCGGTAAGACCAACCTCCGTGCCCTCCAGTCTGTACAAGCTCAAGCTCTGCCAATTTGCCTTGGTCTTCCCAGATGTGCATCCAGGGCAGCAACAATAGCCATCGCGCATGACCACCCCATCAACATGTATCTTCAAGTCAACGCTTTAAGGATGCATATCAGGCATTTCGCCCGACTTCCATCGCATCATTTCGCCTCCCTTCCTGCCGATTGACCTCGTTCAGCATTTAGCAAGATTATTGCCGCCAACCATGAAACTTTACCGTCAAACTTCACGCCTGCAGCACGACCATCTCTACCGCTGTGGTGCCTCCATCCACTCCAGGCTCTTCTTGTTATTCCCGGTATCAAAAATGAAACGGAGACGTCAGCTTTCGCCCTCAAACAAACCGTGCTTTCATTCCTACATGACAAGCACAAAGGACGCATCCACGTTTACACAGACGGTTCTGTTTCTTTCTAAAATATCAGCTGGAGCAGTGGTGATTCCCGCAGAGTCTGTCACCCTCAAGTTCAAGACATCGCCCGTTACATCATCGACGGCTGCAGAACTCGCAGCTATCCGTGCTGCTCTGGAGTTTATAGTTTACAAATCATCACATTCATGGTCCATCTTATGTGACTCAAAGGCAGCTCTCCAGTGTCTGATGTCCCCTTTCAACCACGGACCAAATGTGCAATTAGTGACAGACATTCGACTACTCCACCATCACGCAATCGACAAGGGGCACAACATCATCTACCATTGGATACCGGGTCACTGCGGGATTTCGGGAAATCACAGTGCGGATGACGCCGCCCGGTCGGCCCACGATGGTGCCCATGTTATACCAATATTACTGTCACGAACAGATGCAGCCACAAGTCTTCGCTCCCTCGCCCGCGAGCTTACGCAGAATCTGTGGAATACCAGTGAATTCACGAACGCCCGTCTCCACAGATTGGATCCACGTCTGCAACTCCGCCTACCACCAGGGTTACCACGAGCGGAAGCAACACTTCTGTGCCGCCTGTGGCTCGGCGTGGCATTCACGAACTCCTATTCATTCCGCATTGGAATGGCCGACAGTCCTACTTGTGACAACTGCGGCTGCGAGGAGACGACTGAGCACCTCCTCTGTGACTGTCCCCGTTACAAAGTGCCAAGAAAAGTGCTCGTGACCGCGTTCGAAAAACTGGCCAATCGCCCTTTTACAGAGGAAAAAGCTCTAGGACACTCGTCCAGACGGGCTTCGCCACTCAAGGCCTTAAGGGCTTTGCTGAAGTTTTTAAGGACATGCGAATTGTGCGACCGCCTTTGACTTTTGTAGCGCCCAGTATCGCGCTACTATGTGAATTTTCTGGTTTTCATTTTTTTCTATTCTTCTTCTTTCTCCTTTTATTCCCTTTACCCCTTTCCCCAGCACAGGGTAGCCAGCCGGTACTTACACTGGCTAACCTCCCTGTCTTTCCTCCCCTTTGTCTCTTCCTCCTCCTCCTTAATGAGTGTAAAAGGATAAATGCCAGCCGTTCCTTGGCTCCCCACTTCTCGCGCTTGGTTCATGACGATGATGATAATGATATGATGGCGATGATTTCCTGCAAGCCCAGCTGGGGGATAGGCCGAGAATCTGGTATTCTTCAAGAACAAAAGTAAGAATACATTAAAATACTAAGGAAGCCGATCATAAGGTACAAAAATGAATGCGTGATGTTGTAGTCAGTCCTGCAACAACAACGACGACGACAACAACAACAACAACAACAACAACAATAATAATAACAATAAAGTAAGGCTAAGCAAACAACAATCAAATTCATGGTCTGTCGCAGAAATTTTCAACACAATTTAATTCATATTTTTATCATTTAATTAAAGCTAAATAAATTGTGGAACCTAACGTCCCGCTATACACAGTGACTCCGGATGAATTTTTACCACCTGGGCTCTTTACGATGAAATTAAAATAAGATACACGAGAGTTCTTGAATTATCTGCCATCTCTTAATGGACATTCAAGTGAAAAGGAAAAATAAATTGTGCTGATTGCTAAAGAATGATTAACATGGATAAATATTAACAAGGTAATACTTCGTGTTTTTGTTTCAGAGAGGTTATTTAGGGCAGCAGAAGCAAAATTTGATGACGAATGCCTGAAATCATAAAATTAAGGCACCATACAGCTTAGCGAAAACAGCTGGTAGCCTTCAGAGCTTATACTTACGAAAGCAAAACTGAAAATAATATATTGTGGCATCACCGCCCCGATCATTATAGGGGGTGAGTCACAGGAAAGCCCCTAAACTACGGATAACTGGACCGACGGCGACAATGATGCCAACGCCGACGACAGTTTTCCTTTTCAAGGGCTTGTTTTTTGTTTTTACGTATTGGCGTTATTTACTATCAAGTTAGCGGGAAGGTGAAGCCATTTTATCTTCACGGCGAACTGCGCCCAATTCCCCTTGAAGGTAGGTGCTAAATTTAGTGGGCAGAAATAACGGAGACCACTGCTCACTGGTTCCGTGCCGGGGACGAGTCGCATCAAGACAAATAACATACGCCCCACAACTCGTATAACTAATAATGCCATATGAAGTATATTCCAACCCACACAAAAATCCGTATTGTTTTATACTTCATAAGGGATTATTGAATGGGGAAGTTATGGGGCATATGAGTTTTATATGATGGGGAGCTCCCGGAGGAGCTAATATACGCACTTTCTCTCCTACCGACTTCAGCCTAGAAAACGTGGCAACGAATGTGATGATGATACCCGCACCAGATGCGAGGCGGAAGGCTGTAGAAGGTGCCCTTGGCGCCCATAGCGGCTTTATAACCACTGCCACGACGTAAAAGCAGCTGGTTTCTGCTTGCAAGAGAAGGTAGCACTCAAAATGCGCAATAGCGTGAAAAGGTTCGAAGAACAGTCGGTAAATTCGCACTGCTTATTCGCCGGCATGGACCTGCACAAACGTAGGATAAACACAAAACATGTAGCAAGTGCGCGAAAACAGAGCTATCACAAAGCTGTCTACATGTGCTACACGAAAAGCTTTCTCTATATACACTCTTAGAGAAAGGTACACCCTTTGGGGTGTATATCTGCCACACAACAATAATCGTCATCTTCCTTGCTTGCGTTTCCTGTCTTGAAAACGCCGCGCCCACTACTTTCCTGTTCCTGCTGATAACGCGCATGCCGTTCGTTACTGGAAAGTACCGGGCTCGCAGCGTTAAAGAAAGGAAATACGGACAACACAGATGGCGATTATCATTGTGTGGCAAGATACGACCCAAAGGGTGTAATTTTGTTTTAGAGTGCAGTACAAGTTTACTGGCACAGATTACTGGCACGGATTACGGGCACAATCACTCCCACTGTTTGATTAATTAAACACCTTCTAATATCAGCCGTCCGTTTGCGTTTCTACTTCTACCGACACTACTTCATTTCGCCATGTCGGTATATTCTGTTGCTCGATGTCTAACACACTAGGCCACCAAATAGTTTTACTAGAGCAAGTTCCCGCTGTGTAAAGTTGTATAAGCCTAGTAAGCACCTCGTAGTGGTGCTGTGTTGCTTCCGCCTTTGGAGGATTACTGAGGACCTTTTCTTTCTTTATTTCTTTTTTGCCGAGTGCAGGCTCGTCTAACGCGGCCCACGTGAAAAATTTCAGAGGTAATTTCTCCGCAACAACCTTCCCAGTTACCCGCAGCCCAAACGTACTAACGTTAAGCCTTCTCCAACGCGTTTCCAGCTCAGAAAATGTGTCTTGTCAGAAGAATTTCATTCCGTCCCTTCAACACAACCGCGCGGGCTACACACGTCACTCCGAGCAGCCGTGCGGGCTTGACGGAGGTTTTTTTTCCAAATCAAGGCGGCAACTCCTGCGGGAGATAGAACCCGCACTTTGAGTCTGCCAAGATAAATTGCGTGATGTGCTTCTAGGAAACCGCGCGCTTTCTGTTTTTCTGTCTATATTTCTGTGCGGAAACAAGACACACTGCTGCAGTATAGCTTGCACAACTCATTCCGCCTAGTGAAAAAAAAAAAACAAAAAAAAAAGAAAAACAAATAAACAAAGCAACGCATAAAATGGCGTTAAGCAACGACTTCTTAAAGTTGCCGCCGAAGTATTAAAAACAAACACGAGTTCAAGACAAGCCCACCGCCGTAATAGCTGCCCCTGCTTGACGAGATTAGGTAACTTCTCGCAGGCTCCTTTTTCCGCCCACCGCTCACTCTCCTGACTGTTTTACTTGGTACTGAAACAAATAAAATGCCATCAAGGAAAGGAAGAAGGAAAACAGAAAGACATAAAGGCGTGCGCAACGCTGAAAATGCGTCGGGGGGAAGCTTTAGACTGATGAGGCTGTACCGACGTCGCGGCGTGCCATACCGCAAGACTCCCAGGGTGCAGCGACGGTGACGGGCAACTCCATTAAAATGCGCCCGCTCTGCTACCGAGAAAAAGGCGCGGCCGTCAACCGGAACCGGAACTTCCTACCATCCCCCTTCCCCCAAACTCCCCCCCCCCCCCGAAAAAAAAAATGCTGTTGCTGCTACGCTTTCAAGAAGAAAGAGGAAACTTGAGCCGGTAAAAGCCTGCTCTTCTTGTAACGACCAAATTGTTGCGATTTATACCAAGGTCTTGTTCGAGTAACCTTCTGTCTTCTTTTTTATTGAATGAAAAGACAGAATAATAGGCCACCCTCTAATAACGACAGCTCTGCTTTTCTCTAATGGCACCAATACTAACAATACATACATATTCTGATGAGAAAAAAAAAAAGTCTTGAAAATTTGGAGTCCAGTTAGCCAAAAGGAAGCAGAAGAAGTGCTCCCTCCCCTCCCCCCCCCCCCCCCACCTCGAAGAGATAAAATAAGCATGGGCAAGTTTTACGAGACAGTATGTTAAGTTTCCAGCACCTAAACGAGGCCGCCATGCTGTCCAAGATGAACAGGCGAGGAAAATACAAAGATGTCTAATACAGGCGGGCGTTCGTCACATCCTTATCCACATATTCTCATCTTGTTCATGTTGTTGGAGTTCAGCGTACAAAAGCTACACGGTGACTTTGCAAAGTGCTGTAGAAGAGAACTGCGGATTGGTTTCTTTTTCTCAACCTTCAGTGTAGTGCGCTAAGGTCGGGTATTAAATCAGCGACGTCGCGCTTAGCAACAAAGCGCCATGACCACGACGTTACCACGAAGTTACCACGAGGTTGCCATCTTTATTAGTTCGAAACAGTGAAAAAATATATATGATGAAACCTACAACCATGCTGCACCTTTTTATGAATAATTCCGAACTACAGCTCAAATTTTTCTCTTCGTATCTTATTCTTGTTAATAAAAGTGTCTACAAAATATTCCCTTGAAAGAGCGTCAGTGACAGAAAGGGGGAAAAAACAATGTCCGTAATATGGATTTACAGAAATGTCACGCTGAAGTATAAGCACGGTCACATTTTTTACAAGCTCATATCTGGGAAAAATGTGGAATATTTCCTGTGTGCGGGCACGCAGCATGAATTTCGAATGTCCTTCGTGCGCAGTGTACTCGACGAACGTTGAACTTTGTGTACTGTATAATTGGCTGCATGGTGAAAGTGGGTTGGCATTCGACTCTTTTTCGGAGCAGCAACATACCGTGAATATTTTTTCGTCCTGCCTGTGCAATATGACTGTGTATGATGGATATCGTTCGTGTAACTTGCACTCGAAAAGGCGTGGTCCGCTCTAATATTCTAATATTCTAACTCTAATAACTCTAATATTCCCAGCGCAAAGTCACAGCCGAATAGCGTGAACTTGCCAAATGCTTAAAAAAAAAAAAAAAAAAAAAAAAAAGAGAGAGAGAGAGAGAGAGAGAGAGAGAGAGAGAGAGAGAGAGAGAGAGAGAGAGAGAGAGAGAGAGCAACTTTCTCGGGCGTTCACATGTTGAGTTCCGTGAAACACCTGTAACGAGCATGGCTTTACCGTTTACCGCCAACGCAAATTTGAAATATTACGGATGCGAAGCAAACGTGGCTTCCGATAGTTTAATGAAACGAGTCCTGCATATTCACCGCTCTTCAATGGATCTCTCTGACACTAACTTGGGTCGTTCGATATGTGACACTGGGTATGCGCCCCTCTTCGTAATAATTATCATATCATATAAACGTACTACCAATTACAGACTCATGATAGAAAACATTGCTAATCACATTACCGTCGCCAATCATCTCCGAAGGATGGATGTGCGGCCTATATTTATTTGTGTGCGTTAACGTTGTTGTAATACTCTCTCTTCCTTTTTCAAACTATTTTATTAATTAGTTTTTCTGCTGTAAAAGCGAGGTAAACGGAGTAGCACAGTTGTTTCCGGCTTCGATCTCTCCACTTGCAAATTGCTTAGAACAGAACGCGAGACCGGTTTTCTTTTTTTTCGTGGTTATGATGATGTTCACTGGCACCTCCTTTGGAACGAGTGGCGACAGTTACCGAATCTGCTTGAGCTATATACGATATCTATCGAGACTTAGCATATTGCCTATCCGATCTTGATCTTCTATTGCTTCATGAACACCTCTACCTGTATAGTGTACAATTACCCATGTTTGTAACGACTCCGGCTCAATCGATCTCTTCTCAGCTTTTGTTCCACATATATTTTACACGTCTGTTACTTATCTCGACTGCTATAATCAGTTAGATCTTCTATTCGCTTTAAATCCCAGCGCTTCTGGAAGTGGACGCTACCTACGGGTCTTGCTGAGTGAATGTATATTGGCATTCCATTACGATGTACTGAGCCCTTTCTGGACCTTCGCTGTAGCAGACACATGCCTCCCTCTGGGGCGCATTGTTGCTCCGGGTCACTTACTTGTTTCCTCCATCTTGCGGGAATCCCGAGAACTGATCTCCCATATTTAGGTAATAGCTTGTAATAAGAAGTAATTTGCCAAAAAAAAAATCGCACTCGATCACGTCCGACTGCTTTAAATAAGACAAGCGTCTACATAATAAAGAAAGCTTACTCTTACTAAATGCGTGTAAGCCATCACGAATCAAGAAAATAAAAGAAAGAAAGGGTTAACGACGTGACCATATTTACAGTATGCCGCAAACATGGTAATATACCCCAAACGAAGAAGCCGTCTTGGATTACGTCCGCTAACTAACCGTTCGGTTTCGTGTTTTATTGCCCGCACCACTCAAGCAAGCGGGCTTTGGAAAAAAACAGGAACGCAAAACTTAATATTTAGGCTGGATCTTTATAGTTTTATGTTGAAAGTCCCAACTACGGCGCAGGGGCAGACAGCTTTCACGACGGCTCCGGTGATGAGTTCTGGCTCCACGCGAAGTAGTGGAGCGCGCGGTTATTTGCATACTTCAGACGCGGCGTGGCTCAGATTTCTCCCCATCCACTCAGGCGTCCTCGTACGCAAGAGACATTGAACGTGAACAAGTGTGGCGTTCCGTATTTGCATAGAGAATCTGAGCACTAAGCTGCGCGCCCTGGGCGCAGAACGGTGAAATCAGGAAATGAGAATGAGTTAACTTATAGGGCACTTAGTTCGTTTTTTTTTTATCTCAGCGACACTCACAACTATTTAAACACAGCCACACGAGGCCAACGGACAATGAATGCGTGTGGAGCATAAAGGAAATGACCTGAGGTTCTAATTGAAATACAAAAAAAGAAAAAACGATAACGTAAATGGAACTGACAGTGGACGAAAACGTAGCTTGGTACCAGGGGGAGCGAAAGCCACGTGTTCCAGGTTAAGCCTGCGGTGTTCTATCAATTCAGCTACGGCAAGAGCTGTGCGTCAAGTTCGTTTTCTCGGTCATTTGTGCATTATACGCGATCGGACCCTGGGACCCAGCGTTAGCCAGAGCCACTCTTTGCCGTGCACGTATAGGCATATATTTAACAGCCTGTCCCAGCTTAAATTTAGCCAGAGTTTAAAAATATGCGAATGCCACGTAGCTGGACAGAACAAAGGTTTGCCTTCGCTTGGAGGTACTCAAACATTTTTTTTCACTCTACCTAATTAGATGATTAGTCTTAAATAATGAATGCACTTCTCAATTATTATATTTAGATGAAAAGTGTCAGTCAGAAAATTATAGAGCGAAATGGAAAACTCCCGATACAGCTTTCTGTTGCTCAATACGTGCTACGTAAAAGTGTTTTTCCGAGCGTGAAAGAAGCCCGCGAATGCAAGTCACATGGCCGCGCGACTGTCCGCTCGAGGCACTTTGCGTGCATCGCCTTTTCAGAGAAGAAAGGGCGATGCTTGGCGAACAAGTGAAGAAAGCGGAAATTCTCGAAGAAAACTATCACACGGCCTCTCTCCCTTATCTTCCGGTTTTCTATTCCCTTGGGCCCTCGGCACCGGGTTGCAGGCTTAGCAACGTATGTGAGAGGGTCTTTAATTTCCTGTGTGAGACACAGACTCCCCCATGCAAATTTCCGTTTTTGAATTTACCTTCACGCTAGCGGTCACAGGTGTTAGGATCTACGATGCATTTATCTCCCTAACATCCGATCAGTAGAACTCGCTGCGTCACTTTTCATGCTTTCTTGCATTTTTCTCGCCTACAATATTGTTTCTGCATTTTGTTTCTTTCCTGCCAGCCTATTCGCGTCCCATCCCACGTGCTGGGGTTGCACCATTTCGCTTGGGACCCATCCAACTAACACAACAAACTTGCCAGAAAAATATGAGCCGCCACACACGTGGGGAAAAAGCCTCGCTCTACATCAAAGTCAAGTTCAATGAAGTGCCGGGTTATTGGTTCTTGAGAATGAAGTAAATAGACGAAACACACCGAACCGCGTTTCTGGCCTTTCTCTCACTTATACCGACTTCAACGAAGGAAATAAGTGCACCATTATTTCCGGCCGCGTCGACTTCAATAAAGGCCGGTGACATGAACAAGTGCTAAGAAAGCGGAAAGGGGCAGAGAGGAATGACGCATTCGGTTGAGTTCGGGAATATTTTTCGTAGACGCTTTAACGGAGGCCCAAGGGAGTATGGCTCAGTTTGCCCGCACTCACACAGTCTGCGAAGGTGTTACATAGCGTTACACAGTGTAGCCGTCCCACTTTTACATTCTGCGTCATACAGCGCGCACAATCAGAACTTGCCAAACCGTCCAGTGTCTTTTATAAATAACGCCGCAGGGCCTCCATAGCGGCTCGCGCTGTTGTTCGTGAAGGCCAATTTCCGGGAATGTTGCTTTTTTGGGAGTGGGCGCTTGTGCAGTTGTTCTGGCGTGGCTGAGAGGGCTGCTCCTTGCGTGTTTAAGCGAAGGCACTCTCGGAAAAGGTGCGCGATCGTTTCGACCCACCCGTAGCAGTCGGAGAATGAGCTATTGGCCATTGCGATCAGCAAGGAGTGCGCATTTGAAGATGCTACTCCAAGCCATAGATCGACTAAAAGGGTGCAGTCACGTCATGGAAGGTGGGACGGAACATGGAGCTGTAAATTATATGGTCCAGGGTATGAAGGCGTGCACTTCTGAAGTTGGATTAGTTCCATTGAGTAAATGTTAGGTTACGCGCATGCGCGGAATGTGACTGCACTGCGTGTGCCGCGCAGGCCTGTGGCTTTATTTTGGGTTTTTGTTTTGTAACTTTCGTCCTCATGATCAAGATGGAATGCGAGTAGTTTACCTAGATAACGTATTCCTGCACAGGCTGTAGAGGCTGACTGGCGATCATGAATTCTTTTTCACTTGGCAGGCTATTGGACAATACCTTAGTTTTTCTGCATGCTATCTTCAACTCTACTCTTACACTTTCTCGTTTAAGGTCTTCAATAATATGGTGCGATGCATTCCCAATGTTCCTGAATAGATCAGTGCCATCTGCAAATCAAGAATGTTTGAGATATTCGCCGTTGGTCGTCACTCCTAATCCTTATCAGTCTAATAGTATGAATACTTCTTTTTAGCATGCAGTGAATAACATTGGAAAGATTGCGTCTCCTTGCCTGACCCCTTTTTCGATAGGTAACTTTATACTTTTCTTGTGGAGAAGCAAGGCAGCTGTGGAATCTTTTTAGGGGTTTTGCAAGATATTCACATATGCATTCAATAATCATTGATTACGCAATGCATCCATGACTGCTAGTATCTCTAGTGAATCAAGTTCCTTTCTTTAATCTATGAAAGCCATATAGCGAAGTCGATTGTACTCCGCATACTTCTCAATTGACTAATTGATCACGTGCACATCATCCATTCTCCTGCTGTTGGTTGATTGAAGTCAAGTGTTGCCCTGATTACCCTGTTATCCTGAAGTTATTCTGAAAAATCCGAGGACACCTAAGCACTTCTCATGAGTTGTTAATGCTAAAACATTAATGTCCAATTGAAGGGCGCCGTGCAGCCCTTCGAGCTATGAACTCCTCGCGGGCAAGCGAGCGCGTTGAGACGCTTGGCCAGTAGCTTGGCGCGTTTTAATGCGATAGCGTTTAGGAGCATGTATCGCAGAAAATCCGACGTCGGCGTCCCGTGTCGGACGTCGCTTTCACAAAAAGACATTCTAACCAAATTCCGAGTCATGCAAATCTAACCACTTCTCTACCACTAGAGTTGCTCATGCCTTGTCTTTCATTTTTTACAGTGTTATTCCTCGGAATTGTGAGAACCGGAACCCCCCCCCCCCTATAAACAAATGTAATTAAAAAAAAATAAACACCGACAGCGCATGTCTGATATGTTAGCTGTTCTCAGACTGAAATATGAAAAGTACGAAACAGTAACAGGAGATCGACGGACGCAAGAAGCCGCGTTTGTTCCAGAAAATTTCGCTTCGTGCATGGCGTTCGCAACCAGCGTTTTCCGGTAAATGTTGCGGTTACATAAGCTGCAGTTTCCGGGAAGCATGAAAAGTAAGGGGTCTTTGAACGCTGTCGCGTTCCATTCTTAAAGGCGAACCTTAAGCGTTCTCCAATTTTTTTTTTATTTTGCCTTACCGATGCGCACTTAGAACGCAGGCGAGGGCTTGCGTGGCCAAGGAACGCGAGGATAACACAGGCAACCCGAGAGAGAGGTTGACGTGGCGTCGCGGTGAGGCCTTCTCCCCTAACGCAATGCCTGGCGCCTCTCTCGCTCACTCTTCTCGGTCGAGGCACGCTCTTGACGTCGCGTTTCAGCCAATGGGAATCTAGGTGCCGTTTTTCGCTTGTCCAGACGACAAACGCCGGCTGTTTCGCTCAATAGGCCATTTGATGCTCTCGCGTTAATATCTTGTACTATAATGAAAGCAAGCTAATGGGCCTATGGTTCATCAACGTCTCCCTTCTTATTGATTAGTATTATGTTGGCAATTTTCCAGCTCTCTGGTACACTTGAAGTCGTGAGGCATTGCGCGTAAAGGGTCGCAAGCTCTTCAAGCGTAATATCTCCTCCATCTTTGATCAAATCGATTGTTAGGCTAACTTCTCCTGCCGCTTTTTTCCTGGACATGTCTTGCAAAGCCCTTATGGGAGGAGGAGGAGGAAATGAGCGAAGACAGGGATGTTAGCAAGAAATGCGTCAGGTTGGCTACCCTACTCTGGGGCACGGGAGAGTGTTATAACTTCATCGCTGGTTGTAGAATAGGCATGCGTATCCGGTTCATCAGTACTTCGAATTAAGTTTGCATGGCTGCTTTGACTGCTGTAAAGGTCAGTAGAAGATTTTTCTGCTGCTGTTTTATATCATTGATGATAACATTATCATGTTTATCTTTCATTGCATACATCTTGTCCTGTCCTACGCCAAGTATTCTTCGCACTAATTGCATGCTGTGGTCATTTTTGACTGCTTCTTCACTCTTTCCGACGTTATAATTTCCAATACCGCTTGCTTTCTTCTTGTTTATTGGCTTTGACAGTTCAGCAAATTCTATCGATCTTTCGAATTTGTCACTCTCGTGCTTTCTCGTTTTTTTATTAGGTCCCTGGGTTGTTGGAATCGCTTTTTGTGCCCGTGACGGCTGTATCCACGGTTCGAGGATCTTTGAGTCAGAGAACGGTCTCGACTCCAGTCGATTTAAAGTTGTCCTGAGCGAGACGCGTTGTAAGTCGTAGCGAGGACAGATACGCAATAGGTGCTCGATGGTTGCCTCGCACCTACAGGAGTCGCACATTGGGCTATCGGCCATTTCCTTACGATAGGAGTAAGCTCCCAGCCACAAGTGGTACAGCAAGGTTGTTTCCTCCTCGGGAAAGGCTAGATGGCAGTTTTAGCCGTAGCAAGGGGTCCAACTTACGCAATCGGCAATTGAAGGCATTTGAACTCCAGAAAGCTTGCGCACCGGTTTACGAGACCGCTTATAGTGTCCTTTTGCATCCTCCCAAGTGTACTTGGTGATCACTCTCTCCCTCTTTTGCTCTTTCTATTCCCCTTTCTCTTACCTCCAGTGTAGGGTAGCAAACCGGACGCTCGTCTCGTTGGCCTTCATGTCTTTCCTCGCATTGCTTTCTCTCTCTCTCTTACCTACTGGTTCCCATGGTGCCTTGCCTCCCGCTTCAATTGCCGCTTCTGGAATCCGGCCTAACAGTTTTATTCATTACCTTTATGTTATCTTCAACTCCCTGCCATAAAGCTTCATATATGTTCGCGCGGACCAGCCTGAATTCGTTTGCTTTTACCCTTACTACGCCTAAATTGACCCGCCTTTCCTTTTCTTCTGTCTATCTCCCCCTGTTCGACCAAACATGAAAAATTGCTTTAGCGATTTTTGAGTGAAATTTGCTCAAACTATTCCTGCCTGATGGTTGGCGGGGGGGGGGGGGGGTCTGTTGAATTGACCTCATCAAATTGCCGCAGCCTACGTTTCAATTTTATGTTCCTTCTTCGACTCCTGTCTTTTCTTGCTGTGAATGAGTCAGTCAAGTCAAACACGTATGTGCTGATCGATTTTTTTCATTAGTTTTTTTTTTTTTTGGTTTTACGTGCCAAAACCACTTTCTGATTATGAGGCACGCCGTAGTGGAGGACTCCGGAAATTTTGACCACCTGGGGTTCTTTAACGTGCACCTAAATCTAAGCACACGGGTGTTTTCGCATTTCGCCCCCATCGAAATGCGGCCGCCGTGGCCGGGATTCGATCCCGCGACCTCGTGCTCAGCAGCCCAACACCATAGCCACTGAGTTCATTAGTTTAATAATAATAATAATAATAATAATAATAATAATAATAATAATAATAATAATGTGTTTCTAGGTTATCTAAGACCGACGATAGAGCTCATCACAACGTCATGACAAATAATTAATACTTCCGAAATTCCCACAGTGGTTCAATAAGGACTAAAGTCTCTATTAAAAAAAAAAAAAACACTGGCTTTCCGTAGGGACCTTAATAATGACAGCTCCATGCCGCCCTCTTTTACTGTTTGCAAGAAGCCATGGCTTCGCATAAGGGAAGGAATGAAGATCGAAACACAGGCCCGGAGCGCGCTTTCGCGGCAGCCCACCAACGCGAGATGGCAGCACCTGACGGGTCGAAGGAATCTTCTCGCTTTCTTCCCTCACTGAACTCGAGCTCGCCGCCTTCGGGGAGAGGTTAGGAGAGGGCGGGCACTTTGAGCGAGAGGGAAAACAGCGAAGAGAGAAAGAAGAAAGGAGCGAGTTGTACGGTGGTGGCCGCGTGCGAAAGAGAGGCGTACGAAAGAAAGAGAAGGAAGCTCCGGACCGGCGAACCACTTGGATCCTGCCAAAATTTTCGCGCGGGTCTGCGCCGGCTCGCAGCGTGTCGGGATCGCGTGTTCGTTGCGGTCACTTTGAAAAGTGCACGCGGCCGCGGTCAGCGTTCCGGCGTGCTTCGACTCGTTGCGTCCGTTCGTGACTTTAGTGACTCTGTGCGTCTCGAACAAACCCGTCGCCGGTCCCAGTCGGTAGAATCGATCCCGTAGGCCTCACCCCTGGAGTCGTCGTCGTCGTCTGCTACTCCCCAGCCCCGTCGTGCTCGGACGGTCGTGTTGTTCCGGTCGTTCCGAAAGCCTCTCCCCTCCTCACTGACTTGAGCATTGTCAACTCTTTCAGTAGCTCGGCAGTTGTGAGAGTTTGACTAGTGTGCGCGTGTGTTTTTCGGGGAGCGCGACGACGGAACGGCTGTCGTTCTGGTTTCTTGTCGTGGCTTAGGTGATGGTGTCAGTGTCGTTACGGCGGACGGATCGCGTGCAACTTCGCTGCTGAGGGCTGGGAAGAGTGCGAGCCGCCGAAATGAGGACCTTGCTGGAAGATGCTCCGTTCAAGAATGTGAGAAGGAAAGCTCGCTCCTGTGAGCCTGCTGTGCAGGTAAGAACGCCTAATTGCCACGGTGCGCTTTCCCTGCTTAACTCTTTCCTGCATGGTGATACTAACGGCTGTCACGAAGAACGTAGGGGAACGTTAACGGGATCAACGAAGGCTGCAGTACGGCTTTCTTTCTGACTCATAACGGCAAGAATGAGTTACAGTGGAAAACAACTAGGAAAACAACGGAATACAGATGAAACGTACACTCAGCGCTGTGTGTTCGGTTGTCTTCCACTGTCATCGGGGTCTCTTGCGCTACAAGTCGCGCGTGACTTCAACCTGATAGCATTCCCGTTACAAACATCTGCGAGATCGTTTCTTCTTGAAGTTAGGACCATTGAAACTGATCCGTTGGGTTTATGTTGGTCCCCAAAAGCAAATCTACTTAACCCCACTTGTAGCTATCTCAGAAACGCTGGCAGTCTTCATGTGAATAACGTCGTAACATTTGCAGGAACTGCCGTACTTATGGAAAACTGTCTGTTTTCCCCCTCCTGCCGTGGTCTGCCTTCATAATGCTAATCATAACCAACTAGCCCAGCTGTCCATACTCTGCCTTTCTGTGTGTTAGATGAAACGTGTATTCTACCTTTGCCGTTGTTTCTTACTCGGCTCTTTCTTCATCGGGACTGCGTGGTTGAGATGGCGGAGAATCGCTTCGTTCGGCGTGTACTCTAGAGGTAGGCGATACGGTATAATCTTCGAGCGCGTTGTCCGCGGCAGCAGGTGAATGTCACGTGACAAATTATGCTGTTCCGAAGCGGCTTCTGAATCGAAAGGCAGGCAAAAATCAGGTGGGGCTGCTCCCGTCGAGACAGAACGCATACCGCGCGGGCACCCGACTTCAGCCGAATCGCGAGACTCGTTCTTGCTGCGTCGGGCCCCGACCTGAGTCGAGCAGCGTTTCAGAAAAAGAAAAAACGCCCGGCAAACCGGTAGGTCTGAGGTCCTCCTCCATCGCTTTTTCGGCGGCGGAAGGGCGGGATATAATGAAGATGGAAAGGAGAAAACGGCGCGTTTCTCGCTTACGTGTCCCCTCGCTCTCTTTCACAGTCCCGCCGCCCTTGCCCCTAGACGGGTTGTTCACATCTCCGACCGCGGCGAAAGGTTGAATCCTCTCGCTGGAATGGCTTCGGCGGAGGCCTCACGCACGGCTCCGCGCCCTTTCCACTCGTACGCCTAAAGACACCGAAAGAAGTGTTTGGCGAGAGAGAGAGACGGTAGTCGGAAAAAACGAAGGGGAGAGGGTTGCGTCGGAAGCACGCAACAGCAGAAAGCATCGGACTGGTTGTTGGACGAACTTGACCTTGCCGTCAGAACTCGATTACGACGAGGAGGAAAGCTCGTGCTCGACGTCGTCAACGGCGCCGGACGGCCCCGCTGTTCCCGCAACAGAACTCTCCTCCTCTGCCACGGTCCTTTCCGCCGCGCGTTTTGCATTCTAACCTTACTGTCATTTCTTTTCGCTCTTCAGCATCGGGCTTTGCCATCTATGTATTTTTGATGCAGCGCATTTCGTCGTCGTCACTTTTTCGTTGATTGCGGCGCGTAGGTTGCACCCAGTTGTCGTGGTCTGACTTTTTTTTTTTTTTTTGCTTCCATGGCTTATGATGGGCAGCTTAATCGCTTGTGCGCTTTGGCCGACTTGCGTTTGTGTCAGTCGTGAACGAAGTGGTAGAGATTTCAGTTGATAGCAGATGGATTCTTGTCAAGCACTCGTGCGGTCACCATGGCTATTATATAAACCGTTGAAACATTTGCGAATCGATAACTGCTAGCACGAGTCGCACTTGTCCTTGTAACGTAATAAATGCAAGAGCATTTATTTCGTTAGTTGTCATGTTACCGCTTCTGAAACATTGGGAGCGCCGTAGTCATTCAACCTCCGTCTAGCCAAGCGAAAATTATTCCGGAACGATATTGCGGACTGTTAGAGCAATGAAAATTTTTTTGGTGTTCTAACAGTCTGATCTTGCATTTAGCACGTTTCTAGGCAAATCGTACTAAATGCAATAGCATTTTCGCCTTGAAGTTGTCGTTTTATGTTCCCAGTTTGCTCTGTGCACCAGTGGTACTAGCACATTCTGAACATTATCGCATTCCGCTATATTGTCAAATTCGCCTTGTAAATACTGATTTGCCCACAGAGCTGTTACGGCCCTCTCTGATTGGCTCAAAACGTCTACATGTCGAAATTTGGCAGCATTGCGGAATTCGACAATTTTCAGCACACCTGGTGTCTATTAACGATCGATATTGAAGCGGAGGCCTAAGGAAACATCTTTCACAATAGTTTCACTTTTTAGTAGTAGCCAATGTATATACCCAGGGAGAAGGCTTTGTTGCCGGGGTAGAACGCTCCCTAATGCTAATGTGCAAGTAGACGCCTTTCTTTTGCTGAAGCGATCCTCACTGTTACGAATGAATTCAATGTGTAACGTGGATAACTAATTAAGTGCTTAGCGAAGGTAGCGTGTACATCGCAGTCTGAATAATTTGCACTGCGAGTCATACTGAGCGCAGTAGCGCCCAATATAATATTGCCGCTATTACGCGCGCAATGTATGTTTCAGCAAAACACAGAACGCGACGAACATGCGTATGTGATGCACACCGATACACATGGTTGGCGGGTTAAAACGTTGTCCAAAACGGGGCGCTGAAACACATTCGGACCAATGGTAGAAGATCGCAGTATTAAAAGACGTTGTCTCACGAATCACAAGCCGAAAAAATATTTTCAAATCATCCGAATCATAACGGATAAGATAATCGCAGACATATATATTATTTCATTTATTTAATTAAAAATTAGCGATAATAGTGCTACTGAAAATCTTCTCGCGATCACGAAATCAGCCAATAGCTGTTGGTGGGTACAGTTGCTTTCGATAACGCTGCATAATGACATTGCGGAAGTGAGAGCCAGTAATGTTTCCCTTTGTTTGACGCGAAATCGTAATTTCTCTGCTGCATGCATGCATTGCAAGAACAGTCGGTTCTCATATTGACGTGAGCCTCTTCTGCAGATCGGCAATATTTTGTTACTTATTTTCAAGAAAATGTTTTTCACGCCCCCTTTAACGCAGGTGGCTACGAATAAATGTTTCATTTTTAGACAATTCATGACCAGGACTTTTAGTTGCGGAACCGTTGAGGTTTGTGCAAGCCAGAAGTAACGCCACCTGCTTCGTATACCCTTCTCGGAAAGATATTGCCCTTGCGCAAGGAGGTTCATGTTTATAACAAAGGCGTAAAAGGGCGGACGGAAAACTACCCGAACACGGAAACTGAGTATCGCGTATATATCCATTCTCGTGCTTCCCTCTTTTATTTTGTGTGTGTGTGTGTGTGTGTGTGTGTGTGTGTGTGTGTGTGTGTGTGTGTGTGTGTGTGAAAACATTTATTGTAATGAGGTCCGGAGGCGGCTGTCTCAGTTCGCGCTGTTACGTCATTCGAGCGCAACTTGTAAGCCCCAGCCGCGTGCTGGCTTACGGGTATGTTACTCTTTCTCACACATCCCCCCTCACGCCACCACCCTTATGCCGTCTTCTGCGTGTAGATGCCAGCATTCCTATATCTGCTTTTCACAAGTACGCTTTTGGCTATTCGCCTATCGATCCCATCTTTCGTTTTACTTTGTCGGTTAGTCGGTTCCAAGTACCACTGGCGCCAAGAAGAAGTTTCAAGACTAGCTACCGTTTTCAAGAACGTTACATTAAAAACGCTGTCGCCTTGGAAATAGGGCGTCCCCTTTGTCAGCAATACAGCGCGCTTCCCCGTGTTCCTGCATTACTGCGACTTTGGGAATACGTTCTGGAAGCCTTCCTTCGTGTACGAGGGGATCACATTCTACGATTCTCGTTTGGGTTCGGCGGTGGTGTCGAAACGGCGACCTTTGAGCTGAGCGTTTTAATTTTGGGGAGATGGAACTCGGCCCCACGTGGAAACCTGTCCTGGCTCTGCCACCGAGCTTCTATTAATCGAAGCGTTGACTGTGAGTCCACTTCGCTTTGTAGTTTCTTTTGCAGACGAACGCAGCCCGCGTCTCTTAATGTCCTCTGAGCTACCGCGCGCGGGAACCGCGCACGCGCCGTCGATATTGGGACAGCACGACAACGCCGACGTCGACGATAAGCGTGCGCCTCGAGCGTTCCTGTAATTGCTGTCGAAAAAGAAGAATTGATATTGTGTCTGGGGTACTTCGTGGGTAATCGTAGTAAATAGACTAAAGTAAACATAACAAGGCAGCATTACGTGCCGTAATGCTGTATTATGAATATCAATTGTATTGCGTGTTCGAATTGCAGAATTTTATCACGAATATAGTACTGTATGTTACATCTTTAGGGCAAATCTGCTGAGCATATGTTCCTGCTGTTATTTTTTCCTCATAATCAACGTTTGGCATCTGCTCTGTTGTTAATTATCTCCCCCCCCCTTCACCCTTATTTATTTTTTTATTTATTTGTAAAATACCTTACAAGGCCCCTTCTTGGGGATTGAGTAAGGGGGGCATACAATCAAGTACATACAATTAACAACAATAACAAATGAAAACAGCAGCCAAGTGCTAAATGTAAATGCTAAATGCTAAATAAACAATGTAAGAACAGCATGAATAAAAAATATTCAGAGCGACGTGTTAATATGCGAATAGTTGTACCAACGAGAATTAAATGCTAGTGTTAATCATTCAAACATATATAATGTGCACAGGTACATCCGGATATCTAAGTACTAATCATTATAGTAATAATCGCACTGCAGCCTCTATTTCGAACACAGAACATTAGGTAAGTTCGTCACCTGCATTCCCGCAGCGGGACCAAAGCGCCGACTCCCGAGAGGGCCACCGAAAGAAGCCCAGCGCAAGCTTGTGTTTAGCTCTCTGGTTTGGTTTGGTTATACTTCCTCTCTCTATATAGATATGGCCGTCCGCTACGCCTGAAGTCTCTTTCCTCGGCTCTAGTTAAAGAATGGTTCTTGGCAGACATCGCGTCGGCGGTGACTCGTGAGGCTATGCTCTTTCTTAACGCCAACGTCTGGGACCTTTCTCAGTCTTCGTGTGCATAATTCATTCAGACCAGTACGCCGTCATCTTACGCACATTTCTCGGATCTTTACTGCGTTCTTAAGCCTCTTTGTTCTCCTTTCTTGATCAGGCTGACGACATCAGCGTCCATCGCTGCATTCTGGAACCCACTGTGCTTTTTTTGTCCAGCTTGCACAGTCAGGCCTTCATATATATATATATATATATATATATATATATATATATATATATATATATATATATATCCGTTGCAACTCCGCTCGCTAACCCTCGGGCTTTATTCCAAAATATCCATGGACGTGTTCTCTCGCGATGCTCCCGCGCCTCCACGAGTCGGTCTTTTGCATTTAGTTCTGGTGCGCTGCCGGTCTGTCGCCTTCTACACGTGCCACAGGCGGTGCCTCAAAGAATACCGCATTTGCTCCTTTTTAAAGCGCACTTTCGGGAAAAATATCGCAAAATATATGACGTGGGCGTTAGAAACGAGTATATGAAGCCATTCTCCACTCTCGAATCGCGTCGAGGAGTCCAAAAGAAAAGCAGACTCCTCTTAGCGCCTTCCACCGCAAACACACACTGGAGAGGACGCTGTAATGATACACCAGGCGCAAGCCCACTACTCGTGGATGTTATTCAACACCGCACTGAGGAAAGCAGACCTGACAAAACGGCGTGTCAAATACGCGGCCAACGGCCGAAGGCACTTCATGTTTGGGGGGAGCACTCTCCTCTGGACACTTTCTTGAGTCGCTCAAGTATCCCACCCTACCTTCCCTACATCTTGGAGAGTGGGAGCGCTCTACTGGAGGGGATGCTCGCCGTAGACTATATGTCCACTGCTGGTGACCCGCATACAACACGTCAATGGGACCAGCAAAAAATACTCGGAGCCAATAACGAAGACACAACTGCGGAAGTATTATGCAAGGGTACACCTACTGGACGTGTCCATTTCGTCTGCTGTTGAAGTTTTGATTGGCTGGGCTGGGATATGCGTCCGCAGTAGCGAGGCGCCACAGCCAATCAGCACTTCGGCAGTATAGACGAAATGGGCATGCCCACTAGGTGGACTCTTACATATAATACCTCCCCTGGACTCAGACAGCGTCGACTCTGGCTTAAAAATAGTCACGAGAAGTAGAGTTACAAAGAAATAGTCTCCAGAAATGTAGTCACTTAATGTAGGGTCACAAAAAAAAAAAAAAAAGAATAGAGTCACTGAGAGTAGAATCACGAATAATTAAGTCACTGAGAAAGAATCACTCAGAATTAGAGTCACTAAGAGTGGAGTAACTCGGAAAAAAAAGCTTCTTTCTCTCTCCCAATCTTGGAGGCCGTGTGCTGCAGGGGTCGGAGCACCTGCGAACGCCTAAGGCTTGTCATCATTGCGCACCAATGGTGCACAAGTATTGATGGCCAGTCCAGTGTGGCTCGGATGCAACATAGTTTCTTTTACGCACGGAACATCAAATCCCCATTTCGCTAGCTTACCATGGAAACCTGGTAAGGGAACAGGCAACGGTATTGTATTTTGGAGTTCTTAAAGTGTCAACATTAACGGGAGCTTTACGTTCAACGAAATTGCGTTTTCTACTGCTTGCTGTGAAAAAAAAAAAAACGTAAGACATCGCAGGCGTGTTTTTGGGGAGGGCACGCTAGAGTTGATGGATTAATTGATACCGGAAAGTACGTGAGGTCCCTTAAGAATACCAATCGCATTATTATTAAGGGACATTATTGCTCATTATTATGGACAATATGCTAGCCATGTTGTTACCGCAGAAGGTTGAGAAATAAATCCTGCGACGCGACAAGTTCTCGCCGGACCTGCAATAAAGTTTCTTCACATACCCCCAATGACCCACGCTGGTCTTATGGTTGGCTTCGATCCCGGTCCCCTCAGCGAAGCCAGCCCGATGCTATACTCATTAGACTATTGACTACCTGCAGTGACCTATGTTGGCGCGAAGCGAAAACTATTAGACGGACGGACGGACGGACGGACAGACACACAGACAGACACACAGACACAGACAGACAGACAGACAGACAGACAGACAGACAGACAGACAGACAGACAGACAGACAGATAGATAGATAGATAGATAGATAGATAGATAGATAGATAGATAGATAGATAGATAGATAGATAGACTTTATACCGAAAACTCGAGATGTTTGCCTGGAGGCACGCTTAGCAGGTTACTTCAGGTGAATGCGACGGTAAATAAAACTACACACAGAGAACGTATACGACACTTACCGCACACATCGCATAACATAAAGAAATCAAATGATCTCTTTGAAAACCAGCGTCTGGCAGAAACGTTGACAGTGTCTTCGTTTCGCGGGGCGCAAAGTCGGCACTGTATACCGTGGCCCAAGTACCGCATCGAGTAGACACGGTATATCCTTTGCTCGAATCGAAAACGCGGAAAGGACGGACCAAGAAGGAGAAGGCACCCCGTCTCGGCAGCTGTCGAATAAACACGCGCTCGGATGATTTTCATCCCCATTTTTACCGCGCGCCGCCTCTCAGCACCACTCCATCGCATCGCGCCTGTTGCTGCCTCTAGCTTTCCGTGCAGCTGCGAACAACGCCAGGCACCCCGGACGAAGAATTTCGCCGTCTCTCTTTTTTTTCAAAGGTCGGCGAAGATGTGTACGTTATGTTCTATGAGTACACTTCAATTTTCGCGCGGTGCACACCGTGCGGAGGCGATCGCTTTGTTAGGCGCCGGATGTTGCCAGTCAAATATGTTCCGCTGCTCTCCAGAACGGGCGAACGCGAGCCGATTGGGAAAGATTGAATTCAAAAGGATAGCGGCGGATTCTGCAATGTTTGGTGAAGTACGTTGTTTCTTTGACAACGAAGCTGGTATAGCTGGCCGCTTTGTATAGTTTAGGATACAAGCGCGATGTCGCGTATTTGCGCTGGCGCTGCCGTCAGCAGCAGTGCCGGCAAAATGAAGGAAAAAAAGAAAAGAAAATGAGAGAAAAAGATCCGCAGTTTCGCGTGATCGTTCTTAAAACGGCAGAACACTTTTAGGGGCGGTGTTTGCGAAATTTCCACACCGTCGAATGCTCACCGTCGGATGTTGCCCTAGGCGGGTAACGGAAAAGGTATATTGTGCATAGCCGATCGAAGCACCGGGCTTTTATATATTGGATACACTAGAAAGAACAGTAGCATGGAATCGATAGGTGCTGTATATACTAGCCTGAACTTCGTCCTTCTGGCTTCGAACGACCTTGTGGATGTCGTGTGAACATTCATGTCCAATTCTTATCGCGAAATTGTTGTAGGGCAATTAGTCGCGCATAGCCTTTGTGTTCTAGAATTATGTGGTTTCTAATACGCTACAGGCAAATATAATTGCTCGGGAAAAAAATAAATTATTACGCATGATGACTAAGCGAAGTGTTGCTTTGGGCAATTGTTGTTAACTTATGGTAACATATTAACGGCGCAACTAAAAGGCAATGAAAAAGGAAGCGTCAGGGCTAGCCCTGTCTTTTGTTACTGACCGAACTGTTGCACCTCAAGCAGATGGCAGAAAGCGTAATGTCATTGCGATTTAAAAAGAAAGAGGTTCTCCCTAAAAATGCACATGCGAGCAAGCGCAAATGCATAGAAATGCAAAGCGGGTTCGGCACCAGCACAGGGCGTGTTAATTTGGCCCCCAACGTGAAGGTCTGTAGAAAACACTCGTGCGCGCGCTTTCAGACACGACTTCCTACCTGTCCGTTATTCGTAGTCTATTGCTTCGATAGTCTGTACATTGCATTATCGGGGTCAGGACGGCATAATCATGATAGTTCTTTTTCAGCATAGCGTACGGACAAACAAAAGAGGAGTACGAAGAAACCTTTAAGGCGGAAATTTCAACGTTGGTGTTTCCCATTAAAATACTTGGGAAAGGACAGACAGTTTCGCTCCGCCTCCGCTACACTGAATTTGGTTGCGTTTGTCGCATCTCAAGAACTGTCGAGGACTATTGAAGTCTAGCGACTGAAGGGTGCAACATTACAAACACGGAGCCTCACTGATCGAACGGGTAATCGTGTTACTCGCCAGACTGTTGAACACAGTACTGCCTGATATTTAAATAGGCAAAATTCACTATCAAATTTCAAGATTCAATTCAAGATCACGTGGTAAGGCCTGAACGACCGCCAAAGAAAGTGTGGAATCACCCGTACATTTGGTGCCCCCCTCTCTCCGCTTCCTTCACTTTAAGCCGTAGTCATCGGATGCGGAAATTGGGGAAAGGCGCCAGAGTAATGGCAAAGTGATTGTTAGAGCAGCTCTAATCATAACTTCGTGCGTTTCACTAGCTTTTTGCCTCCTTGAGAAGAATTGTGACATCGCTTGTTTTGTGCCCAAACCAGCCCTAGAATTTGTGCCTGCCGTCACCCCTCAGGACGCTCTCATTTTTATCAGGTTCGCTTGTTTGAATGATCGCCATTCGATTACTACGAGAAAAAAAATGAGAGAGAGAGAGAGAGAGAGAGAGAGAGAGAGAGAGAGAGAGAGAGAGAGAGAGAGAGAGAGAGAGAGAGAGAGAGAGAGAGAGAGACTACATCTAAGCATCAGTTCGAGAGTGCAGTTGCTGTTATTTTTTTCTCCTTGTGCGAAGTCCGACAACGGAACGCAAACAAGTAATGGATAATTAATTCGCCCGACGACAGAATGGAGAAACGATAGCACTGTGCCAACCGCCTGATTTCACTTTGACCGCCCCTCTTTTGCAGCTAGAACGCGGCGGACGTAAATCGGAATTTCATTTGGGTACGTGGCGACGACAGACATAAACAGTCACGAAGCAACAAACTGTTTTCTTCGGTTCTGAGAGCAGGTCTGTAAAAATTAAAATAAGAGTCATCTTTCAAAAGTTACATTTAAGAAGTCGCCCTTTTATTTATTTATTTATTTATTTATTTATTTATTTATTTACTTTCAGGGCCCTGAGGCCGTACTGAAAGGAGTGGGGGAAACATAATTAACAATTTGCACAAATAACATTGGATTTAAGCAATGTCATGTTGAATGGCGTTCTTGAAGTTAGTAGTGTCCGTGATGGGGGCGGTGGCAGCGGGAAGATGGTTGCATTCCGTGCTTGTTCGAGGAATGAAAGAATCACTGTAAAGATGAGTCTTACACGACGGCACGCCTAAATTACAGCAATGATCTGAACGAGATGAAATGTGAAACGGTTGTGTGAGAAGCTGCTCTTTAATACAGGGTTGAAGTGAAAAATTTTATAAAATAGCGAAAGGCGAGCGCATTTTTTTACGGGATGAAAGATCGGGTAACATTAGGGTATTTGTCATTGCTGTATAATGCTGGAATGACGCGAGTAATTTGATAAAATGAATCTAGCTGCACGGTTTTGGATTGATTCTAGGGCAAGTGTTAGAGTGGTTTTAGCGTGATCCCATATGGCGCATGCGTATTCGAGCTCTGATCGTACCAATGTTCGGCAAAGAATTACTTTAAGGGATGAAGGCGCAGGTGCGAAATTACGACGCAGGTATCCAAGCATACGGTTAGCATTGTTACTGACGTACTCAATGTGGGCGTCCCATGAGATATTATTTGTGATATGAAGACCGAGATACTTCTATGCGTCAACAGGCGTTAGCTGATTACTGTTAAGAAAGTATAGGCGCGTGTCACTGCATTTTGAACTGCGGGAAATTTGTATTAGTAAGATCTTGATGAGGGCTAGTTGGTTCATACTTAGAAGTGAGGTGAAACAGCGCGAAAAAGACGAGGACACATGGAAACAAATACCACAGACAAGCGCTGTGTAGACAATTTGTGTAGCTTTACATTTGGTTACGTTAAGTTGCATTAGACATTTACTGCACCAGAGTGACACATTATTCAGTTACACTTTCGCTCATAATTTGAAATAGTGACGAGATAGCTGAAACAGTATTATGCGCAGTGTGTAAGTCTTGCGCTCTTTTGTGCGGCATCGGTTGGAGAAAACGTTACGCAGAACGGTTCATGCGGTCCCCTTTCGCGAAGAAAACTTTTCTCCGTGCGTGGCCTCCGATATCTCAAAAGGAGCTCCGTTGTGATCTCAAAGCCCGCGGTCTTGGATACAGCTCCAGTCCGAGTCGTGCTCGTTTGTGCAGGAGGCGATCCCTGGTGGTGGACAAGAGGAATGGCGCGACTCTTTCTTCCTACTCTTTCGTTTCTTGCTAATAGTTTCGTTTGTGTTCTTCACCTAGGTGTCGCTTTATGGATAAGCTACAGAGCGTCGCTCCAGCCAATCCTGTCGAGGAGCGCCCAACATACTTCCAGGAGCATCACACATCGCCTTCGCCCTCGTCCCATCGCTGCGTCGACGTCTCTGTTGTGCGTCCGCCTGAATAGGTGTTCGTATTCCTGATAATCGACATGATCTTGTGAACGGTATACTGCTTAAACATCAACACTGCTGAAGTTGCGAAGCTGTGCGGTGCGTTAACAAGCAACTTCGGATACGATTACCCGCTGCATGAGATCAAGGCAAGGACAGTAGTACGCGTAACATTTAGTTGCACAGAATTTATTTGAACGCTTCGTGAAAGTTTCGCTTGACGTAGATTCTGATTCGTGCGTCGTACCTCCACACTTTTTATTATTTTTTTTTGCCTCTTTAGTGCACCCTAAACATTGCCATTATGACGTCACTCACAACGCCCGAGCGTGCGCTATGTTAAGGGGGAACGTGCCAAAGACCCAACATCC
Source organism: Dermacentor variabilis (assembly GCF_050947875.1). Taxonomy (NCBI): domain Eukaryota; kingdom Metazoa; phylum Arthropoda; class Arachnida; order Ixodida; family Ixodidae; genus Dermacentor; species Dermacentor variabilis. Next base: position 30,995,391 of record NC_134577.1, read on the forward strand.
GAAAATCCACCTTCTTTGTGTGATAGCTTATATATTATCCATGCATAAATCCTTCGCGCGTAAACGGATATTCAGCGCTTGAGGAAAACGAATAATAACGCCGAAACCAACCAGTCCAACTTACGACCGAAAAAAAAAAAAAAAAGTTCGCAAGACTCTAGACTTGGCGAACTTCTGCGAACTTCTCTCAGTCCGTCAGAGCGTTAGTGAATGGCCCTGTAGGCGATGGCCGAGAGAGTTCGTGGACGGGATAACACGAAACTACGACCGGCGGGTTTGGATGAAGGACCGGGGCCACGCGGCTCATCGATTTCCGATACAATTATCGGTATGCTCGCTGCAAGTAATGACTTTTTCCCGCCGAATTCCGACGAAACGCGACACAGAAGGCGGCAGCTCGGGTCGCACTCTCATCGACGTTCCTCTCCGGTTTCTGCGTGGTTCCCGAAAGTGTGACAATAATTTTTTTTCCCCGATATCATTTGTAGACCTCACATCTTACGTTCGACAATTTGTTATTGGGGCTTTTCGGCGAGAAAGGCTTTATTTCGAGCCAGAAAAATTGTCTGGGTTCTTTCGTTATAACTAAAACAGAGGAGCAACTTTTCAGGACTTACGTTTTTACCTAAAGCTATAGAACAACGTTGGTCTTGAATGTGAAGCAATACATTTAAAAACCGAAAGAGAGGCAGCACATCACCGTAGTTGTTTATTACAATACTAAGGTTCGTGCGAGTCAAAAAGCCAAGCATATGATTCCCGGAGCCATGTGGCACCTTCGTCGAGCCTAAATAAGATATGAACCGTAATGTTTTAAAGTCACCAATGCCTGTCTGTGGTTTTCTTTTTGTAATGGACGGTGAGAACCCGTTGACAACTGACACCTTCTACCGCGGTCGTGCTCTTTAAAACTTCTCTAAACCGTCAGAGCTCAACGCGACATCTTGTCATGCCGTGATTTTATGAAGGCGTGCTTATAGGACAATTTCGGCTTTTTATGCAGTGTTACTTTAAATGAAGGTCATCGATATTGAAACCACAGAAAAAAAATATTACTAGGTTCACAATGCCCTAAATAATTTACTTTGTTAGCTTTGCTACAATCAGTTTACGTTTCATTTCCAACAGGGCGTACGTGTAGTGACGTCACGAGAACGAAGGTGTTCATGTGGGAGGAGAACATCGCGACGTTTCGGCACTGGCTTCGGCTCTGGCTTCGGCTCGTTCGGTCGTCTGCTATGCTGCTACGTCGGGCTGCACAACGAACAACCATGCTATATATTATATGAAGGAAGTAGTTCATCGGATCCGGTGTTTAGTAAATCGAAGTAAGTGCAGGCGCACGTAGAAAAGCAAAAGCAAACGCTTAATTTCAACGTTTCGGCCGGGGTCTGGCCGAAACGTTGAAATTAAGCGTTTGCGTCTGCTTTTCTACGTGCGCCTGCAGTTCTTTCATCGAAGGTCTTGAATCTGGCAGCCTTGATATCGTTAGGTAGCACCCGTAGGCTTTTTTAGCCACGTGCCTGCTTTCCCGAATTCACGTGTCACGTGACGCCATCGTGCAAAAATATGATTTTTTGCACACACACGCACGCACGCATGCACACACACACACACACACACACACACACGCACACGCACACGCACACACACACACACACACACACACACACACACACACACACACACACACACACACACACACACACACACACACACACACACACACACTACTAGCTACTACAGTACTAGCTTTCTATAGCGCAAGGACTACAAAACTGGTGTTACGATGATAACCGGAATGCATAGCAATAAGACCGTTCGCTCACGTCTAAGCGCACGTTCGAGGCTCTTATGCGCCACGCGCGCTCCGAAGATATTGGACAAACCGATGGCACTGTCGGCTTCTTCCCTCGCGCAGTATGCGTAAACAGCAGGCGCATAAGTCCTCACCACGAACGAAACTTCGTCGTTTTGAGAACTCATCAACTTCGCCTATGCCTCGGTAGCCGTAGAAGAGCGAGCGGGGCTGGTTTCGCGATACCATTTTACCACACGACCACATCCTACCGCGCACAACTTCGGGCAACGTGCCGGGAAGGGAACAAAAGGATGTTGCTCAACCTGGCCGCTGTGGCGCTACCGTGTTCGGGACCGCTAGCGCCGTCATACCAGTCCACGAGGCCTATTGCGATACGCTTTATAAAACCTATAATGAATATGAAGCGCATAAGAAATTAACCTGCATGTATAATAATTTCTGAGTAAAGCATCGAAGATGATTTTTTTATGTATATATAATTCCAAATCACGCCTGAATTGCGGCTATACTTGTTTTTTGCTTCATTGTCTATTTACCTCACATATTTTATGCGCACTAACAAAGGTTTTGTAGAAGCTGTAAAAACATACGTTGCAGAAGGGTGGGAACCTTCGAGTGTTTATTGTAACCATATAACCGCGGTACGATGTTGTTGTTGCCTCAAAACATGGATCGTACCCACAGGGACCGCCGTGTTTGACCTCAGTTTCCTGACTTCCTCCTTTGGTTTCCTGTTTCAGTTTCTGCTCCGGACCATGAAAGCTTATAAGCTTGTCTGTAGAGATGATAAAACTGTTCCTAAAAAAAAAAGCCTACTCAAAGGTAAAGCACGCTTTATGCAGCGGCCTCGGGTAGACGCTGCCGCGCAATATCTGTCGTCGTCAGAAGGCGTGCGAGCCTGCGTATTCCGCGAGGGTGGGAAGATGTGAAGGCGGCGCTTTTGAAACTGGGCACTCTGCGACGCGTCTCAACTCTTACCTTTTCCTCTCTCGTCTCACAGGAGCGGTCAAGGGGAGCGATGACCCCGCGCGTCATTGCCAGGAGCGGGACACTGACTTCACCCGGCGGCCTTTGTCTCTGCCTAGCTGGTCTGCTCCTGTGCGTTCCAGTTATCGTCGACAGTGCAGGTAGGATGTGATCGCGTGACAATTACTTCTATTCTGTTGTGCGTGTGTGTGCGTGTGTGCGTGCGTGCATGCGTGCGTGCGCCTGTGTGTGTGTTTGTCAACTCTATGTACCTGCCTCAGGCTGAGTTCAATTAAGCTGGCTTTACATCGCTATTACACTACCTTACGGGAAGCTTAAAAAAAGTTATAAGGTTTTACGTGCGAAACCACGATCTGATTATCAGGGACGCCGTAGTTGGGGACTCCGGGAACTTGGACCACCTGGGGTTGTTTAACGTGTACCTAAATATAAGTACACGGGTGTTTTCGCCCCCATCGAAGTGCGGCCGCCGTGGCCGGGATTCGACCCTGCGACCCTGTGCTTAGCAGCCCAACACCATAGCCACTAAGCAACTACGGCGAGTTTTGAAGTTTGCCTCTATTTCTGCGACTCCTTAACTTCTGTGGCATTTCTTTTGTTTAGTGCCGCCTTGCTTACACATTATGAATGAATGAATGAAACAGACCTGGAGCTTGACATCCCAGTGCAACCATGAGAGAAACCCTGTAGTGTAGTTATTGTCAGGAAGACGGTCTTCAGGATGGTCATGTTTTGGTCTTGTGCCTTGACTAGCATTCCGGTAATACTCCGCCAGAGACAAATTCACTGGCGATTCAGCGATAAATGTGAGACAAATGTGTTGGCTTTACGCCCCATCTGTCGAGGTCCCTGTTCCATGATTTCAACGCTGTTCACGACATTGAAAAGTGATGTTCCGGAGCTCACTCACACGCGTCCTGCCTCTTCGAGGAGCGAAGTGCAACTGCGGGTGTATATATATATATATATATATATATATATATATATATATATATATATATATATATATATATATATATATATATATATATATATATATATATATATATATATATATATATATATGCACGCACATGCACATTGACACTTCTTATGTTTACGCATTAAAAAAAAAGGCTAATTCTCCGATTGTGTTCACTATTGCGTGCATGCTTTGCCGGGGGTAGGTCGCAGGGTCGTGTTAACGGCTAGTCATTGGTCTCGCTGTTTTAACGCGACAACGTTAAGGGCTCCATGTTGCAGAAAATCCGGCATCGGCGTCCCGCGTTTAGCGTCGACCGTCTTAGAGCCAACCTCCTTTCGAACCACGCATACCCGAACCACGCAGGCCCTCCGTGTAGCGCAAAGAAGTTACTGGAGTAATTAGAATTTCTAAAAGCAAAATGCGTCAGAAAAATCGCAAAGTACGACTTGCACATCATACAAACATGATGGCGTCGGACTGTAATTTGAATATACGAGAAAATATAATTCTGTTGCGCGGAAACTGAAACACAAGCCACTTTTCCAGCGTTTGTACCATTCATACAGCGGTGCACCCGGTTGCTTGCAACACCTCCAGATGGCGCTCGCCTCCGCGCAAGAGGCCGCGTTTCTACCGAAAAGCTCGCCTCCGTGCACAGCGTTCGCGGCCAGCGTTTCTCAGTAAAGATTATGGTTGCATAGGCTGCAGTTGCCGGGAAGCGTGAGAAGCAGTGAGAGAACTTCGAACGCTATGGGGCGTTCCACTCTTAACGGCGAAGCTTAAGCGTCCTCCAAATTTTGCGTATTGCGCCAGAACCTCTACACGTTTCGAAACTTTTCCATGCGTTTAGAAACGGCTCCTGACTTTCTTTGTGGAAGTATGTACCGGGGTTTTCGGTTTTATCCGCAGTAAACTAAGCACTTCTCTTAACGGTTATGTCATTAGCAAACACAAACGAGAAAGGCGCGTGCCAAATTTTTTTTTGTAGCAACAAATTGAGTCCGATGTCGATGCTTAATGTAAAATGAGGTAACCGCACCATCCCTAATTTACTTAACGAAGGCATTTTGTGCGATGCTCGTTCTAGTTTACGCGAAATGGGCGTGGCTCTTGCTTAAAGGTAATGCGAGATCCGAGAAATGCAACTCTAAATTTTTCTTTATCGGTACCAATGCACGAAGGGCGCAGCCGAAAAGAGAGGGCAATTTGAAACGTCGATAATGACAGTTTCGAGTTAGCATTCGCAAAGTCTGAATTTTTTTACAACTCATCACGCTTTCCAGGTATATTGTTTTTTTTTTTTCAGAGACAGGTCTTTCTGTATTGCTTTAAAGGCAGAAAATAAACATTGGTTGATTAGTTTATTGAACTGTCGTCATGTTTTTGACCTCGGCTTGCAAAGGTCACATGAGCTCCTATATATACTCAGAGGCTTAGTGCTAAGTTCCTCCATTCGCTTGTTTCCCGCATGTCCTGTCGCAAGGGCGCAAACATCAAATGAGGATTATCTTCTGGATTGCTGGCTCTGCTTTTTCTTCTTTGTTTTTTCCGATCAAGAATGGGGCGAGTGGGGAGGGGAGGGGGAGGGGAGAATGTTTATCGGAAGCCGAGCCTCTTTGTCACGTGGCCATCGATCGACTCCCTAGAGGCGTGCGTTGCAGACTTCACTGCAGATCACGCTTGAAGAGGATGTACCTGCGTATAAAAATGCGCGTAAGCATGTAATGAATATGAGGAAAGTAAAAATGGAAGGTCAAGTACTAACAGCGTTAATCAATTAACGATCCGCTCAGGCATATGGAGCCTTGCGCGCGGGCTCAAGATGTCAAGCGCTTTCGTTTACTCAATACCTGGTGCCGTGTTGCCTAACGAACTTCACAAAATCGCGACGCGAAGCGTGAGAGAGTGCTGTACATTGGAAAGATGGTTGAGTTTCGTCATTACACGAGGGTCCTTGCTTGTTGTTGGTTGTGCTGTGGTTCGTATTGGTTTCGAAGCGCGTTTCTTTCGCTTCGACGTTGTGCAAATGTAATTTCGCCCACTGTTGATTTACTCTAGCAAAAAAAAAAAAAAAGAAAAGAAAAGAAAACGCACTGTCGCTGTGTGGAAATATAACAATAGATGGGCTTAAATGCTTGTGTGTGTCGACCTTTTCTTTTCATACATGTCTCGCGTTCGTGGATGTAAATATGCGCCCCGTTTCGAATGTAACCGTTTGTTAGATTTTGGGCTTTCAGATATCAGTATTTGTTTATTTCCAACGAAATTGTTAGGGGTCGTCCGGGTGAAATGCTGGTAGAAAGAGCTTGAGCGTGCCTGGATGACCTTTTATGACAGCAGCCGACTCCTGTCACGGGTTTAACAAAACTGACTCTGGTGTGAGTTGCTTGAGTGTAAGCGTGGGTAAACAGTGCAACACAGAGGATCCTATCATAGGAATGTACAACGACCATTGTTTACCTATATGTAAGAAAATACAGTCTACGATACGCAGCCGATTACAAGCAGAGTAGATCATAAACAATGCTACGGCTCGTACGTAATTTCTGTGTCCATTTTTCTTTTTCCATTTTGAAGTTACAACCACGCTTTGCTGTGTCCTCAAAGGCATATGCAACTATATATTTTTATTTATCAGTTTGGACACATTTTTTTCTTCAGTTGCTTGTGACTTTTGTGATGCATTGTTATAAGAGATGTAAATTATCTGCATGGGGAAACGGACTGCACAGGTCGCTCATTGAAATACAAGCTTGGTAATTTTTAAAATATTTCGTTTGGAGCGCGTTTTGCAATAACGAAACTGAACCCGCACAACAGTGAACCCACGCTCGCTTAGCGGAAATCGCAATACTAGCACAACTTTATAGATATCCCGTCTGATGCACTATGAAATACATTGACGTTTCTGTTGGCGGATTTTCAAGTGCGTGAGTCAAACAGTATGGGACACCTTAATAGAAATGCTGATGCACTGCCATTTCTTTTTTTTCCATGTTGTGATGCATATATCGTAAGTGGTGCTAGTGCTTGGATTTCTGCGAAGCAAACGCGACACCCCGATTGCTCGATCACAATTTTGCGACCGCAGCACGTTCTTTAAGGTGAATATTAAAAACGCTATTTAATGAACCTATGTAATTAGCTACTTGGACAATGAGGTTTTGTGCAAATAATGTCCCCCTCTTGAAACATACCACCTGGTCAGTCCGAATCGGGCTATCAGCTTCATGCAACTTTTAAACCAGTTCTTTAATGAAGAGAAAAATGGAAACATAGTAAAAAGAAAAAAAGAACAACGAAATATTCGTTATCAATGGGACACGGAAAACAAACTACATCATTGTGACTTTACCGATTTACTAATTGCACACAGTAAAAATATGTACAGACAGATTAGTTCTCGGGAAAAAATAAATTTCGGTAGTTTGAAAAAGAAAGCATCCCTTCTCTGTTAGTTATATTATTTTCGATAAACTTGTACATTGCCTTCGTGTGCTCGGAAAAAGTGTCAGAATACCGACTGTGAAAGAACACTTAATTGATTTGGCTGAAGGATACTTAAAAACAAATGTGATCTTGCTCTTAACTATGAACAAGAACAAAGCGGCAGTAAAGTTACTATCCTTCTTTTTTAACACTTGCTGGAATAAAAAAAACGCGGAGTGATAAACAACGGATTGATAGGCAAACAAACCTTCATTCAAAAAGTGTGAAAACACTCATGAAAGAGAAAAAAAGAACATAATAACTCGTCAAGTGCCTTCGAGGAAGTATATCTCTTCGGACGTCAATGAGACGGAAGGGCAGCTAACACGTTCATCAGGCTTTTTCAAGGCTATGATAAGGTCTGAGTTGTGTTCGTGTTGCTCAATCGTTGCTCCTAAACAAGATCAATCGAACGTGAATATATACCAATTTACCCTCCCCACCGCGGACTCCACTGGTTTGTAAGACGGCTAGGCTCTCGACCAGGCGTGCGGCTTCTCAGAGCTGCGTTGCTTGTAAGATGTTCGCCGAGACCGCTATGATTGCTCTGAAAGAAACAAAACAAGTTTACCGCGTTTTCGCCTTTGTTGCGACCATTTAATTGGCCGGTCGCATCGTTTCGTGTGCCATTCTTTGTTTGCGCAAAGCCGGAACAAATAGCGCGGACGCGAGCGAGCGCACCTAACTTGAGCAAAACCCGAACTTGGACCGCGATTGTTTTCCGCATCCAAGAAGTACGGGCAAACCGAAGATCAAACACCGGAAGTCGAACGAAGCTGGCCCTTGAAACCATCCTATCCGGATTGCTTTGTTCTGCCGAAGCGCACGGCCTGGCAAGCGCCTGATAAAAAAAGAAAGAAAGAAAGAAAGAAAGAAAGAAAGAAAGAAAGAAACCCACCAGAATAAACAAGTCTTCGAGAGAGGCAGAAAGCGGGCTTCCCGGCTCAACCGGTATAGACCGACGGGGTGGACGATAGATGCACCTTCCAATTTCCGACCCCCACAAGATTTTGTCGGCTCATTTGGGCGGAAAGAGGCAGACCGCCGATGTGGGGTCGAAACTAGGAGTGGTGGGGGTCCTATCGCCCGTATAGGACACCGAGTGCGCGAGGTAAGATAGTAGTGGGACTCGGTGTGTAGTCGAGGCTGATCTTCAGCAAAAATGAACGACGAAAATATAGAGAAGAAGGCTCGGCGAGAAACCAACAGACGATCACGCTAAGCCAATGCAAGAGGCTCAGAAAAGGGCAGTGAAAAGGCAACAACCGTATACTGTGCTGCGTTATAGAATCGCGGAAAGGGCGCGGAAGCCGCGCTACTCTATAGCCTCGGCGAATCGGGAGAGCACGCATGGCGGTTTGTTTTCCCGCTGCGGATACAACAGACGCGCCCGCGTCGTCTGTTGTGGAGCACATTGAGCAAAACTATTGTTTCCAGACGTGCGTTCTGATCAGGTTAACGTGTTTCTTTGTTCGAGTTTAGTCCAAAAGTGAAAGGTTAGTTCGAACAAAGCCGCAGGCGAAACCTGCTTGGTATTCCAGACGGCAGGTTTGAACAGTTTGTAGGTTAACACTTGTCCAAATCAATCAACGCAAAAAGAAAGGGTGCAAAGGACAGTGCGACTCGGCCAACACGGGTGCTGGGCACAGTTGTTTTCGCGCCATCTTATTTCGACGGCATATTTCGCAACGCAAGGAGCACCCAAAGCAATGACGCACTTTCTCGTGGCCCGGGCTATTTTTCCGGTCCAGCGCACCGCGTAACTTCGGGGGCCGCCCCGCTTTCGGCGAGACGGATTACCAGAATTTACGGGAGGTGCCTCGCGAAGGAACCCCAAACCGTGAATTGCAGCGGCGCGGGCATCGTACCGTTCCTGATAGCGCCGCGCAAAGACCGTAACGCCGACGAGGTCGCCTCCCTAGTCTTGCCGGGGATTCATTTTGTTCCCGTGTTCGGTTTCCCTTCTGCTCGTGCGTTCCTACATTCTGTATCTTGTTCGTGTGTCTGTGTGTGTGTATATATATGTGTGTATGTTTGCGCGGAAGTGCTAACAAGGGAAGTTTGTCCTGCGCTCTCTCTCCATCGATGGCACTGCCGCCGCATCCGCGAGCGCCGGACGAGACGGGGCTTTGGAGGCAACCTCGGCCAGGAACGTCGTGGGGCTGGAAATGAGCGTGTCGATAAAGAAAAGGAAGAAGTGACGATGATTCCCTGACAAGGGCAGTCCTCCTGCAGCTAGCTTGTTAGGGCAGCTTCCTGGTATAAGCCGTGGTCGCTGGCTCCGACCCCCCCTCGGTATAGCAACGAAGAGAAATCAAAAGAGGGAAAAATGATCGGGCGGTGAAAAGATACACAGCCACTGGTGCAGGCCGGTACGCTGAGAGAATAGCAGGGCGCGAAGAAGAAGAAGAAGAAGAAGAGCATGCGATGCGCTGGGCTGCAAAACCTAACGAGCGACTATTTATTCTCGTCGCCCGCGCCCTCCCCACATTGCCCTGCCAATTTTATATCTTTCTTATCCTCTTGCCGTTCGCTTCCTTCCTTAATTGGCTGCCCTAATGCCCCGAGGTGTCCCCCTCTGGACATTGTCGCTGGTTTGCTTTCACTGCACGGGGGAGGACTTGCGCAAATAGTTTTTTTTCTTTTTGTGCGTTATTGCATCTGTCTTTAGTTGGAGCTTGCTTTATACACTTCCCGACGTCTCTTGTCTTTCAAGCACCGCTTGTGTGGCTGCGTTTTGCGTGATCAACTTCGCGAACAGCTGGAAGCAATTCCAGGAGTGCTTTCTTTCGTTTGCGGCGCTATGCGAATTATTGAGCTATGGCACGCATATAAGAGGGAGAAGCAGAAAGTATTTGCCCCCATTTCTTATTGGTCAAAATAATATGCATGCAGGTATTTAGAAATAAAGGTACTGTTCTACGTAGATTACACTATTTTCCACGTAGTCCCCAAACTCGTTCAGACATTCGCTCCATCGCAGCTCTAAATTTTTGAAGTCCCTGTGGTAGAAATTGCGACTCATGCGGCCTCCCTGAACGCTTATTATCATGCATGTCGTCACGGCCTTTTGCGAACTCAACACCACCACCTCACACTTCTCAAAGCGAGGCAGCTTTCCGTATACGTGGGCTGCATTTCCCTGTGGATTTCGGTGGGCGTTCGTCCCTTGCTCGATAGAAAACGGATCACACTTCGTTGCTCGTACGCCGTGGACGTGTGAAGCACAACCTCCATCTTCAACAACTGACAGCAGCGCCGTGCCGCGGAACTACCGGCAGATAAGGCCGGGCAGGTCCACGAAAAGTCCATCGCTGGGAATGGATATGTTGACTTTCGCATTTACAGCGGTAATCTTGCCAAGCAATAAATAGGGGCAGAGACTTTCTTATTCGCTCTCGTAATTGAGAACGAATGCCGTAACGCGATGAGTAAGGGTCAAGTACGTACCTCAAAAAGGCTGGCCGACAATTCGGTGGGTCTATATAGTCAGTGCTGTCTTCTTCTACTCGGACCCAATAATTATTGCCGGGTACGTTTATACGCCAAGAAACGTCGTTCCATTTGTCAGCATTTACAGCGCGGTCCACTGCTAAAGGCAACAGATCATAAAGCACGTGCGATTTTTCTCTTTCTGGCAAGCGTGGGAGAAATGGCCCGGCTTTGCAGCAGATGACTTGTGGTTGGTGGCGCTGGTAGCTTTGTACACCCCTGTACAGCGCATTGACGGCTCCCACCGGCGCTTGCAACTAGAGCGCGAGCAGGTTGAGAGCAGCACGTTGGAGCGTTCTTTCTAACAGATGACGATATTCTACAGATTTGTGAGAAGCTGTCAGTGATATAGGTTGCCATTTTAACTGGGGTTTCTAGACGAACAAGTTAAACGTCAAACGTTTTTCAATCAAACCAGCTCCGCCATTCCTTGTTGATCCCATATTGTCAGAATCCGGAATAATTAGATTGTTTAGTCCCTAAAAAAACCATACTATCTTCTGCGCTGTAAGCGTAACGCGGAGTTCTCGCGTGCGTTAACACTACGTGCGAGATGTTTCCTTGCAGTTCACCACAAGCACATGATGTGACGTCAACACGCCCACATTTCGTTTAGAGATTGCTCGGGGGGTGGTTGCTTAAGGCAACGCCTTGCGAAAGTCGATGAAACAGCTTTTTTCTCTGTTTTCCATATTTTGGTTCGCATTCACTTCATCATTTCTTCATCTGTTTGTTCACTATATCTATGCATTTGCCCGTATAATGTGGCTCTTCCTTAGTTCTCCGTATTTGTCTTCACTTTCTGTGTCTGTTTGGGTTTTATTTCCTTCATGATGATCATTATGTCACTTCTGTCGGTTGCTGTGACAATCAAACTTTCTGGAATGATATTCAGCAACATCGTAGATTAGGCTGGTCGGCTCGGTATGATTCGGAATGTAATAATGCGATGTTGGACGAGTACTTCTGGTATGTATCTTCATTATAACGAGGAATCTCAGTTGGAAGACAGCGATTGTTCCTGTCTCGTCTGCGGGTTTGCGTTCTCGTTTCCAAGTCGCGCTGTTTAATTTTGAACCATTTGTGGAAAGTCACGATGGAACTGGTCAACATATCCTTCGTAATCAAATGAATCATTCAATGAATTCAACCCTTATAATGCTTCCTCTCAGTTTCGCTCTTACACGCCGCGGTAGTTCAGTAGCTATGGCCTTGTGTTAATGAGCTCGCGGTCGTGGGTTCGATCCCCGGATGCTGCCGCCGCATTTTTGATGAAGTCGGAAGGCAAAAACACGCTCGTGTACTCAGGTTTAGGTGCGCGTTAAATAATCGCAGGTGGTTAAAGAAATAGGGCGGTGAAAAGCAGTTACCTAGCCCGCTTGATTTAATCAGGTATGCCATACATATGTTTTCCATTCTTGTATTTTTTGTACATATTGACGCTTGAGTGCCGCTATCTGTGCAACTACTACATGACGTGTCACGTGTTGTAATATTATGCAGCTACAATGTAGAGTGTGCACGTATCGACTCTACGCGGCGCGCATCTCTCATCGCGTGTCTCCTCACGCGCTAAGGCGCGTGTGTAGGGCATGTTTCCGGTGCAAGCTATCAAGCGGTGGCGTGGTTTAGTGGTATAGTGGCTCCGTTCGATTCGCTTGCACCATATGAACCAGTTCACGAGGTGCTGCACCCTGCCATTCGTTTCAGCGGTGCAGCAATGGCGCCCGCTGAACCACGGCGTTCGTTTCAAAAGGTGCAGGAGAGGTGCAGGGCTGGTTCATGATTTTGCTGCACCCACCCCACAGTCGGTGCTTACTTGTTGCAGGCGTACAGGTGCGAAGCAGTGGCGTAGCAGACGACGCAGCAGACGACGCAGCAGACGACGCAGCAGACGACGCAGCACACGACGCAGCACACGGACATGATTGTCTTTAAAACCCCGCTTGCGTGCACGTCTGATGTGTCTACGCAAGAGTGGTGTGTATTTACGCCGAAGTGGCCGATCATACCTGCAGTGCAGGACCGCGCAAACATACGCATTCCGTGCACGTTAGTCGGACGTAACAAAACGCCTGCACCGCGTCTGCACCTTTGCATTCGTTTCGAGTGTTTCGCTGGGCCTGCACCTCAGGAATCGAGCTGCGCGATTTCTGAACTTCTCGTGAACCACCGTGAACTGGTGCACAGTCGTGCAGGCGAATCGAACGGACCCAGTAGCTGGCTCCCGTGCAGCGGGTGCGGTTTTGATGCTGCCGGCAACTGGGAAATTTTTTTTTTTTTTGCTCATTCCCAGCGATAGCTGTAACGGACGCCATCGCCAACCAGACGGCTATTGGAATGAGCCCCTATAACAGCTTAAGCTGTTAAAAAAAAGAAGAAAAAAAGCTATAGAGCACACGCCTAAGCACCACAGTTTGGCTGAATAATAAAGAAGCGTAATGAACGACATTTGTAGTACTGCTGTCTCGGTTTTAACGTAACGATTTGCAACAGTGCGGATTGGGCAACAAACATACGAGTCAGGAAACAAAACCACACATAGTTCATTACTATGTCTTACATATGAAAAAAAAAAGAAAGCGCTACAATACTCATTGTGTTCATACTGGCATGAATAAGCATTTCTAATGTAAAAACACCCACAATATGTATGAAAACCGCACATAACACAAAGGAACTATATATAGTTACGTATATTGCTTGTGTACAATATTATTTAAGGGGATTGTTTGATCACGTCTAACAGTTCCTTGTTTTCATTAAAAGCTTAAGAATTTTATACCTCAAGCTTTGCATCGCATAATTAGTTCTAATCCTAGGAAGTTGATAGTCAATCGTGCGAAAGTTTCGGTCTGTGGTCGTTTGAAGATAGGTAGGCTCAAAATCTGCCCAATTTTCGTTAATTTGTGTAAACATATAATGTGATAGCTTCTCTGTATAAAAAAAGATTTGGTGGAACTAATCTATACCTAATTTTTTTATACGAACACGTGGTATCATTGAAGCGGATGCCTTCAAGAGCATGAACAGCTCCTGCTTGTAAAACCTCTGCTTTATTTAATTTGGTTGTCGTTGTAGAGCTCCAGATCACTGAGCAGTATTGTAGATGAGACTGAATTAAGGCATGATATGCAACCGGGTTTAGTGTGCTTGGAATTAGAGAGCCATGTTTCCCAAAGTGCACCAATTTTTCAAGATAGCTTGTTTTGGAGGTTGGGTATGTGCTCATTCGACGACAAATGTTCCTTAAAAAAATACACGTAGGAACTTTATATTGCTCGTCTTTTCAAGCACTTTGTCTTGAAAACGCAGGTTTAAACTTATATTTGTATGCGAGCTTTGAGCTCTTAAGATGACATATGTTGTTTTATTTGTATTTAGCTGTATCTCATTTGCACCTAACCACAGTGACAGTTTTCTCAGCCTTATATCACCTTTTAATCCCGCATCTTGCAACTTTCTACTATAAAAAGAAAATACACTTGTATCACTGGTGAAAACTACTGTCTACTCAACATAGGGTATGTTACAGACGTCATTCATATATAACAGAAATTGAAGGGGACCTAATATAAAGCCCTGTGGAACTTCCTTTGTGGTTATATTGTGATCTAAAGAACAGCTGTTTAATGTCACCTACGTTTGCGATTTATAGATAACTTTTGATAACCTGGTAAGCCTGGCCCCTTCAGTCGTAATACTTTAACCTATTTAATCATATAGAGTGAATAACTGAGTCAAAAGATTTCTTACTATCTAAGTATATTCCCGCCGTAAACTCTTTTCAATATTCTCAACGATGTTTTCTTGACTGCCTACTAGCGCTAGCTCATTGGATTTGTTTTAATTTTTTGAAGTCCAAACTGCTGGGGTAATATCAATTTGTGTTTTCCTAGAAAGTCAATTACCCTTTTAAATGTAACGGGTTAAATTACTTTCGAGAATACATTCAGAACGGAGAAAGGACGATAGTTGCTTAGTCATCTTTCTTTTTCACCCACCTTCGTTTGAAGGAGCTACACGTGCTACATTTAATTCATCGGGAAAGTATCCGTCTTTCAGAACGCAGGTACAAAACGCGTGCCAGGACAAACTGAAATAGTTGTCGACACTGCTTTGATCGGATCAGACTTCAATCCCGTCGGGGCCAGCTGCAGGTTTACCGATTAATCGATTCAGTTGCGCCGAATTGTTTCGAATTTATCGTTAAGCCCGATCAATTCAATTTCGCAGCCGAGGATGCCGCCTGCCGCCAGGGCAAGCCCGTGTTCGTGCTGGCGACGAACGCGCGGCTGGACTCGGACGTGTTCTCGCGCGAGTACGGCGTCAACCTGACCGCGTGCGCCGAGGCGTGCCGCAGGGACCCGCGCTGCCGGTCGCTGACCTTCGTCAAGAACGCCACGGACAGCTACTGCCAGCTGATGGGCGCCGCGGCCGACGCGTCGTCCGTGGTCCACGAGCGCACCCTGTCGCCGGTCAACGGCGTCTACTACCTGGAGAAGGTCTGCCTCCAAGGTGAGCGACGGGCACTAGTGTGGGCGAGATGCGATAACGTGACTCTCAGAGAGAGAGAGAGAGAGAGAGAGAGAGACTCTGAGAGAGACCTGTTGCCTTCAACCCCCCTGACTCTCAGAGAGAGAGAGAGAGAGACTCTGAGAGAGACCTGTTGCCTTCACCCCCCCCCCCCCTGACTCTCAGAGAGAGAGAGAGAGAGAGAGAGAGAGAGAGAGAGAGACTCTGAGAGAGACCTGTTGCCTTAACCCCCCCCCTAAAGAAAAAGAAAGATTACGTACTCGTGACGCCGGAGGCAGAAAGGATGTTCCACATCCGCCGCCAAGGTTTGTGAGTGGTGGCGCTGGCTAACACTCCCAAGGTTAGTTGTAGTAGTAAAAAAAAAACATAAATACCTAAGAAAGAGAACGGGGAAATGGCGCCCCGGCAGCTCAGCTGGTTAAAGCATCGCACGTGTACTGCGAAAGACGTGGGATCGTTCCCCACCTGCGGCAAGTTGGTTTTTCACCCACTTTCATTGCCATTTATTTATCATTTCTTAAATTCAATTAGTAAGTACAAGTAATTTCCCCTATGTTGCCCTTGGAGTCTTTGTTTGTTGGCCTCTCATGATATGATTAATAATAATCGGGCCCTTCGGTTAAGCGCCTTCATTCCCTCTCAGAGAGAGAGAGAGAGACTGCATAGAGAGGAAAGGCAAGGAGGTCAACCAGACGAACTTCCGGTTTGCTACCCTACACGGGGGGAAGGGACAGGGGGAATCGAAAGAGGAAAGCGGGATAGGGTGAATGCTGTGACTCTCAGAGAAAGTTTACACCCTTTGGGGCTAAACCGGTCCCTAAGCAATATCGCCATCTTATCTTGAGTGCCTTTGCTTTCTTTAACGCTGCTCGTCCGGTTCTTCAGTTCATGAATAGTATGCGTGCTTTCAGCGTGACGCAGTATTGTCGACAGGAAAGTAGCGAGCGCAGAATTTTCAAGATAGGAAATGCAAGCAAGGCTGGTGACGAATATTGTATGGGGTCAAGATACACCCCAAATGGTGTGAACTTTTTTCAGAGTGTAGGGCACGTTTTACAGCGTCAGTTCTGAGAAAAAAAAGAAAGGAAGGAGCACCTTCGGGCGCCAACTGTGTCAACTGAAAGGCAGGTGTCATTATATCTGTTCTATTCAAAAATAAAATATAGTTAGAAACGTTTTTCAGAAGAACCCATTGAATATTTTCAATATTCTATGAGTTTTACCAAGATTTAAAGAAATGTGAGATACAGAGAAATGACGGATGAATTGCAGAGAGGTTAAGCAGATTATCTGCCTGGTTCGCTACCCTGCATGAGGGTATGAAGAGAGGCTGAAATTGTGAACTCCATGCGTGATCCCTATGCCGATATGCAAGATAAGAAAGCAGATGTCCAGCATACTTGGAGAGCACCAAGCTAGCCGCTTGACAAACACACCTGATCTGAAGTATTGTCACACACAGTAAACGAAAGACAAAAAAAAAATGGGGGGAGGGAAAGACTCGGAGGCCGTGCTTAGAGCGAGATAGTTTGTAAGTGCACCCAGAATGAGATCTGTCGCTGGCGTCCATGCAGGCTTCTTAAACAGCACTTGAACCACTAAGCTGCGCTTCAACGAATGATAGGAAGTGCCTGGATTTTCCTAAAGCTCGCCCTTCTGACTTTCGAACAACCTCGAAGATTCTATGCTGGGCGTATTGAAGGTAATATTTCATTGGAAAATCATGTTGTGAAAATTGTTGGCGCCGTTTGTCCTCTAATTTCTACTAATATTTGATGAATTTTCAGGACATTACAGGCACTATGTATTTAGAATATACAAAACTGTCACTCACGGTGAGTCTTACGTACCGGACACCGTTTAGACATAGTCGAACCCGTGGATGAAACTGCCGTAATTTTTAACTGCGTCAGAAATTGCCAGCGCGGGCCTGTGTGCAAAAATAAAGCTGGTCTGGCGTGTTTTGGGTGCACGTACGTAATAATAATAATAATAATAATAATAATAATAATAATAATAATAATAATAATAATAATAATAATAATAATAATAATAATGGCTAGATAGCCAATTTAATCAGCGCCCTTAAGCTGTAGCTCAAAGCTAGATTGCCGGCCTTGTAATGTAAAACCGCTTAATTTATTCTGAGGAACAAGAAAAAGAAAATCACTCGCACACACAAGAAGAATAATACATAAAGGCCAATGTTTCGTGTAGCCTTTAGATAATTACGACGTATCGATTTTGATAAAGGCGAACCACGACACCCACGCCACGAAGATTGTAATTGACAGCGCTTACTAGTAGACGGCTGCTCGTGGCACGCGGCGTAATGAGTCGGACGCAACGCGCTTCTCGTCCCACGCAAATGAACGCACCCTGGCCCGCATATATATATATATATATATATATATATATATATATATATATATATATATATATATATATATATATATATATATATATATATATAATGATGCGCAGACGAACAACTGCGGGATCGCGCGTATGGCGTTCGAGTAACGCGACTTGCCAGCTTTCGTAATAAGTTGGTGGAGTCGGCGGTGGCGTACAGAATCGCGCCCGAGAAATGATATAGCCGATCGGGGCAATCCTTGATGATCGGAAATGCACATTCGTCGTAGTTTCCCTGCGCGATGCGAACACGCGTCTCTCGGTAATTGCTGCGGGCGCGCAATAAGAATTCTGGCCTGCATGCTCGGTAAGTAAGGTACGGCCAAAAAAAAAAAAAAGGAAAGGAAGAAGAAGCCTTGCCCCCGCCAATCAGCGAAGTGCGTGCATGAACGGGCACGTCCAGCGGCCAATCAATAGACAGCTTTAGTTGGGCGTCCGCAGCAGCTCTGCGTACGCAGCAAACCCGCGTAGGCATGAGTGCGCATGCGCAGTACGCGGGAGCACGCACGGTATCTCGCGTGCTCCCGCAGCTTTTGCAAAAGCTGCGTAGCGTCCGCTGCGGGTTCAGCGTGGCTTGGCGGGACGTTCTCGCGTGTTCTCGCGAGTCCGCGAGAGCGCATTTTTCGACATCGCTCCTGCCGAAGATATGACTCCGGCTTGTGGTCCGACTGAGTGGCGGCTGATATAGGCTACACAGTTTCAGAAGGTGGCATATATGGCGGCGCTGAGTAGCACACTACTGGTTCCTACGCGTGCAAGTCAGCACTCCCCTTGTCAGCTTTTGCGTCCGGCCAACTATTACATAGCTTTAGTTTAGGGGACGCAAGCGGCTTGCATACGCAAGAACTAGGGGCGACAATACTGCGCATGCGCAGACGCTGACGTAGGGGTCTGCGCATGCATATGCGCAGTATGGGTCAGCGTCTGCGCATGCGCAGTACCGTCGCTCCTAGTTCTTGCGTACGCAAGCCGCTTGCGTCCCCTAAACTAAAGCTCTCTATTGCCGTATGGTGCGCGCGCTCCGCTACGCACGCACAACCTCGCGCTCTGTGTACGTGGGTGGTTGCGGACGGCCAGCTAAAACTGCCTAATACTGGCGAATGACTCTGGCGCTGCGAGTTGGTTCGGCAGCTCGCGTGTGTACGCGCGCTCATCGTCGCGAGTATTTCGGTGCGGGTGCGTGCGTACCCTAAACACGATGCACGGCGAGTGGGCCGGATGGCGTGCCCGAACGCGTGAAATTCAGTGAAGACGTATGTGTGCCCTGAAGAAACACCGAAGCAGCCGAGGAGCGAGCGCTCCCAACCGAGTGGGCAGCGGTGCTTTTAAGTCCGCTGCCGTGATGCGGGCGCCCCCACCACCGCTCGTTTCGATTGATTGTCGCTGGGCATGCGACAACGCGGCTCGCGAAACCGTTTCATGTCTTACGTAACGTGCCAATCTGTAGCAGTGGCCTTCGCAGTGCCCGCCTGGGCAGATTCTTACAAAGAAAGAAAGAAGGAAAGATAGATAGATAGAAAGAAAGAAAGCGTTGGAGCACGCAAGGAATGTTTTCAGAAAAGCGCGTGAAGCAAGAGGAATGAACTAAATACGAGAGATTACAGTTCGGAAATCGCTCGGACCGCATTCACACCGGCGACTAACACAAGTCCCGCGACCGACGACCGCGACTGGCGACTGGCGGCTACCGACGTTCACATCTGCAAGCGCGACTGGCGGTCGTCACGCCCGAATATCCTGCCTCGCGTCTGGTCGTACCGCCATTATTAGTGTGTAAAATGACCGTCAGTGTGTACGGAAGACTAGCTCCTGCGCCGGTGACTGGTTCAATAGGTTTTAAACCTATTAAACCCGTAGGTTTAATTGCAGCTGCAGTCACGCGACTGAAAGATCTAGTAGCAACGAGGTACCGGCCGGAATCGCTTGCTCCTCGACCAAAGCGAGCACTTGCGAGCAACTTGGTCGCACGAACTCGGCGAGTCGCACGTGTGAAGGAGTCCTTACTGCGACAGCAGTAGGCTGTGACAGCAGACAGTGATAATTCTTCAAAAATAGCTCCTTTGTAAAAGAAACGTGACCCCCCTTTCTTCTCGTTAGAAGAGAAGAACGAGAAGAAAGGGGGTTAGCAGAGGGGCCCCATTTTTGTTAGTCATATCACAAGAAGCTAACAAACACTAATTCCGTTAATTTATCGTTTCGTTATTTTATTTATTAAGCACAACTAATTACCCTATGATGTCCTTGGTGCCAGTGTTTGTTGGCTGCTTATGATATATATATATATATATATATATATATATATATATATATATATATATATATATATATATATATATATATATATATATATATATATAGTTGAAACACTATTTAACGAAGTTATGACCACGCTCCAATTATTTCGTTAGATCACGAAGTTCGTAAAATCGAGAAAGGAAGCTTTTGCTCCTCCGAAATCTAAAATTGTAACGTAGCGACGCGCAAAGGGCACCGTGGCATTGCATGTGTAAAGCCCCTTGATAATCAAGGGACTTTATGCATGTGCCGCCAATCCAGCCATCTGTCGCATAAACCATGAACTAACGAAAGCAACCACCGCCGCCCCTACCGAGGCGGTGTTGAGTCGGCTGTTCTGTGCAGGGACGCGGCGTGCAACGTCGTAGAAATAAAGCTAGGGATGTGACCATGGCGCCTAGATGTTTGAACGCGATAGCTTTTGAGCGCACGCTCGAAGAAGAACCCGTCTGTGTCAGAATTAGAAATAACCGCTTGTTTTACTGGTTTATTTCAGGAAAAAACTTCGTTAACTGGAGTTCGGCGAAGTTTGTTTCGTTAATTCGGGTTGATGATAACATTGAACCCTATGTACCTGCCGAGGAATGTAAATTCCTTCGTTAGATCGGGAACCTTGTAACTTCGGATTTCGTTAGATCTAGTTTTAACTATATACATACATGTGCAACGCACTTTTAATAGTTTAGCTATATCCACGTATGTTCAAGCTAAATTTATTCTGCAAAACAGCAATAGTAAGTCTTAATAACTAGACACGTGTGGATTAAGTGGATTAATATCAGCTCAAACTAGACATCACTCATGCCTTTTCTACGCGAAAATGGGGAAGGGCTGTTTGGAGGAGGGCACTCCCTAAGCAATTTAGGACTGCATGACCTAACGGCGGCGAAGAGGCGTGCATATTAAGCTCAACATAACTCCTGTGCAAGTCTACAGAAAGTGGAGGAAATTAGGCGTGTTTTATTGCCCCATCAACATGAAACTTGAATAGGTTGGCGATCCTGAGGGACGATATTGATTGCAATGATGCCGCCAACCTCGGGGATGGCAAGCTCAGTGATGAGACTTGGGGCCTGTGGCAACTAGATATCAATGCTGGACGTCTTAACTTCGTAGTCCTCTGAATCAATCACCGCTGGATTTTGCAAGAACACCTAGACAACATGCAACCGTTCTAAGAATGATAATTCCATTTCAGCCGCTCGCTTTCACGGAGCGTGACAGTGACAGGCGTCTTACGAAGCTAAGATGGTGAGGAAACGGAGATCAAACAACGTCGTGCTTGTATAGCTTCATATTGCTGTAACTCCTGTGCGGCTTTATAATTCTAGGAAATGGTTATTGCCGCATTATACGACCAGATATTTGCATTCAGTCCGTGGACGTCTTTGACACAGGATACTGGGGGCAGTGGCGCCATCATCGTCCCCAAGCCCATGGCAGCGGTGACATCTTCGGGCAACCGTAGCCACTAAGTGTCATTTCCGAGCGCTTCGAGTTCGTCATCAGCCGAAGCACCGTCGCTAGACTTTCGCGGGAATCGCAATTTGGGGAAACAGGCATCATTACCGGGATGACTCCTTACCCGACGCCGGGTCACACGTGTCAGCGTTTTTGGGAGGTCTCATTTCCAGCTTCTCGCTGCTTTTTTTTTTTTACATTTTCGTTTCCGTTCTCACGAATTCCTAGCGCACGAAGGAATGCGCAGACGAGGACATTTACAGGGAGAGCGAACTTGGGAATGTCAGGGGGAATTAGAAGAGGAGGGGTGCGGCTCGTATCCCGAATGAATGTGTTGCAGCCTCGGATCGCCGGCCCTCTGATGTGGGAAGCCTGTGCTGCTTCAGCGAATACTTTGATTGGGTCGCTCGCTTTCCTTTTCCTATCTGGCTTCTTTATCTCCTTAGTTGTCAGATAAGCAGAATGCCTAGAAGGTTGGTCCGAATACTTATGGTTCTTGCGTTGGGTGTTCACGTTTAGGCAACAGGGGACATCACTCCGAGTTTTCGGGGCGAATGGTCGCTATCACGAAGTCTTAACATGATAAAGCGAAAGAACACATTCAGTGGCGATTCAGCGGTAAATGCCAGAAAACGCGTTGGCATTACGCTGCACCTTTTAGAGGTCCCAAACCCGTGGGTTAAACTGCCTTTATCGCACTGCAAAGTGTTGTTGAGGAGCTCACTCGACAGGAGCTTTTTGAGGAGCCTTTCGACGAGCGAAGTGCGACTGATGGTGGTCTGCCGCACGCACGCACGCACGCACGCACGCACGCACGCACGCACACAAATGCTCGCGCTCTCTTGCATTTGCCCCACTTGACACTCCTAATGCTCCCGCATTATAAGTGGTGCCCCGTGGCCGTCGATGCTGAGAATTGAACCAACTCTCTAAACAAGCACGAACCTATAGACACAGGGTACCAGTGCCGTGTCTGGCATATCTGCGATATACAGGCTCAATGACAGCAACTTGCATTTTAGTGCAAGCGAGCATGCGTGTTCTCCTCCCCCCTTTCTTTCTCCCTTTCATTGTCACACCCTTCATCTTTCTTTGGAACGTTAGCTTGCTGTTCGGCATCAGAATTTTTTTTTTTCCTGAACGCTTATTGAACATGGAGTAGCCTGTCATGCCTGTTACTACGCCAACTTTCCCAGTTTCCAAACTACCGTCCTATCTGTCACTCTCTCTTCTTCTCTCTATCTACACATGTGTAGATATGAACACACGAGTGCAGACATCTTTATGTAGTTATTTAGACATACAATTCACGTGTGTATTATACGGACCTACGTATATATATGTCAGTGTCACCGCTATCTCGCGGGCCCTTACGCTCCAGGTTCTGCTGTGCCGATCGGGACGCAACCTCCTCTTTGACCTCGGGCCCACTTTCTTGGATAAGAACCCTGGGCTCCGGCTTGGAAATGGATGCCCCGAGGCGGCGAGGCTCACGTCGCGCCGCGAGCCACGCCCGCACGCCGGGCACGCCTCGCGCATGCATTGGCGTTCGAGAGAGCGTCACCGTCTCTGGCGCATAGTTCTGGCTTCGCCGAAATGCATGACGCTCTTCCGTTCCATCGATTGTCGAGAGTAACGCAAAGAGAGTATGAGACAAAATGGAGACAGCAGGAAGGATGAGATTATGTATTCCTCTTACGTTCTGATGTACTCCGCCCTCCTTCCCTGCTGTGCCCTTGTTTGAATATTGAAGCTGCGGATATCTGCAGTTTCATAGTAAGAACGCTAAAAGCACATCTGGCACGAGTGTATGCGCGCGCTCTCACTACGGATGTAAAACCATGTATGCGGAATGATTTGCGTTTCTTTTTTTTTCTCATGGCTTCGAACGACTTTTGTGATCATGTTAACGTTTCTAAATATCATTTTTCATCGCGAATTTGTTTTATGACAAGGATTTGTCTGCAAACATTTTTTGCTTTATTTTTTATTTTTGCTTTTAACGGTTCTTTTTTGATCACCCTATGTTTTTTTTTTCTTCTCAAGAGCCCCTCATTTTCCTTCGATCGCTCTCTCTCTCTCTCAACTGTTCTGGCGAACAGCCCCTTCTATTCACCGGATCTTGACTCGAAGATGCGTTTACCGCCTGGTTACCAATGTGTGACAAAACTCTGATGCGCTGGCTGGGATTCGATTTTGCCGGTTAACAGCTCTGCTGTCTGCGCAATCGTGCAATGAAACAGCAAGCGTTTTTTAAATACTCTCTCTGCAGCAAAGATACGCGTTCAAGCGCACGATTCCTTTAATGAAGCGAATTGCCTTCTTGCAGCGTTCTGCCGCTCGCCTACATTGACAGTCGTAGCGTATAGTTTCTGTACAATATTTTTACAGCGAAGCTATATGTGGCTAGCCGATTCGTCCGTCCGTCCGTCGCCTGTATGCCGGAAACTCCTCCGGCGCAACTCTATGTCCATGCGCGATAAAAAAATGAGAAAGAGGGGCGCGCGATTGGCTGCGCTAGTATAGTGACGTCGTTGCTCTCTGTCGCAGCCGAGCGCGCGCGCAGCAGTTTCTCTCCGGCTTGGAAATGGGTAGGCCATACGTCATAGGTACCCCTCAGGAGTAGGCAGCCTTCGATCAGCAACGCCGCGAGCACCTGGAACGAGCTCGTCTACGCCGTGCCGATGGTGCAGCCCGGGCACAAGAACAGGCTCGTTCAGCCGAGCACAAGCAGCAGCTGCGTACTGAAGATCCGGCAGCCTACCAAGCCGTCGTTTAATGAATCGTCAGGATCAAGGCAGCGACAAACACCGGGGACGCGCGTTTCAGCTCCCGCTGGTTAACCATCTGTGTGGTGTGCTTGGGCGGTGGTTTTTTGTTTCCCTCGCGCACCCCGGGGAGAGAGAGAAGTTTAATGATACGAAATACAGAGAGGTCGACCGGAGGTATATTCCTCTAGCCAGCTACTCGGCGTTGGCGGAAGGGGAAGAGGGAAAGAAAGAGAGAAGAAATAGGTGCATGATGGGTGACGATGACGAGAAAAGGAGGATGTAAAACATATGGCAAGGAACTTGTCATGCTCAAAGCTTACAGTCCCCAGGACCGTACTTTTTAAAAAGTTCAGTAACGCCTCGATGGCCTTGAAACTCGATTGAGCGTCTGGCCAAGGGCCTAAAATAACGTCCTCCGACAACGGTGGGCTCACGCCGTGTTCTTGCAGGCGCCTGCGACCGCCTGTTCGTGGCCGAGTGGATCCAGGGCATGGAGCTGGAGGGCCACGACAACCGCGTGCTGCGCAACGCCACCCGCCGGGCCTGCCTCGAGGCGTGCGCCGCCGAGCGCTCGTTCGTCTGCCGCTCGGCCGAGTGGGACGAGCAGCGGGGCGGCGAGTGCCGGCTCAGCCGCTACGACCGCTTCTCGAGGCACGTGCACTTCGGCCGCGCGGCGGACCCGTCCGTCGCCTACTTCGACAACACGTGCGCCTACAAGCCCGGTGAGTGCGATCGGCGACGGCGAAGTGCGTCGGCGCGCGAGGCGTGCACCGTCTGCTATAAAGAAAGACGTCAAGGCGAGCTGGACGATGGATCATTTGTGTGGAATTGCATGCAACGTTATTGTGAAGACAACTTCTTCTCACCTGACTTCAGGCGGGTTTGTCTATCGGGGATGTGGGTATCTTGTAGGCACTTCCAGAAGAAGAAGAAAACGCAGTTGGTTAGATCACTTGCAGAGGTGTTGTGAACTTGAACATAGTGGTATCAAATGAGTTCCCTTCTCGCCGAGAACACGGAATAATAGTCACCGACTAAGCATATAACCAAAGAAAGAAGTGTAATTAGTCGTAAATGGGCTGGGATGCTAGAGCTTGAGTCGGTTGACTGATCGGTATGTATCGATTACCTGATCATTTCAAGCAGGCTAGGCGAGTAGTTGTCACCGCGGAGCCTGCAGCGAGCGCAATGCCGCGCTCCTCGCGGCGACGTTCTATTTACGTCACCCACCAGCCGGCAGCCAGCGCAGTGCGACAGCGAGGAGCAAGAAGCCCCGTCGGGCAGCACGACACAAGGATTTTAGGGATCGCCCGACATTGGTGCGCAGGCGCAAGTAGGAGCGGGTGCGAGAAAGAAAATCTGGGTGCTTTTGCTTCTTGAATGCCTGTCTTCGCGTAGGTACTACGGTGGAGAACATTGTTTGCTCGTTTTTGTACGCGTTTGTCCCCTAGGCGTGCCGGCATTGCGGAGTGGGGTCGAGTTTACGCTCCGACGCTGGCTGCCCGCGCGGTGAGGCAATGGGCCCGGACGCATATTGACAATCGCTAGTAGGTACAGCGGGGCGCGGCGTTTCTCGAGGCGCTTGGCGTTTTGGCGCAGGCGCGAATAAGAGGGTCTAAAAATTAATCTGCTGAAAACTAAAGTAATGTTTAACAGTCTCGGAAGAGAAGAGCAGTTTAAGATGGGTAGCGAGGCATTGGAAGAGGTAAGGGAATACATCTACTTAGGACAGGTAGTGACTGCGGATCCGGATCATGAACTGAAATATTCAGAAGAATAAGAATGGATTGGGGTGCGTTTGGCAGGCATTATCAGATCGTGAACAGCAGGTTGCTATTATCCCTCAAGAGGAAAGTGTATAACCAGTTGTGTCTTACCAGTACTCACGTACGACGCAGAAACCTGGAGGCTTACGAAAAGGGTTCTACTTAAATTGAGGACGACGCAACGAGCTATGGAAAGAAGAATGATAGGTGTAACGTTAAGGGACAAGAAAAGAGCAGATTGGGTGAGGGAACAAACGCGAGTTAATGACATCGTAGCTGAAATCAAGAAAAAGAAATGGCCATGGGCAGGACATGTAATGAGGAGGGAAGATAACCGATGGTCATTAATGGTTACAGACTGGATTCCAAGGGAAGGGAAGCGTAGCAGGGCGGCAGAAAGTTAGCTGTGCGGATGAGATTAAGAAGTTTGCAGGGACGACATGGCCACAATTAGTACATGACCGGGGTAGTTGTAGAAGTATGGGAGAGGCCTTTGCCCTGCAGTGGGCGTAACCAGGCTGATGATGATAATGATGATTATGATGATGATGATGAGTAAGAGCGGGTGCGAGAGAGAAAAGCTGGGAGCCTTCGCTCCTTGAATATGTGACTCTGCCTACGCACTACGGTGTAGATTACAGAGTTGCCAGATTGGGCTATTGATAGCCAAATTGGGCTACTTTTATGTGAGTTGGAGTCGAAAAATTCCGAGTGGCTACATGGCTATATTTGGGCTATTCGTGTCTTAAGGACTTCCGAGTCCTGAGCACACGTCAACAAAGACAAAATTCGGAAACGTCGGTTTATGAAAACCCCAAGCTCATTGCTGCTACCAAGATATGTAGGCAATCTCGAAGGCAGTGTTTTTGGGCAGTGTCGGCGCTAGGAGGATGGCGTTAAGTGATGGCCGCCATGCTTATACGTATTCCAGGGCTAAGCTCTCTTGTTCTTGTTTTGGTTTCAGCGCCATCTGCTGTCGGTCCACGCGTGGTTCAGTAAGAAAAACGGCGAGGCTGACAGCTGTCGAGTACGTGTTCCCTGGCAGCTGCTACGCAGCGCATTGCTATGTCGGCTTACACAACAGCTCAAGTATCCACACGGACGTCGTGGCGAGTCATTTGCGCCCGCGGTCCTTCAATGTTTATGAGGGGTTCCCAGAAGCCTATTACTTAGTTTTCCCAGATATCACCCCGTTATTCGTTTACCGAGTAACGTTGCGAAAAAATCCGCATGTCGCTTTAAACGAGAAACGCGATGGTTCGAGCCTTTATTTACACACATGCTCAGCGAAGCGCAGTAGTCTCGACTGTCGATCGAAACGAAATGTTCTGCTCTGGTATCACCAAGCATTAGGAATGCGGAAAGCGTTGCCGGAAATTCAATGTCCGCCTGCTGTCTGAGCCTTGTCCGTCCATGTGCTACCTCTTTTGAACGCACCCGTCCAACGCGTGTTCACCCAGGTTTCGTTGACAAGTAATGATTTTAGCAACCGCATGTCGAATGAGACATTGCAAGCTATCCTCGCGTTTAGTTTGGTCTGGCAGCGAGTGGGTACAGAGAGATGCAAATGAGAAAGGCAGGGAGGTTGCTGCTAATATTTTCAGTCATGTGAACAGTTGCTGTCATGTTTTAACTTTGCAGTTTTATATGATCGAAGTGTTTTTATATGGCAGTTGAAGTTAATTAAAATGGGGCTAGATTGTATATTTAATCAATTTGCGTAAATACCCAGTGTCAGAAGTATCAAATGGGACTCTACGCAATGTTCTGTTTTCGTTCTTTGTTTTAGTCGTGCAGCTGCCTATTACCTGAAAGCTGTGATTCTTTCATGGAACTTCTTGAACGTTGCGTCTTATTGAAATGATAAGCTCTGTAAATATATGAAAAACGATGTTCGTCCACAGTAAACATGGCCGTCAGGATGATAACTCGTCAGTTTTCATATCGAACCCCTGGGACAGTTTCTTTCTCTTTAAACTGTGTGCGTACGAGTAATTGCGATCGTGGCTTATTTTGTGTATGCACATGCTTTACAATCATTATAATTCCTCTTTGGGCGTCGTCATTACATTGCACATTACTGACGCCTATTTTCCAGCTGTGGTGAGGAATACTGCGTTCGATATACATAATAGGTGCTTGTGGTGCTGTTAAGTCCATATTTTATTACTTTTGCACACATCGCAAGGTGGTTGGGAAGATAGTTCCTGCAAGTTTGTAAAGGAATAGTAGTGTTCTGACTTCCTATTCTTATGTATAGTACTTGAATGTGTTAGACAAAGGGGTTTACTTTGTATCTCATTACAGCCGTGCGTGACCCATATAAATCGACTTTGTGCGTACTCTAGCGGAATTAGATTTCTTTTTTTCATGTCGCGCTGAAAGTAAGCTACATAGCCCCCTCGGAGATTGACAATAGACCATTGTCAGTTGCAACCATTTTCACATATCGCCGACAGAAGACATCGCAGCTGAAGGCGACGAAGGGACTACTTCGGTTTATGAAGGAGACGGGCTTGGACAAGCGGCTGTGACAGTGATGTCACGTACCGCGCAAGAGTGACAGACTCTAACCAACGATGTGTGTGCCGTCTTATGTGCTCTCTATCTCTTCTCCCCATCTTTCATCCGCCCCCATCCTGCTCCCATGTGTAGGGTAGCAAACCGGTTAAGCTAAACTGGTTAACCTCCCTGCCTTCGTTCTCCACTTTTTCCTTCTTTCCTTGGCAACACACGCATTCGTTCCTGCCTTCGCAGAAACTTGCGCACACGTTTTCATATTGCAAGAATGTTACCAGAGAATCCCTGTTTAAGCATTGCGGAGTTCAACTCTTTTCGATACTAACACCACCTGGATTACTGCCAGCGCCGTAATCCAGGTAGCTGTTAAAACTGTAAGTTTTAATTCACCTCTACCGTTATGGGCCAGCAGGTCGTTCTCTTTGTTCCCATTCAAAGGCGAATTGCAGTCACAACTGCCGTTTCTTCGCACGAGGAAATCGCGAGGCGGTTTCCAGTTTTCTCCGGAGCCCAGTGTGCCTGTAAGCGGCATAGTTTGCTAACTCAGCGTCGAGCTGCTTTCGAGTAAGTCGAAAAAGAAAGAGAGAGGGCTGGAGAGAACGTGCTTATTTTATGAATCGAGCTTAGGAAAGGCATTCCTGTTTTAATGCCTTGAGTTCGGGCCGCTTCTTGGGCACACGATCTGGAACCGCTGAAGCTGATCCTCGAGGTTGGAGCTGGCAATAGTTTGCTTGACTCTTATAGAAAAATGCCTCGGGTACAGCGAGGCGTGACCTATATAGTTGCCTCTGAACGCAGCTCAGTAAACACCAATAATGTCATCAGTAAATCGGAAAAGAAATTCTTGGGTCCGTTGTAACAATAAGTGGTGCGCAAATCCACGCCTGAGTGACAGCTCTCACTACAATTCTTTACGTAGATCTTGAGGCAAATGTTGTGCTGGTTGCATGCGGCGGAAGTAATTTCGGAGCCGTAAATACGCGGTGATTTTGACGCGACAGCGTTAAGGGATCCCGTGTCGCAGAAAAACCGGTGTCGGCGTCCTGCGTTTCCGAAAGATTTTCGAACCACGCATAGCCAGGCCTTTGACGTGACGCAAAGAACTGACTGAATTAATTGAATTTCTCAAGCTAAAATGCGTGAAAAAATCGTAAACTACGACTTACACACGACCTTTAGACATGATAGCTCTCGGATTGTAATTTGAATATGCGAGAAAACGCAATTATGTCACGCGAAAACTCAAACAAACCGCTTTTCCAGCATTTCTACAATTCATAGACCGGAGACGGCGTCCGCCATTTGCGCACGCCCGCGCGTAAATATCTCAGAGTCCACGGAGACGACCGCACTCCGTAATTCCGGCATGTCTAGGGGACAAACGCATACAACACGCGCTCAGAAACCTCCTCCGTAGTGCCTAGGCCGAGTCGCATATTTAGGGAGCAAAAGCCCCCAGATTTTCTCTCTCGTGCCCGCCCTTACTCGCGCCTGCGCACAAACGGCTGGCGATCCCTAGAATGAACGTCTCGTGTGCTGCCCACTGTTGGGTGACGTAAACAGAAGGTCGCTGTTGGGTGACGTAAACAGAAGGTCGCCACGAGGGACGCAGCTTTGCGCTCGCTGCAACCTCCCAGTTTCGGTTTCGCGCACTCCGGCGGCCGGAATTCGTCGTGCCACAGTTGGGCAGCTAATCGCATTTTTCCAGATCCAGAAGTTGACATGGCTTGTATGGAGAGCTCGCCTCAATTTCCCTATTAGAATGAGCTAGCTGAAGCGAAAGGTTTAAAGGTTATGTATTTGTTAGATTAGCGACTAATTAACGTCTATCCACAGTCACCTCGTATAACCGGCACCACTATCGTCATGTCTACAAAATAACCCTATTTTATTTAAAAACGGCTGTTTCTTTAAAAATTACCAAAGTCTTCATATAGAGACACCCGGTATATAGTAAAATCAGCATCTACAAACACCAAGTTTCCTGTGTGCCGTTCTTGCTGTAACCTCTGGTGAGGGTGGTACTATTTAGAAATAAATTATTGAATGACAATGAATGAGTGAATGAATGAATAAATAAATAAATGAATGAATGATGATTGAATGAATGAATGAATGAATGAATGAATGAATGAATGAATGAATGAATGAATGAATGAATGAATGGGACTGTTAGAAATGTCTTGGTATTCGCACCTCTCAGTAGTCGCTCGCTAAAAACCAGCTTTCCTTGATTATACGGTCACGAAATTCCGGGCATCGCGCAGACAAGGCTGGTCGCATGCGGGAAACACTGGGCTGGACGGTGCCATTAGTAACTGCGGACCCTTGCGGGCGAAAACACTATTTCTTCTAGGCTTCTACGCGACCTTTTCGGCGTCCCGTTTCCTTTCTTTTTTTTTTTTTTTTTTGCGGAGTAGAACACTCGCTCTCTCGTTCTGTCAGCCAAGAGCAGAATAACGTGGAGAGACGAATAACACCGTTCATCTGTCTTCATTGGGGCAGCACTTCTCTGACGGCGTTGCGCTTGGGAGCCGCAGTTCCTGTTCCTTTGCTTTTATACGCGAGTCATCGTATCCTTCCGGTTGTGGAGTTCTGGGAGGGCCGGGGGAGAGGGGGGGGGGGTGTATTAGATGAGCCGAGACCGCATCCCGCAACTTATCTCTTAGTGTTATCTTTCTTCGTAGTACAGTGGAGAGAAAAGACGCTGTTCTGGGTTAAGAGGAAGAAAGGCGAGGTGAACGGGTGAAGCGGGCGCGATATTCCTGCGCGAGGTTGGCAGTGGTGTAGACGCGAGGGGCACTTGGCGTGCGGTCTTGTTCCGGTGATTGGAGCGCCCGGCTCTCAGAGCGCGGACCGCGGGGCAGAGTCTTCTTCGCCGCGAGCGTCCGGCATGTTTGCCTTGGGTTTGTTGTTGTCTCGGCTAATCGGATTTGCGGCTGGCCGCTCACGCTGCGGTCCCGAAAGTCGGTGAGAGGATGCGACCAAGTTTCCGGGAAGGAGGAAGGAGTCCGTCCCGCCGCCGCCTTCTCTGTCCGTCCCGTCGGCGCCCGAGTTGCGTGCACTGCGATGAAGTCGCAGCACTGAATGTCGTCCAGGCGCGAAAGGGAGAACGCAGTTCCGCTGCCGCCTATCTCTGTAGCGGCCTGCTCTAGTTTCGGGTTAGTCGCGTGACAGTTCATCCACAATCCTGTGGTCTGTCGGTGTGTTGGGCTTGTTGGTAAACACACTTTAAAGGTGTTTTAGCGTAGGCTGACGGGTGGGTACAAGAGGAATACATTAACACCAAGGTGCCAGTGCTCTCCTCTTCTCCCATATGCAAGTCTGCGCTAAGATGATTTTCCTCCTTTTGTACCCCAGTATTCTGTGCACTCACCCGCCGTGGTGGCGTAGTGGCTTTGGCTTTGTGCCGCTGTCAACACTACCTAGGGTAGGCGGTGTTGCGAAAGCCTGACAGCGCGGCGTCAAGTCCCGGCCGTGGTGGCCGCATTTCGATCAATGTAAATGCAAAATGTCCGTGTAGCGTGCATTGGCTGCACGCTAAAGAAACCCAGGTGGCTGACATTAGTCCCCCACTACGGCATGCCTCGTAAGAATATCGTGGTTTTACCAGGTAAAACTTCAGAATTTAATTTTTTTTTTTCTGTTCACTGCGATGAAATCGTGTGCTGAATATCGCTCGGCGGTCTCCGAGATCGGGCGGGCTCATTTTGTTTTGTTGCGATTTCCAAGGCCGGGATCATCCATCTAGCGGAGGAAAAAGGCTTCCCACAACCGTGCAACTCTAACGTTCCGCGCCATTTCTTTAGTTACAGTTAGTTACTTAGTTGAAGTCCCACCCTAATTTTCTGACCATTCTCTGGTCACCCAGTGCGGTTTCTGTGCACTGCGCTGAAATGGGGCGCTGTAAATCGTCCTTTCGCGAGAAAAATTTATGCATTTCGTAGCTGATTAAATATAACGTGTCGCGCCTGTTTCGAGTTATTCACGTGACAGTTTCATTTGATGAGTTTGTATTGGTTGTTGTTCCTTGCCAAGTAATAAAATTCTGGAAAAACTAGGCTACGGCAGAGCCGCTTTTACCTGTAATCATCAATAATTACCCCCACTGAGAAAGAAAGCAAAACCAGGAAATTAAATAAAAATGTTATCTACAACTGGAAATTTCAAAATAAGAACAAATGAAGGTGAAATAAATTGGAGAAAGAAGGGTGGATACTGTTGCACAGACAAACTGTTTGTTCGTGAACAAACAAACATAATACAGAATAAGACAGTGTATCAAGCTGAAGGCTATGAAAGGTAGACTATGGACAACACATTTTATGAGTCATTGTTGCAGTATCTCTATATAACGAGCATGCATGCTTATAGTTAGCTCCATTGTGACTTTATGCCGCCTGGCAAAGCAGTGAAAAAAAAAACTGCGCTGAGATGTTTCTGCTATGATGTTCATCGCTTCGAACATAACTTCCTGCTGAATAAGTTTTTATAAGTATGGCCACGGGCTATTATTTTCTTTTTCTGGCCGTATGGGATGCGATGACAGAGTTGCCGCTTTCGACCTGCAATTACGCTCTGCAGCTTTTCTATACATACTAGCGAAGTGATGCTTCTGTACATTATGTACAGTTTTCTCCAAAACATAGGGGTGCTGTCGGATACAAGCCACGTAAGTTATCTAAACAAGCGTTGTGCCTGAGTACGATGTCTCGGGGTTAGCGTTTCAATTTGGCGCTGTTTCTTGAGCTGTAGCACTACGTGTGTGCATATGCGAGACGGCGAAGTTGTGCATACACTAAAACGCAGTGCGCTTGCCATTCCGTTCATCTCTCAAAAAGAGCCGAGCCAGCAGAACTCCGTTCACAGCTTAATGACTTTTCTCTGCTGATGTGAATGCTTGGCTAATTGGAAAATAAAACTTCGTTGTTTCAGGCTAAACTATCATGTTTGTGTGAGCCCTGATATCAGGATCACCCATAAAATTTGCTTGATGCTTCATCCTTAAACTAGCGACATAAAGACAGATGTGTATGAAAAAAAAAAAACTGTTTTTAGAAACACGCAATGCTTGATGGCGCCAGGGAAATAAGCGAACGGCGAACCTTAATGGGGGTGTATAACTCGGGTATAATTGCGAGTAGACGAGTAGGTGACGGATAGCGGTACACTGCGTTTATGTAGGTGGAGCTTGCTTGCAATTTTTTAGGTTGTCACCGTCTATAGGGGCCTGTCTGCACGGTGTTCATACGCTCGCATTCCGGAACGTCCTTGCACTTAACAATTTGCCTCAGCTCGAGACAATGGGTTGTAGCGCCACACGGCGACAGAGGTTGTCCCCGCGTTTCAATGACATTCCTCGTCAGTTCTGAGAAGCGTAGCTTGTTTTTTTCAGTTGAAGCGTGGCGCTGTGTTCCACTAGGTGGAGTGGCGAAGGATCTGTCAGTCAACGATCACGCGAGAATTTGTTAGTAACGGTTCCCACGCTGGCACTTCTTTCACTGGCGCATCTATTAGTAACTCCTATACCGGGCGACAACTTTGCTGTCGCAGCTCAGCCAAAGGTACAAAGCCGAAGCACACATTTCTTTTTACTGCGCATCTACATGTAGTCCACGAATGTGAGAAAGTGGAGGCTACGTGGCGTAAAACAAATCGCACCAGTTATTATTTTTCTTTGTTCACGATCCAATTCCTAACAATAAGAACGTTGCCTAGAAAACAGATTTCCGTTACTTGCTGTACCTAGTCTTCGCTTTCTGGCGTCTATGTCTGGTTTTCCTCATAGAGTTTAATGCAATAAATAGTAGAGTGAACTCTGGCGCTAGTGTCCACGGTTACAGCAATGGGGGCGGTTGTAACAGCATGGGAATTATGGGAAGTGCATGGATCTGCCTGAACTACGCCCTTCTGGCTTCAAACGGCTTCGTGACTGTGTAAGCTCGTCATTTCCAACAATACACCACGTAATAATAATTAAATAAACATTATTAAAATTGTCTGACAGCAGGATTCGAGCACAGGACGTCCAGCACAGAATCCCGATATTCAAACCATTGCGGCATGGGGCATGACTCGACAAGTGACATAAAACGCCCTTTTCAATTTATCGCGGCAAGCCTTGAAACACTTCGCGCGTTCCGATTTCGCCACTTCTACGAGCTGAACCGTTGCAATAAGTAGCGATTGTGCCAGTTAGCAGCGTCTTCAGAACATCAAAGAGTATAGATTCCTCCGAAATTTACGACCGTGACCGCATATAAAGCGTAATAAACAAGGCCACAAGAACATCTGAATCCACAAGCACGAAGATCAGACAAATCTATGCACTTGCCATCATTCCCATGGTGGCTCGACGACTGCAGCACCGAAGTTCCGTCAAGCATATTGTAGGAAGCTCTGTGGTTATCTTACTATAGTAAGATACAACTTAAAAAAAAACGGCAGTTGGCAACCAAGGCACACGGACTGCGCGGCGTTGCTACTTCGCCAGCCAATCACTGAAGCGAACAAAATCGTCTTCATGCGACGTTTTCAAAATGGCGTCGCACTTGATACCTCCGGAGCGTATGCTGTTCTTTATGAGTCTTTTCATCGGTGGAAGCAATAAGGTGTGAAACTGACATGGACGAAATGTATGGGGTCTGAGCATTTCACTCTTCACAAGTCCTCGGTACAGTTCATTTAATTGCTGAGCCCGTTTTACTCGTGAAATTTCACTGCCAACTGAAGTGAATCTTGACAGTAAATAGTTGCAGCGAAGGAAACGTTTTATTTCAGTTCAATAAACAATTAGGCTTTCGCCATTCTACTATAACAGACGGGTGAAAATGTATAAAATTACGCGCTTATAACTTTTTTTTTTTGTGGTTACCGCCTTATTTAGGTAACAGGAAAAGTTTGAAGTACAAACCATTTGCAGCTTCGCGGAGGTACAGTGGCTGGCGGTTGTGAGTGTGTGAGCGGGGTTTCACTGCAGGCTAAGTTGTATCCTACTATAGCGAAACGCAGGCACTACTTCTATTAACACAAAAGCAGATGCTCTGCACGTGCGAGCGCGTGCACGTAGCTTTGGCTGTGCTGCCACAGAAAGTTGTTGTCGGGTATAGTTAACGTGGAGCTGGTAAAACGCGAAGTGAGAAACTAAATTATGGATTGCTTCCTTCATGGCGGATTACCGCCTTAATTACGGATTACTGTCTTAACTACGGATTACTGCTTAGTTACGGATTACTGCCTTATTAAGGATTACTGCCTTAGAAAAAAAAAAGAAACACCGTGCAACTACGTCGTAGTTGTCTTTTCGAATGAGGTATACACAAAGCAGCCTTTGTTTTGTAATTACTGATGATTACGTTTCAGAGAAAAAATAAATAAAGAAGATTTAGAAAATTTAGGACTGTGCCTGTTCTTCGATTAACAATTGATGCCCATATGCCAGCAGCGTTATAGGACGGACGGTCGCCCTGGATCCGCTGCAAAGCCTATCGAGCGCTGGGAACGGTGCGTACACTTCGTCGTTTTCGTGGCCAAACACGCTGCCCTTTTTTCGCCCGATACCGTGGCAGTACGATGGCGATGGCGCCAACGCGTCTCGCGTGTTGGTATAATTGATATCGCAACAATATAGTACGACCCACATTCAACGTTCCTCCGCTTAACACACACACACACACACACACACACACACACACACACACACACACACACACACACACACACACAGACACACACACACACACACACACACACACACACACACACACACACACACACACACACACACACACACACACACACACACACACACACACACACACACACACACACACACACACACAAACACACACACACACACACACACAAACACACACACACACACGTTTGAAGTATCAAATTTATTACTGTGAAGACACCAACCAGAATAGGCCTTATAAAGAGAAAAAAGAAGCAAGGACAGGGAGGTGAATTACAATTTGTCCAGTTTGCTATTCTACACATGGAGAGGAAGAGAGAGAGTGTGTGTGTGTACTAGAGTTCAGCTCACTGATGCGCACCAGACAAGCCCCAGTGCATTAAGAGCCGGGAAGGGAAGCCTATCGCTTTATGCCTCGTAGAAGAGCGTGCGTGGGTTTCTGGGCTGATGAGCTGCGAAGAGAGGATCTCAGAACCTCCGCTTCGATAGCTGGCCAGATCGTATAAGGCGCTGCACGCAACTACCGCGACGTGCCGTTCAACGAAGGTCCGATGCGAACTTGAAAGGAGACCAGGGAGACCCAATGTTTGCTCTGCACGTCGCTTTATTCCGTCGGGTTATTTCCCGGTTGTCACTCGATGGCTAGTACATTTGTGCTTTGCGGACGTTCCGGCAGTGGATTGCGGTTCTTTTCGGCGAGTGAGCCCGAACTTCTTAAGGACGGGCGCACCACTCGGGTCGTATCTCTTGGGAGGGCGTTGAATTGAATTAGGGAACCCGCCCTGTGGAGCCGGACCCGTCGTCGCCGTCGCGTCTTTGTCGCTCGGAGCGGCGAGCGCCGCGGGTCCTCAAATCAAGCAGTGGTCACTGGCTGGCCCCGGGGTTTGTTTGCAGTCCATCGCTCTCGACCTACGCGTTGTACATAGACCTAAGGACGCCAGCCGGGTCGGCGTGTAGCATACGGTCTGGATGTTTGCTTGGCCGATCTCTGTGGCACTCTTCTTTGGTATTGTGTTGAGAGAGAGAGAGAGAGAGAAATAGCAGGAGGTTAATCAAGCTGCGCCTTGTTTGCTACCCTACGTTGGGGAAGAAAAAAAAAGGTAAGTGAAGAGCAAAATTGCAATTAATGGTGCTCGAACACATGCAATCAAAGGCCGCTGCATGCACAGACTAATCGTCGTTAGGTAGTGTGTTGAAATGTTAAATAATCTTCGGGTCTTGGCAGCAAGTATAGAAAATGCCACTTTGACAGAACTCAAAGAGACTATCTCGTAACATTTACATATATCTCTGCACCATATTTATGTGTGGGGCTTGCCAAAATGCATTAATGGTCGTTCATCTCTGTGTTTTGTATTTCTTGCAAGTGTCCTCTTGTATTCTTAAGCTCTTTTTTTGTGTATTTACATTGCTGTTCGATTACGTCCAACGAATGACTTGTTACTCTTGAGAGTAACTATCATGTTACTCTTGAGAATATCAGTATTGACTCTGTTTGTTATTATAGGTTTGTATATTTCATATCTTTGTCCCCGTCTTATAAGTGCTGTTCTTGTTTCACGGTGTATTTCGTGTTCGTGCTCTTTTATTTTCCCTACAAATAGCGGATGTCGCTGCTTAATAGGTAGTGGGAGATAGCCAAGGTTCTTTAGTGCAACCTTTTCTTCTGTCATTTTTTTGTTGCATCACATGAAATCAAAAATAATTTTGAATTCAGAATGCACGTCAACTTTTACAAAGTGAGAATTTGCTGATATTTCTCTGATTTACATGTAGAATTATGAAGGAGGGTTTAACTTGCGATAAGCTTCATGTATAGAGTGTAAGAACATACAACGTTCCGCTGGAGATAGCCGAACCCACGTTACCCGCATAGCGCTTGCGATGTTCTGCGAATTGAGCCACGGCATCGGCTGTCCTTCCGTTGACTTTCTTGGTCATTTGTCCATTAACTTGTACTAAACCCAGCCGAGGGGGCGTATAGCCAGTGTCACTCGCGACCGTGGCTGCAGATGAGGCGCCGTCATGGCCTCAGTGGCGTTGGCTAACACATTCCACGGTCAGGCTTTGTAAAAGCAAAAACACCTTGTTTTTCATTATGCTACCTTCAGACAGCAGTTGCCTAAAGAGGGTTTCTCTTGATAATCTGTGATAGTGACACAACCACACGGGTCAGGCAGCAAAGCCTCTAGCCTCTTGTATGTCAGTTCAGCCGGTAAGTGTCTGGCCGAAAGGCAGAAGTCCCATGACTTCTAATGCGAATATTGTTATCGACTTCCTACGAAATTCACGTATCTGAGGGCATAAAAAATTCAGCTGTCTGCTATTTGGGCGGCACATGATGTTATCTGGCGACCGGCAGATCCAAGTAGATTTTTTTGTGTTGTGAAACGCGTGCTCGGCGCAAGCTGCACGCGTGCAGTTCGTAACGAGGGGCTCATCATTGGTAGAATTTTATAGTACCTTCACAATTAATATTGGATTTTATTAGTAGTGAATTCGGATACTATGACGGGTAATCAACTGCAGTGGAAGAAAGAAAAACGATAAGACTAGGCTTTTGTGACGTAGTCGTTAGTACGGCAATAAAAAGTGCAGATGCAATGTAATTAGTGCTTTAATATGGATGCTAAACTACACACTCCTAGGACCTTCCGAGTTTTAGCGTTTTGCTTCGTTTGGTTTGAGTTCGTGTGGGATGTCCACTGCTTGGAAGCACTTAAACTTCGCACGTAGCTCCTGGTGTTTGCATGGATTTGCATTAATTGTGCGCTTCTGGCAACCCACTAAGAATTAGGGCCGGTCATGCCGCCGTGAACGGCTTCTAATCTCACTTTATAAGCTGCGCTAGTTTGTGAAAATAAACTCAATGTCAAAATAAGGGTTCGAAAATGGATAATAATGATTGTTGGAACATGCGGTACACTTAAAAAAATTATATGCATTAAAAAGTTGTCTTCGTCTTTGATGCTGCGGGAAGGAAGGAATTATGTGCACAGTACAAGATAGCACATGCGCGTTGTTGTTCGTTTAATACAGTCGAACCTTGATTATATGATCACGGCTGGTCGAAAAATGGAGGTCATGCGAATTTTGAATAAAAAAAGAGGAAAAGAAAAAGAAATCCCCTGCCAAAACTAATTGAGCACAATGCCTTCTCTTTACAGATGACTCGAATGTTCTAATGTCCTGACATGAGGCACCTCTAGGGTCCCTCGACAGTACAGCTTCTCGCCCTAGGCGTGTCAGACGCTTAGCGCCTTCTCTCCGCTTCCTCTCGACTCTGTTTTGAATCGCACCGCTGGTACGATCTGTTGGGAACTCGGCGCTGACGCCCGTGGTTGTACCTGGGTCGCAAGCCCCAAGGGTAGCGTTGGCCTGGCGGCCTGGGGTACAACTGGAAGCATCCGAAGGTCCCGGCAAAGCATGAGTCGACTGGTAACAACAAAACAACTTGTTTATTTTAACATCGCAAAGAGTTGGCGGTCAGGTTGACCGAAGTAGAGAGACGGGAGAGCACTTTACTCAACAGAAGAAATCGGAGCCCTCCTTTTGGCGTCCGGGGGCAGCTGTTTTTATACTCTCGCAGTTGAGGGCAAGAAGGAACCCCTCAATAGACGAGCACGTGAGTGTACAATGGGCTAAGGTGACGCACACTGCCGCCGGTCGGGCACAAAGACTGGAAGGAGAGGGTGACCCCTTGCTTTCGCATCGCCTGGTTCGGGCACAATGACTGGAAGGAGAGGGTGACCCCTTGCTTTCGCATCGCCTGGTTCAGGCACAATGACTGGAAGGGGAGGATGACCCCTGCTGTCGCATCGCCTGGTTCAGGCACAATGACACATACACTCACACACGCACATGAAGACACGTGGCATCGGAACATGCCTGGAAACGCCTGGCGGGGAGCGTTGCGGCGACGCCGCACGGGCCAAAATGTCTGCCGCCCCGCCGCAGTCGCGCCGGCAAAACCGCGTGTCGCAGGCGAAACGCAACAGACCGCCCCGCCGGGGGAAGGAGATCCCGATGGACAGGGGACTGCATCCGCTGTCCGGAGGGATGTCGCTCGATGATGCTCATAACCGAAGTCGGGCGTCCCTCGACGTTTCTTGAGCGCAGCGCACAGAGAAGGCCTCGTTCTCTCGTTCAGGTTCGCACGGGACACTGCAAAGTGACTTCGGGAGAGTTCACATTTTTGCTCTCGTTCCCGGCAAGCGTTAGAACTACGCTGAAACTCAACCGCTCAGTCAGCAAGCACGGCACAACCCTCACTAAGCCCTGCCAGGCTCTTTCCCCTTTTTATACCACTGCCTAGTTCCTTACAGTAGTCTAGCATCACTCAGAACGCGTCCACAAATTGAAAAATTGCACTAGAAAGCATATCATCACTTTTAAACACTAAACAAAAGCAATATGTTAAAAAAAATCCTGCCTCAGGAAGAAAAACATCAGTAACAAACAATTTTTAGGCTGATTCCTACGTTAGGGGCTTCGACTTAAGCCATCGGCGTTACCGTTGAGACTCCCCTTTTTGTAACGCACCTCAAAGGAATATTGTTGTAAAGCGAGGCTCCAGCGCAGGAGGCGGCCATTTTTGGGAGAGATGGTCTGCAGCCATTGGAGAGGGCAGTGATCCGTCTCAATGATAAACCTCGAGCCGGCTAGATAGCATGACAATTTCTGAACGGCCCACACGAGACATGCACACTCTTTCTCGGTGGCGCTATACGCCTGCTCACGACTGGTCAGCTTACGACTAGCATACAGGACGGGGTGTTCTACTTCTCCCTTTTCCCGTTGGCACAGTACAACGCCCATGCCTCGCTCACTAGCATCGCATTGAACAACGAACCCTTTTGTATAGTCTGGCGATCGTAGCACAGGCTGGCTTGTTAGGGCACTCTTTAGGGCGCTAAAAGCTCTTTCCTTTGTCTCGTCCCAGACGACTGTTTGAGGCTCTGACTTTCTTAGAGCATCCGTCAGGGGAGCCGCGATATCAGAGTACCTGGGGATGTACCTCTGATAGTAGCCGGCGACACCTAAGAACGACCGAATATCGGTCTTTGTGCGCGGTTGCGGAAAGTCTCGCACAGCGGCCACTTTTATTTCAGAGGGGCGGCGACGACCCTGACCAATCACGTGACCGAGGTAGACAACCTCGGCCTGTGCTAACTGGCACTTAGGAGCCTTTACTGTCAAGCCCGCTTCGCGCAGGCGGGTTAGCACTGCCCGCAAGTGTGTCATATGCTCAGACCAGGATGCGGAGAATATCGCTACGTCGTCTAGATACGGTAAAGCGAATTCTTGCTGTCCCCGCAACACTTTATCCATGAGGCTTGAAAAACAGTATGGCGCGTTCTTCAAACCAAAACTCAACACTTTAGGACGGAATGTTCCCATTGGTGAAATGAACGCCGCATACCTACTAGCCTCTTCTGTAAGTGGAACCTGCCAATAACCCCTGACAAGATCTAGGGTGGAAATAAACTGAGCGCTACTAACTTTCTCAAGGCGCTCCCCGATGTTAGGGATCGGATAAATTTGATCCTTAGTGATGGAATTAAGCCTGCGGTAGTCGACGCAAGGACGAGGTTCCTTGCCCGGTACCTCAACTAAAATCAAAGGGGAGGTATAATCACTCTCACCTGCCTCAATAACACCGAGCTGTAGCATTTTCTTTACCTCAGCCTCCATAATATCGCTCTGGCGGGGTGACACCCGATACGCCTTGGATCGTACTGGCTCTGGGGAGGTAAGTTCTATATCATGAGTAAGTACAGAAGTCCTACCAGGCCTCTCAGAGAACAGACCTTGAAACTCTTGTAATAGCTGGTGTAGTTCGGTTTTCTGCTCGGGCGACAGCGGTGCTTTACTGATAAGGTCACTAATGACTTGACCGGTGTCTTCCCTGTTCGTCACTGAGCCTAGTCCCGGAAGCTCGACCGGAAGCTCTTCAGGAACGTTTACCATCATGCACACCACTGCTTCCCTTTGTCTATAAGGTTTGAGCAGATTACAGTGGTAAACTTGCCGTGCTTTCCGCTTTCCTGGCAGACTTACCACGTAGTTAACGTCCGACAGTTTCTGAACAATTCGTGCTGGGCCCTCCCACTTCACGTCTAGTTTGTTGTTTAGCGATGTGCGCAATATCATGACCTCATCGCCCACCTCAAAACGACGGGCCCTGGCTGTCCGATCATAATAAACCTTGGCCCTCTGCTGGGCCTTTGTCATTGCTTCACCTGACAACTCCTGTGCCCTTCTTAAGCGTTCGAGGAGCTTAAGTACGTAGTCCACCACGACTGGGTCGTCGCCCCTACCTTCCCACGATTCTCGAAGCATGCGAAGCGGAGACCGAAGCGAGCGACCGTACACCAGTTCAGCTGGCGAAAACCCCGTAGCCGCATGCGGCGCGGTTCTTAACGCAAACATCACCCCAGGCAGACACAGCTCCCAGTCAGTTCGATGTTCAAAACACAATGCTCTCAACACGCGCTTCATGACGGAGTGGAGCTTCTCAACGGAATTCGACTGTGGGTGGTACACTGAGCTGTGTAACAGCTTTACCCCACACCTTTCGAGAAAAGTTGTCGTCAAAGGGCTAGTAAACACTGTGCCCTGATCTGATTGGATTTCCGCAGGGAAACCAACTCGCGCAAATATGGACAGTAGTGCATTAACTATCTCAACTGAGCTGAGTTCTTTAAGCGGCACTGCTTCAGGGAACTTTGTCGCTGGGCAGATCACAGTCAAAATGTGTCTGTACCCCGTGGCTGTTACCGGCAGAGGTCCCACTGTATCAATAACGAGCCGTCTAAAAGGCTCCGTTATGATAGGTACCAATTTCAACGGCGCCCTTGATTTGTCCCCTGGTTTGCCCACCCGCTGACAGGTGTCACATGACCTCACGAAGTGGTCTGCGTCCCGAAAACACCCTGGCCAATAGTACTCTTGCAAGAGACGGTCCTTAGTTTTCTTAACTCCTAGGTGTCCGGACCACGAACCCCCGTGTGACAAGCGCAACAGATCCTGACGATAGCATTGAGGCACGATCAGCTGATCGAACTCCACTCCTCGGCGGTCTAGATACTTCCGGTACAGGACTCCACCTCTTTCCACAAAACGCGCAGTTTTCCTGGCGATACCTTCTTTGACATTGCAGCGTATGTTTTCTAGGCTACCATCCTTCTTTTGCTCGGCTATCAAAGCCGACCGGCTGACTTTTAGCAACCTATCAAGTCCGTCTGACGTAGGCGTGATGAGCAAATCAGTAGATAGCTCTTCTAACTTTCCCGTGTCGGGCGTTTCCTCTCCAGTATCTGGCGCCTTTAACGTTACAGACTCAAGTTTATTCAGTTCGGGCGTGCTCTGAATATCAGCTTGCTGCGCCTCTGACCCTTTTTCGTTGTGTGATAACGTCGGCCCCGCAACTACCGCCTTTGCAGCGAGCTCCCGAACCTTCGATCTGGTTAAGGCCTGAACACTAGCTTCACCAAACAAAAGCCCCTTCTCGCGCAGGAGGTGATCGGACCTGTTTGAAAATAGGTACGGGTACTGGGGTGGCAGCATAGATGACACTGCCGCCTCTGTCTCAAGCGCTCCGAAAGGTCCTTCAATAAGCACCTTTGCTACTGGCAGACACACGCTATGAGCTTCCACGGCTTGCTTGATCCACGCGCACTCGCCCGTGAACATATGGGGTTCTACATAAGACGGGTGAACTACATCCATCGTAGCTGCGGAATCGCGAAGCACTCGGCACTCTTTCCCGTTCACGAGGAGGTCTCGCATGTAAGGCTCGAGAAGCTTCATGTTCTCGTCAGTGCTGCCTATTGAAAAAAACACAACTTTTGGTGTTGTTTCCGGACACTGCGCCGAAAAGTGACCCGGCTTCTGGCACGTATAACAAACGCGCGCTCGCCTCATCTCGAACCGCTTTCTGCGTTTGGCTGCCGCCGTCTCTTTACGTTTGGTCGGACTGCTTTCACTCGCATCCTCCCTGCGCGTGTCCCCCTTTGCTCTCATGGGTGTGAACTTCGGCCTCTCAAACTTCGAGCCAAATTCACCCTTTTCACCGTCCTTAGCTCCGCGAGCCCGACGCGTCACAAACTCCTCGGCTAGCTCAGCGGCTTTAGCCACCGTACAAACGTCTGGCCTATCCAAGACCCAGTACCGCACGTTCTCAGGTAACCGACTATAAAACTGTTCCAGCCCAAAACACTGCAGAACTTTATCGTGGTCACCGAACGCTTTCTCTTCTTTGAGCCACTCCTGCATGTTTGACATAAGCCTGTACGCAAACTCTGTATATGACTCACTTTTGCCTTTCTCATTTTCCCGAAACTTCCGACGGAACGCCTCCGCAGACAGCCGGTACTTTTTTAGCAGACTCGATTTTACTTTGTCGAAATCCTCTGCCTCCTCTCTATCCAAGCGAGCGACTACGTCGGCCGCCTCGCCGGGTAACAAAGTGAGCAAGCGCTGTGGCCACGTTTCCCGAGAGAACCCCTGCTTCTCGCACGTTCGCTCAAAGTTAACCAGGAACAAACCAATGTCCTCTCCAAGCTTAAACGGCCGCATCAGGTCAGTCATTTTGAACAATACGCGTTCTCCTGCACCGTGTGC
Organism: Dermacentor variabilis; assembly: GCF_050947875.1. Classification (NCBI taxonomy): domain Eukaryota; kingdom Metazoa; phylum Arthropoda; class Arachnida; order Ixodida; family Ixodidae; genus Dermacentor; species Dermacentor variabilis. The sequence continues at coordinate 31,040,230 of NC_134577.1, forward strand.
CTGACTTCCATTACGAGCGCGTTCCATCTCTACCTCAAGACGCTTCATTTCCAAAGCGTGTTGACGGTCACGCTCTTGTTGCTCTCGCTCTTTCTGTTCTTTACGTTCACGCTCTTCTTTTTCTTTTGCAGTCTCCCTCTCTTCAATGGTCTCAAGGCATTCCGACAGCTCGTCATCCTCAGCCTCTAACTCAAGAATAGCCTTTAGCAGTTCAGGTTTTCTTAGTTTGTCTGAGACATCCAGACCCAACTCTCTTGCAAGCTCCAACAATTTCGGTTTGCGCAACGACTTCAAATCCATGGCTGCTCTGAATGCTGCTTTCTCTACTGCTTACTATTGTCTTGCCGCAAACTAACCCGGCAGCAACGACAACCACAATTACCAGCTCTGTTTCTGACACTAACAAAAGCCTGGCAAAGCTCAGAAGAAGAAAGTGCCGCACTCACCAAACCTCGCAGGCAGGAATTCCGCGCAGTCGTTCCGCTGCAGGCAACCAGTCGTCACACAGGGCTCGTTGCACTGCTCCCGGATCGTCGTTGAGCTGCTCAGCATACAGTCAACTGCATCTCTTCGCTGCTGGCCTCCGTTGTCGCGATCTCACCGCTGGCAGACAGTTGTTTGAAGTCGGAGGCGATCTCACCGCTGCCAACCAGATGTTTGAATCCCACCGATGGCATCGGTCTGTTGGGAACTCGGCGCTGACGCCCGTGGTTGTACCTGGGTCGCAAGCCCCAAGGGTAGCGTTGGCCTGGCGGCCTGGGGTACAACTGGAAGCATCCGAAGGTCCCGGCAAAGCATGAGTCGACTGGTAACAACAAAACAACTTGTTTATTTTAACATCGCAAAGAGTTGGCGGTCAGGTTGACCGAAGTAGAGAGACGGGAGAGCACTTTACTCAACAGAAGAAATCGGAGCCCTCCTTTTGGCGTCCGGGGGCAGCTGTTTTTATACTCTCGCAGTTGAGGGCAAGAAGGAACCCCTCAATAGACGAGCACGTGAGTGTACAATGGGCTAAGGTGACGCACACTGCCGCCGGTCGGGCACAAAGACTGGAAGGAGAGGGTGACCCCTTGCTTTCGCATCGCCTGCTTCAGGCACAATGACTGGAAGGGGAGGATGACCCCTGCTGTCGCATCGCCTGGTTCAGGCACAATGACACATACACTCACACACGCACATGAAGACACGTGGCATCGGAACATGCCTGGAAATGCCTGGCGGGGAGCGTTGCGGCGACGCCGCACGGGCCAAAATGTCTGCCGCCCCGCCGCAGTCGCGCCGGCAAAACCGCGTGTCGCAGGCGAAACGCAACAACTCTGTGTAACTCGATGAGATCGACATTTTGAAAAGTCAATATCTTTTGAAAAACTCCCTATATTCAGCTTTGGTGTTACGATTGGGGTTTTATAATGGACATCGTGCTAATGTCTGATGATACAACATTTTTCTAGGTCCCGAGACCTTTGTGTAACGGAGATTTTGCTGTACGGGAAGGAAGGCGAAGTGAAGCGTTGCCTAATGGACGTCACTCTACCTTGATTTCGGGCAATAAGTGGTAAACGTTTTTTCGCTATGAGATTATGTGGCGATCGAGTTGTGCCCTAAGGAAAGTAATTATTTGTGAATTTAAAACACTTAACTGTTATAAATAAATGTTGTGTGGCTAGTACGCGACACGTTCGAGCCACAGAGAACAGTGAGAGGAATGCTCGATGTGCTCTCTCAAGAAATCCCTGCGTATTATGGCATAGATTTTTGCATAACGTACGTGGTGTGCCACGTTATGCAATGATTTCCGTCGGTAACTGAACGATTACAAAGCCAGGTTTTCCTCTAGGGTGAGGACAACTTAAAGATACAGTGCCAACTGCATCTCCAATGCGAAGAGAACTCACGTAAATGTGGTAACCACTTACGTTCGCTCACGTCCGGGTCGCGCCGGAGGCGAACTTATTCCACTGTCTGCGTCAGGAACGATGTTTTGAACTGCGGAGGCACGGCTGGGCAGCTGCCGTGTTGTTTTGTGAGCGGAGCTTCTGCCTAATTCTTGAGTTATCACCAAGAACTGTAACTTCTGTATGAAATTCAATGTTTTGGGGTATTCCCTCCTCCCGAAAGAGTATACGCAGGCGTTGTGCCCCGCTCGGCTGGCAGTTGTCAGCTTGCTTCCTCCCTGTTTCCTTTGTGTGTTTGTATGTTTCAATAATAATAATAATAATAATAATAATAATAATAATAATAATAATAATAATAATAATAATAATAATAATAATAATAATAATAATCACAGACCGAGTGAGGGGATTGCTTGCAGGGCGCTTTGTGCCTAAATGTTGTTTCACTTGCGCCGTGGCTGCGGAGTTTCTTCCTCACCTCAACCCTACCCAGGTGAAGTTTGCTGTCGCATATCCTTCCAATAACCGCTTCGGAAAACCAAATAGGTATATAGTGCTGCAACCGTTAATAGATGGCATGCATATCAATGTTTTCAGATAATCGACGTGTGCTTCATTTATTTGCCACCTGTATAGTTAGTTTAGGACGTATTTTATCGCAAACCTTAGTCATATTATACGCTCATTAGTTGTCAAGCGAATGTGTTCACTTGAGGGTGGATAACTAATTCTAAGTATACTCTTAGCCTGCATAATTGTACGTCGACTTAGCTGAAACCGTCCTTCGCTTATTACGTGGCACAAGGTGTGCTCGGTTCCAGGCCGCTAAATCCATAGTCATTCATGTATATAGTGGATAGGAAAATGGCGCCGTGGTAATTCAGGTGGAAAGAGCATCGCACGCGCAATGCGATGACGTGGGTTCGTGTCCCAGCTGCTGCCAGTTTAATTTTTTTCACCCACTTTCATTTCCATTAACTTATCATTTCTTTAATTCACTTATTAAGCACATGTAATTTAACCTGTTGTTGCGATTCGCCTGCGACACGTGGTTTTGCCGGCGCGACTGCGGCGGGGCGGCAGACATTTTGGCCCGATCGTCGTCGCCGCAACACTCATCGCCAGGTGTTTCCAGGCGCGACTGCGGCGATGCGACCGCCTAGGGATCATCCTCGCATTCCAGTCATTGTGCCCGAAACAGGCGATGCCAAAGCAGGGATCTCATTCCAGTTATTGGGCCCGAAACAGGCGATGCCAAAGCAGGGATCTCGTTCCAGTCATTGTGCCCGAAACAGGCGATGCCAAAGCAGGGATCTCATTCCAGTTATTGGGCCCGAAACAGGCGATGCCAAAGCAGGGATCTCGTTCCAGTCATTGTGCCCGAAACAGGCGATGCCAAAGCAGGGATCTCATTCCAGTTATTGGGCCCGAAACAGGCGATGCCAAAGCAGGGATCTCGTTCCAGTCATTGTGCCCGAAACAGGCGATGCCAAAGCAGGGATCTCATTCCAGTTATTGGGCCCGAAACAGGCGATGCCAAAGCAGGGATCTCGTTCCAGTCATTATGCCCGAAACAGGCGAGGCCAAAGCAGGGACCATCTTCTCATTACAGTCATTGTGTCCGACCGGCAGCGCCACGACAGGGTGATACGAGATCGTGCTCGACATGGTGCTACGGCATCGCTACGACAGTGTGCGTCACCATTAGCCCATTGTACATTCACGTGCTCGTCTTTTGAGGGGTTCCTTCTTGCCCTCAACTGCGAGAGTATAAAAACAGCTGCCCCCGGACGCCAAAAGGGAGGGCTCCGATTTCTTCTGCTGAGTGAAGTGCTCTCCCGTCTCTCTACTTCGGTCAACCTGACCGCCAACTCTTTGCGATGTTAAAATAAACAAGTTGTTTCGTTGTTACCAGTCGACTCTTGCTTTGCCGGGACCTTCGGATGCTTCCAGTTGTACCCCAGGCCGCCAGGCCAACGCTACCCTTGGGGCTTGCGACCCAGGTACAACCACGGGCGTCAGCGCCGAGTTCCCAACAGATCGTACCAGCAAGTCCGATCCAAAACACTGTGCTTGGTGTCTTAGTTTGTTGGCTTCTTATGATATGGCTAATAAGTGTCAGGAGCCCAGTTTCCTTTCTTCTCTTCATTACATAGCGAGGCCTCGAATGAGGTAGCGCGTGTCTGTTTATTAACCAGTAGCCTTCACCAAAAACGATCACGTATGCGTGACGCCTGCGACAAATAAGGATGTTCCGCATCCGCCTCAACGCCGTGAAGTGGGGCACTGGCTAACAAGTTTTCATTTCGCGATTTATTGACTCCCGCGGACAATCTTTCTCGTGCGGCACGTTTCAAGCGGATCGAAGTGTAACGCGACATCCTCGCTTATTGGGAGATCGCGAACGGTGGCGCGTGGGTGATCCGCGGGCGCGATTCACAGCAGCCGCCGCAGACAAACCTCTGCTCATGCAGCGCTTTGTTTCCGTATATGCTATCGGTGGCGTCCTCGGAGAACAGACGACGTGCTTTACTCTGGCGTCATGTCGTGGGCATCGTCGACGCAAAGCCCCGTCTTGCGCGGCACTGCGCTTGTCACGCTTTCGCCACACTTCCTCCTCTGCTTTCCGCCTCGTGGTTCCGCGGCGCCCTCATCCTCGGCTTTCCTCTTCGCGCTCGATCTCTTCGATATCGCCGTTTTTCATTTACGCTCCGCGTTCGCTCTTTCCTTCTTCGCTGTGCTCGTTCGCTCGGTAACTAGTACGCCGAGGGACGACGCCGACGCGTGCCGCAGGAACGGGCAGGCTAGGGGCTGCGCTGTGGAAGTCACTGCGTATTAACGAACTTCCCCTTTTTCTCTGCACTGATCAACAAGCGGCCGCCGCGGCCGGGAGTCGAACCGCAGCTTCGTTGTCAACAACGTAACGCGCCACAGTCTCAACGCCGCCGTGCGACCGCTGAACGACAGCGCGAGGGAAAGCAGTTGCTTTCGAGCGCGCGTAGTTCAGTGCTAATACCTCGGTATGGCGCGTGTGTCGAACAATGGCGGCTCACAGCTCGTCGACCCTGTGTCCGCGTGTACTCACCGGCGCGTGCTACCGAGTGGCCCACGGCTCATCGCGCGAAGCGTCTGAAAAGGTCCCCCCCCCTACGCGCATCCATTTCTCTCCCCGCCTGAATGGCTGGCCTGTCAGATCCAGGCCCCTTTTCTGTGGCACGTGAACGCGAACTGTCGAGACGGCGAGCGACTCGGCGCTTGCGATGGGAGGGAGAAGAACAGAGGCACCGATCGGGGCTTATTAATCATCCGGCTGGGATTCCGCCCTGACGTTGGGGGCGGGGGGAGGGGCGCCGGGAGCTTACTTCGGGAAGTCCCTCACGACAAGGTCCGGGTTAGCGCAGACAGGAAGCCTGCCTGTTCTTGACAGTGTACGCGCGGACGCTACTGCTCCGCGGTCTGTGTACACGGTAAAACCGTACAGCGTCTCGCAAGCCAACCGTCCGGCAGTCCTGGGCCGAGATCGCGGCGCTCCCGGCAAATGTGAGAAAAACCTTCGCGAGGATTTGGCGTACGCTTTGAGACGTATACAGAAAAGCATGCGCGTTTGCGAATCTCGTGCAAATAACCGCTTTTCCAAGCGAACGTAAATACATAATATCGCCGGCGTTGAACAAGTTCAATTCCACATCTCTGCCATTTCTCGCATGAGTGTCTCACCACGAACACCTTGAATCATGTGAGATTCGTGTGAGATTCGCCGTAACAAGATCCATAAACTGCTAAGTCAAAAAGAAATCTGAAGCTTTACACGCGAAAAACAACATCACTGTGAGGGACGCCGTATAGTGGTGGACTCCGTATTAAGTTTTACCAACTGGTGTTGCTCAACGTGCACCGCAATTTAAGCAAAGCGCTTCTATATTTCACCCAATTTGAAATACAGCCGCTGCGGCCGGGTTCAAGCCAGCCATGTTTGAATGCAGTGTTATTGTAATTGTTTTGTCACTGTTTACACTATAGTGTGTTGTTGCTGCATATTGATGGGTCTGTTTAGTCGCCGGCTGTAGTCACTCTACTGCAGCTGTATCGCCTTGCTCTACCTGTCGGTTTAACTTTGCACTTTATGTTGACTATATTACTTCTTCGAAAGTCTTTGGACCCCAGTAGTCCAAAATAAATGGAGTTGACGTATATTTTAATTATTATTATTAATGGACGCTCTAGATTATTCGCATGGCGAGAAAGGACAACTCTGTCGGGAAGCACGGCAGTCTACGAGAAGATTGTAGGCATTCGTCTAATCGCCTATATTGAGTTATATGAAAGACTGATCCAAAGTTGCCTGGGACACCGTGTACTGATCAGTCGCGACGACGATGGTCCCAGGAAATCAGCTCTCGGTAAAGTATACGCTTAAGCAGTTTGCGAAGGTCTGTAGACATCCTGGGGACTACTTTATAGGTTCTGATAAAATAAATTTATGCAACCTATACGGAGTGGGTAAAATACTTCTAAATGTACTTTTACTCGTCACGGATTTCTTTTTTTCTATTTACACGTAACCTTTATAGACATCCACTAATGATCCTTCTGGTCCTTATCGGTACGTTCCATGCCACCCTCTTCCTTAGATTTCCTTTTAGATTTTCTTCTACAGGTAGAGGAGTTTCACTTCCGGCCGACGTCTTTGAATATTAAATAGAGAAACATAAATGGGGTTGTGAAAGGCAGAAGGTTAATCGGAAGAGATTCTGGCTTGGTATACCCTGCAATGGGGGAAGGGTAAGGGGGAATCAAAGCTGGAAAGAATAGAGGAGAGATAAATGAATGGAATGGGAAAAAAAATCCTCTATTCCTCACTATCCCATAATAAATAGGTAGTGTTCAAATCTATGATCCAGTCGTGGTGCGTCCTCTGGATAAAAAGTTATACGTTATACTTTTGCTGGCTGCCTGCGTCGGAAGCGATTGCGGGATCCGGAAACACATCATGGACGTCGGGTTTCGGACGCAGCCTGTTGATAAAAAAGCTGTTTATATATTAAATGTAATGTGCAGGCTTTCCGTAGAGTGCACTCCACAGGCAGTGTGTGACGGCCTAGGGAATAGCGGGCAGCTTATACTAGTCGTCCACAAGCTGTCCCCAAAATTCCACACTTTCGGGGGAAACAGCTTCGTTGGGGACGAGCACGCTTCTAGTTAGGAATGGCCCAGTGACTTTGTCAACCGATATGAAGGCGTGATGTCGGGTTAGCGCAGTACTGCACGGATTGGGTAAAGTCAGAGCAAACTGCCGAGTTTCAGCCGACCCGATATGTTTGAATGTTTGAAAGGCTACGCAGGAGTGGTGGGCGAATGGGGAAGAGGGAAACGGTTTAAGGAATGTGTACGAACATGCTGGTGAACTGCGGCGTGCCGCGCGTGCACCCGTTGCCGTATACTCCGCACCACCAAATCCGTGCAGTGTCGGGCCAATCGGGAAAACGAGAATCGGAAAAGGAAGGCTCGTTGAGTGCGCGGCGCTAATCGTCATCCGTGTCACGCTCGTTGTATGGAGGGATTACGAGTGGATTAGAGGCAGGCGTACGGGGCCAGCTGCTTGCCTTCCTTCCCCCGTGACGTGCTGCCGGTCCTCGTTCGTGGTTGGCTGGCGTGACCGATAGCTTCCGCCTCGCTGCACGCAATTGGTGGGACCGAGTTTTAGGTGTGCCGGACTCTGGTACAATGGCGCTGCTGTGGGAGAAAGACGGGAAGACGGATCGGGCGGCGCCCGCGGAGCGGATGAACCGTGACAGCTTGTTGAACTTGCGAGTCGGCGGAGGGGCGAGCGTTGGGCGAGATTCGGATGCACGTAGTCTTCGCGCGGGCTCTGCTTTCTGGAAGGCGTGCGAGTGATGAGGATTTCACCCGATCTTACATTGGGCGAGAAACTTTGGTACGAATAATAATAACACGTGCGTTCAAGAGCGACGGTCTGCGTACGCGATGATATATACGCATTAAGAAAAAGCGCGCGCTTGCGCGCGTGTGTGTGTGGTGGGAGGGGGGGGGGGGGGAATGAGGCGGTTTTGTTGCGTAACAAATAATAACATCGTCTTTTAACGCGACCTGTTCCAAAAGACGCATCAAGTGCATTTAGGCTTAGGCCGACGTGGAGCATGAAACATGTTGCATCACGGGAACCGGAAGCGGGCTCTGCGTGGTACTATATAATGCTGTCGCCCGCGTGTAACGGTCGAATGCCCCAGTGCAGTCCTAATTACGGAGTTGACAGCTGCCTAACAATTCAAATAATAATAATAATAATAATAATAATAATAATAATAATAATAATAATAATAATAGTAGTAGTAGTAGTAGTAGTAGTAGTGGTAGTAGTAGTTGTTGTATAAGCGAGACAAAAGACTTTCGCGTCAGCATATGGCTCAAAATTCCGTGTCAGTGCACAAGTGAACGACAACCTCAACTTCTATATTCCGCGTCGCTTAAATCGATGCCGGCTTTGATCTTCGCGCGCGGATTTGCCTGCGGGCTTTCACGGTCGCTTTCCGATGTTGCTTTACCGTGGAGCGCGCTGTAGCGCGACGGAAGCTAACTTCCCTCTCACCCCCCCGTCAAACCCTCCAATAGAGCACGCTCCTAAGAATCTCCCCAAGCCAGCCACTGGGGCGGAAATGAAGCGCGTCTCCGCGCATAACGCGGCCAACGCGACGCCGTAAGTGAATCCCGCGAGCAGTGATCCCAAACAAATGGGAGAGTGCGTGCGTGCGCGTGCGAAACCGCCTGTGTGTGGCTTGCGCTCAGCGACGAACTAGAAGAAGATCTGCGTGCGACACTCGTGATTTATGGAGTGAGAGAGGCTGAAGGAAAGTATATATATATATGCGACGACATCGTTGCATGTGCTACGTGCGCGGAAGAAGTGCCTTCCGCTTCCACGCCGGGCTCATCCATCTGGGAGCATTATCAATGTCGGCGGGTGGGTTGCAAGGGGCCCCTTTCACTTTCTTTTCCTATAGCCACGGCCGCAAGGCCTAGTTTCTTCCGTCTATTTCTCTCTCCTGTACTGTTGTTGTCGTTCGAGAAACAGAATAGATGCTCGTGGTATATGAAGCCCGGACAAAGCTGCCACTGCGGCGGCGTACAGGTTCTGCTTTACCCGAATTCAGAAGAAGCGTGCTCCGAAAACGCGCCGACGGAGCGGCCTTGCGCAGGTAAGGGCGTCCGCGTAAACATCGCGAAGGGGAAAAAAAAAAAGAATGTCGGTAAATGCCTTCCCACCAAACGCTGCCGTTCCTGTCAAGGGGTGCGCAAACGAAGTTCGCCGGAAGTGCCGTGAAGGTGCGAGCATAAGCTGCTTCTGCTTTTTTTTTTTAGTTTGTTTGAGAATGGATTTTCTTTCCTCGTTCTCTTCCTTCTTTTTGAGCTCGAAGGCATTCTATTCACACGTCTTATATCTGTGAGAATCCGGTATTGGCGCTAGGTTTTTTGGTGAGATGAGCATGCGCAGCAGGTTTAGGTGATTGAAGGCACGTCGTCTTGGCGTGGCCGGGGCCGCCGTATTTGCTGTTGAAACGTTGGACACGAAAGGCGTGTTTGTTCGAGGAGTATGACTGCGTTTACGCAAACAAATTATTAGGAAGCGTTAGGGCGACAACCTCTGAAATTTCGGCGGAGCATGCCATGGAAAAGAGGGATGTTCCCCCTACACCCTACAATTTGTATATACACCTTTGAATGAATGGAAAGAAACGAAACAATAAACGAAGCCTTTCGTCCGTAAACGTTCTTCGCAAGTGGTCCTTTTTGCCTTCGTTATAGTTGTGCGTCCAACACGACGATTAACTGACTCTGTTTTTTACGAACAGTTCTACATTATTAGATTCGTCGGAAGATCCCACCGCTATTACCTGTTGTAGAAGTTGTCGGACAATCTCGCCCCTGCCACCATTTGAAGGAGTTGAACGTCGTAGAGAGGAACTTGGGAGGAACTAGGCGTACAGGGTTTATTTACAGTATTTACATTGTAACATGAGATACATTTACACAGTCTAGCGTGACTCCCAAATGGGGCCCGCAAGACGAAGCATGCAGCAAACGAGCACACAGCTCACGAGTACATTGACGAGCACAGAGCACGACGACGAGCACACTCTAGCCGCCGACAACAGCTCGCTATATCCACTTCGTGTTCCCTAGATCCCTAGGCGAGGCAAAACGTTCGACGGCATTGTAAACAAGCCGCCTCTCTGCGGGACGTTTTACAAACACGCACACACAGGTTTCAGTGCCCCCTCCGCGGGCAGACGACCTTTGCAGCGCAGTCGTCGTGGTGTCCATTGTCCTGCGTCCCCGTAGACAGGTGGCCACGCCCGACCCCAGCCGACGCCTCTAAATTCCAGAGCGGACCTCGCACAATGGCCTCCGCCGCAGTCCATTGTCTGGTGTCTCGAAAAGCGCAATGGGAGGTTCCACCAATTACCTCCCCTCGAGAACTCCCCTGAGCTGACCTCCGCCGCGTGGCTGCCGGTTGACCGCAGTTCCCTGAAGTAAGTTCATGGTTAGTTAGCGCAGTCGTCGCTGGTTCTCTGAAGGGCGCCCCAACCGCGGGTGGATCGAAACACGTGCAGCGGGCTGAAATAACTTGCACGTTGCCACCTCGGCAGGCCATTCCTAACAACATTAAGAACCTTGATCCTGATTCACATAAAAAAAAGCTTACGCTAGAAGTGTTCGTAAGAAGAAATCGCAGTGATATATATGAATTAGCGGAGGTGGCCGGCCAGTAGCAAATAGCACTTAGGAAAGAAAAGCATGTCTTCAATCTTGTACGCATTGAAGCGAATATCCGCGATGCATTTGTACATAAACAGTTCTTCTTATCGATATTCCTCGATATGGTGAAGGCGTGCGACACGACGTGGCGATACGGGATCTTGCGAGACTTGTCGGCGATGGGCATCCGTGGAAATAGGCTAAACGTAATAGAAAGCTATCTGTCCAAACGTACCTTCCGCGTGAAAATCGGCAATGTATTGTCGCGACCTTTTATACAAGAAAATGGTGTACCTCAAGGAGGTGTGCTTAGCTGCACACTCTTTATCGTGAAAATGAACACCCTTCGTGCTTCATTACCGCCAGCCATTTTTTATTCGGTTTACGTAGATTATATACAAATAGGCTTCAAATCCTGCAACCTTGCAGTGTGTGAGAGGCAAGTACAACAGGGCTTGAAGAAAGTATGTAAATGGACAGACGAAAACGGATTTAAAGTGAACCGGGACAAAAGTTATTGTGTGCTTTTCACAAGAAAGAGAGGCCTTGTTGCACATCCCAATATTGAAATGTATGGCCAGCAAATCCCTGTGAACAAAGAGCACAAGTTCTTAGGTATCATACTTGACTCTAAAGTAACATTTATCCCACACATAAAGTATCTCAAGGTGAAATGCTTAAAAACAATGAACTTACTGAAAGTTTTATCCCATACAACATGGGACAGCGACAGAAAATGTTTGATGAATCTTCACAAAAGCCTCATTCGATCATGATTGGACTACGGTGCCGTGGTTTATCATTCTGCAGCGCCGAGCGCGCTAAAGATGCTAGATCCGGTTCACCATCTAGGAATCCGACTGGCCACGGGTGCTTTCAGAACAAGTCCCATTGAAAGTCTATATGTAGAATCAAATGAGTGGCCACTCAATCTGCACAGAACATACATCAGCCAAACATACTTTCTAAAAGTTCGCTCTAATCCTCAACATCCGTGCTTTAATACCGTTAACGATATAACAGATGCTACACTCTTTCGCAATCGTCCCACTGTAAGACAGCCCTTTTCACTGCGTGTGAGGGAGCTTAGTGCTGAAATGGATGTCCCACTCCTCAGACATTGCCTAATACCTCTAGCTAAGCTGCTACCTCCTTGGGAGTGGCAGATGATACAATGCGATATATCTTTCATGCAAGTTACAAAGCACGCTCCAGAGATTGAAATCCAAATGCATTTCCTGGAACTCCAGCATAAGCATTACTGCACGGAATTCTACACAGACGCATCAAGGTCCCACGACGGGGTGTCCTATGCAGCCGTCGGTCCATCCTTCTCAGAATCCGATTTGCTGCATCCGGAAACTAGTATCTTCACGGCTGAGGCCTACGCAATATTGTCGACCGTGAAGCATATAAGGAAATCAAAACTCAAAAAATAAGTTATATATACGGGCTCCCTAAGTGTTGTGAAGTCTTTGATATCGTTCTGTAAGCACAAAAATCCTACAATAATTGAACTCTATTCCGTCTTATGTAAAGCATATGTATCTAACCAGCATGTGATTATGTGCTGGGTGCCTGGCCATAGGGGCATCCAGGGTAACGTTCTAGCGGACCAGATGGCCACATGAATTGCATCACACACTGTTAATTTTACCGCTGCAGTCCCTGTCATAGACCTGAAGCCTTTCCTAAGAAAGAAACTGCGAAGCTACTGGCAACGCTTGTGGGACCTGGAAACAAATAATAAGCTGCATGTAATAAAGCCACAATTAGGTTTCTGGCCTCCTGTAACAAAAGGACGCCGGACAGATGTCCTATTCTGTCGTCTAAGAATAGGACACACATTTGGCACGCACAACTTTTTTACTCACTGGAAATGAGCCTTTAACCTGAGGTAGATGCGGGGAGAGCCTGACCGTCCTCCACGTCCTCCTGGAGTGTCGGGAAGCCGAATATTAAAGAAAGGAACATTTTCCCTTAGCATACCGGCAGCACATCCCCCTTCATCCTGTTATGTTACTCGGTGCAGAACCGTTCTTTGATACCAGCGCAGTCCTAGGTTTCCTGAAAGATGTTGTATTACATGTAATTAGCCCATACGTTCGTAGCGCCTCCTCTCTTTAGAGGATAGCGCTGTGATAGTTGTTTCGCATAGCGCATGCCTCTCGTCCCTTGGGTTCAAGGGCTCTGGCGAGGCAGTAGTGCTCTTAGAAAATTTTAGCATCTCACATAATTTGTACATTGCATCATTTTCCCCAATGCATTCTAGTGTTCATAGTACACGTCATTAATCATTTCCATAATTTCATTACGCGTAGATTTTATGCCATGTACAGCAACGTCTTTTAGGCCCCTTTACAGCCACGTCACACTAGCTTCACAGATACCATTAGACCACTACAAACTCATTAACACTAGATTAGCGCTCTTTGGCCATACCTGGCCCTTGCGCCATTAAACATCAAACATTCATCATACTGCCCCCCCCACCCACTTTTTTTTTTTACCCATGGGCCCAGAACGGTATTTCCCCGGCGCTTTTGTTGTATTCGGCGTGCGCTTATCGGGTGTACTTCGTGTAGTTAGATTCAATACTGAGCCCTTCGGTACACTTCACTTGTCTTGCCTTATAACATATTTCTTTTTTCTAAGTCTGAGCCAGCACAGTAGCGACTACAGACGCCGAGAGCTTAATGGTTTCTTTTTATTTTATGCCTTTTTCCAACTCAGAACACAACGGATCGAGTTGCGATGCCTTTCAATCAATCAATCTCCGCAGAACTGTGTGAAAATGGTCTGGTAATAACGGTGTTTCAGCGAACGCTTTCAAAAATCTTTAAAAGTTGCCTGTGGCAGATATCACAATTCTAGTTCATGAGCTGGTCTACTCGAAGCGGCGGACAATACTTGCACAGCAAAATTGAGATGCAAAATCGACTAATTAATAAACATTCGCTAATTACGTTTTAACTAATTACATTATGGGCCATATTGCAACGTACAAATTCTAGCCGTGGAGTTCTCTATAGGCGGATCCACTTGGAACTAATTTTTAACATGACACAGAACGCAACGTTTGCTTTTCTCGCTCCTCCTCGACACAGCGTGTCCTCTAAACGTGCAAGGGCGGCGGCGATAGCGATTTACTCCTTATTCCTCCTTTCTAACTTTTTCTTGTTTCCGCCGTGCTTTCGTGGCAACATTTCAACGTTGACGATTTGCAGAAGTGCGAAGAAGGAAAGGGGACAGCGTCGTGGGCGGGATATGCGTTAGCAATCACGCGTATCCGCGCTTGCCAGAAGGTTCTAAGTGTTCGCACGCGTGCGCGAAATATCGCTCGGGATTGACTCACGGTCACGAACAATCTTCCAGTTGTTGGCAGCTATTGGCCGCCATTCCTGCTATGACGTCATTGACGGCGGCAAAAGAGAAGGAGCCTCGCAATCCCCGGGAGAGAGCGACCTACCTTTCATGCGATTTTGCTGGCTCCCTAACGCATGCAGTGGAATAATACGCCGCTCCCGCTTGTGCTGTCTACAGATAAGAAACGTTTTCTTACAGTGTTCGAAAAAAATAATGTTGCATTGTCCCTTCATTTGACCCCGTGTTGCTCCTTCCGTGTGTTCCAATGCCACATGGATCAACATTCACTTGATATCCTTGCTGAAGGAACCAGCGGCACCACGTCATACCGGCGAAGTCGTCCTGAAAGTTGAACCTTTACTTTAAGAAAAGAAAAGAAGAAAGAAAACAAAATCCGTCGAACGCACGCGAAACCAAAGCAAACGTCCGCGTATCTTCCCTGCATTCGTGTCACGATGAACGCTTCTCTCTGCATTTCCTCAACGGGAAAGCCAAGACTCGCTTCAGGCCGTGGCCACCCAAATGCGTTGTGCAATGGCATGAAAGCAGTAAAAATAGTCATGCTTCCAGAATCTGCTAGCAAAAAGGACGCAAAAAAAAAAAGGAAGGAAAAGGGAGGGAGGAGTTACCATGTGGTTCGTTTCACAGATTTTTCCCCTGCATTTTTTACATCTCCGGCACAAATGCGAATCGCCTCTATGCAAGAGCATCAGGAAAGTGCAGGAGGAACGTTGGCAAAATTGTTAAGAAAGGGTTAAAAAAAAGAACGCAATGACACGCCGCTCCAACACATACAAGGCAAGCCTGTTCTTTCGCCCAAGGCCCATTCAGGAATAGGGAGAACGTTATAAATCACCGCCCAAAGCGCCTTTTGTTGCCTCGGCTCTTTTCTCTCGCCGAGGAACGGCGAAATGGTTTGATGTAGAAAGCGTGTCATCACCGACGGATATCTTTATTCCTGATGTTTCGCAAGCCACACTACTTTATTGGGCTCTCGTCTTCTCTCTCTCTCTCTCTCTCTCTCTCTCTCTCTCTCTCTCTCTCTCTCTCTCTCTCTCTCTCTCTCTCTCTCTCTCTCTCTCTCTCTCTCTCTCTCTCTCTCTCTCTCACACACACACACACACACACACACACACACACACACACACACACACACACACACACACACACACACACACACACACACACACACACACACACACACACTCTCGTCTCTTCGCTCGTGCTCGAATACGAGACAAGCTGTACAGCGAGGCTGCCATCTGCATTCTGTCCAAAATAGGCAACTCCCGTCCTGCCCTTATCCGTGCACTGCGGCGAATGCTACCGGCCGCATTCACTTTACGCATACCTATCAAATTTTACAATTTTGTCGTAAGATGCCCAATATTAAGAGCTTGTTTAGGATTGTCGTATTGGTACACATTGTTGGGCGAGTTTTCATTTGTGGGTAGCTTAAAAGAGGCAGCAAGGAGGGAAAAAAGAAAATGCTACAGATGTTCTGAGAATTGTCATAAAAATGCGTGAGCATTCTCGGGCCAGGCCTCTACTTCGATTGTGCTTAGTTATTTAGCTAGCTTATGCATGTCTACCCGTCGCTACCAACCATTTACTATTCCAGTACTATAACGATGACATCTGTTAAGTTGACCCACTGCGCATTTATTTTGCATATATGCCGCATCAGTTGATCCGAAACGTCGTCACAACCTGTTTTTTTTCTAACGACCAATCATCTAATACTATAAGGATTACATGTGTTAACTTCTTTATTTTCCTTTTATTGTTATGACCTTTATGCGGTGACGTAAGCAGCTTTATTATTATTATTATTATTATTATTATTATTATTATTAGTAGTAGTAGTAGTAGTAGTAGTAGTAGTAGTAGTAGTAGTAGTAGTATTTAATGTGGCTCACATACATCTGCCTGCCCCACTGCGGACCATGGTTCGAATCCCAGTCAGAAGCATTTTTTTAACGCTGCCAATAATCTATTATTACACTATTATAACGACCACATGTGTTAACTTGACCAATTATGCATTTATTTTGCAGATATAAGTCGTCACGGGACAGACAGATCTTGCCGGGCTACTCGACAAAGAATGCTTACGCATTAAAGAATACTTTGGGGCGTTTTAGCAAATTATGCCTACATAATACTAAGGATGTCAGTACAATCAGACTGAAAGGCGGGCTAGTTGGTTTGACTTCACTGTGGAAAGTTTTACGAACACTGAACGAAGACAACAAGAACAGGACACAAACACCAACGCAGACTGACATCAAGTTGTCAGCCTGCACTGGTCTTTGTGCCCTTTTCTTGTTGTCTTCGTTCAGTGTGCGCAAAATGTTCCAGGACAAATAGGAATGTCACTCTTAACGCGCGAGGACTCATAAAGAGCCAGAAAGGACGTAGAAACGAAATACGGGTTGCGACGCCGCCCGGGGGTTCCCGCGCACCAGCTTGTCATGACGTCATGAATTTCGACGGTGTCTGTAATGGCCTAGTTAATTTTTTTATCGGTAAAGGTGGACTATACTGCAATCTAAAAGGGATAAATTCTGCATTTATCAGGTTTCAGGAACTTTCACGGATGGCCAAAATACGAAAATTGAGTTCGACAGCCGTGACGTCACCACACTGACGTGGCGGTGCACTGGTGTTTCGGCGGGAAAATTCCAAGAATGAAACTTTGACTTTAGTCTTTCTCGTCTAATTGTTAACCTCTCACCGCAAAATGAACGAAGACGGAGGTTTCAAAGCAATGGAGAAATCCTCATCCCTCCACTGTTCGTCGCTGATCCTCTCGTTTGCGAAACCGGCTGGATTGAGAGATCACGGAAAGATTACCGCTGGGCAAGCCCTCCTCGCTGCTCTACGTGATGTTGCAGCGCGAAGTACGGACTTGGGCTTCACAAGAATGGACTACGCGCTAGCGCTTGGCATTCAACCGAAGACTTAGTGCAGCCAAATGGCAAATACATTCAAAACGGAACGCGCCAGAACAATAAAACGGAAACAAAACAAAAAAAGAACAGTTGAACTTTTACAAAAGTGTATAATACAGAAACTCGTGGGCTTAAAGGCGGTTCAGATACGTATTTCTTCTAACGCACGCGGCTGTCGCTGGCTCCCTCGATTATTGGCGTACGCGACCCGTGCAAGCTTTCGCGGACATTGTACAGAGTTGGCGAGACCAGGCCCCGGGTTCTCGCGTTGTCCCTTTTGAGCAGTTCCGAGTCCTCCGCGCCTCAGGGATTGTTGAAGGAAAAAAAAAAACCAGTCACAATACACAAAGGACAAGAAGAGAGGTTCACACCACGAGTGGACTATCAACTGAGCTTTATTCAACCTCACCCTCAGTTAAAATAAAGCTCAGTTGATAGTTTTTAGATTTTTTCCCCTTCAACCATGTACCAACTGGCCCAGATTTCAAACCTTCAGTGATTGTTACGCGAGAGGGGTAGGCAAGAGAATGCGCAGAAAACGCGTTACTCGTCCCGATGCATTTTTGTACGCCGCGCCGTTCTGTCATTCATTCTGTCGATGAATGGCGCTGTTGAAGCTGACGTTAGAGAGAGAGAGAGAGACGCGGAGGCGAGCAGCGCGACGCGCTGAATCCTTCCGCTGCGCTTTCTCTATTACATTCTCTCTCTCTCTCTCTCTGGTTGGGTTTGAATTGTAAGAACGAGATCTCTGCGCGGTCGTTGTGATGAAAAACACGGGCTCCTCCCGGTTTCCGCGGTGCTTCCGGAAAGCGTGAATTCGCGGCACTGAATTCTCGGTGGCGTTGGTATAGTCATTCGAAATCTCTTCTTCGCCGCATATATATACATATCTATATCTCGTCGTTTCCAACTCTTGCGGATGAGACACGGGCCAGCGGCTGCATTTCTTCCCGACCAGCACTGTTGCTTTCGGTTTTGTCTGCGCTTTGGAGGGGTATGCACTGACCCATTTCCTTCCGATTGAGGCCACATATTTCACTATGCTATTCCTTTATGAGCCACATCTTTCTTTTGGCTTTGTCAGGCAGCGAACTTCTTTCTTTCGTTTTATTTTTCTGTGGTAACGTGGCGCATTAACTTGATTG
The DNA here is from genome assembly GCF_050947875.1 of Dermacentor variabilis. Classification (NCBI taxonomy): domain Eukaryota; kingdom Metazoa; phylum Arthropoda; class Arachnida; order Ixodida; family Ixodidae; genus Dermacentor; species Dermacentor variabilis. The sequence goes on from NC_134577.1 coordinate 31,058,365, forward strand.
TTTGAATAACTAGTTACGTGACTGATTTCGGTCGTTAAATGTTCGCCACTTTACTACTGCACTTGACGGTTGACGGAGTGACTGATTTGTCTGCTCAATGATGGCTTCAATAAATTACTGACTGGCTCCGGCAGAAAGAACGAATAAATTATTAACTGGTCGACTCGCTAGGTTTACGCTATATAAATGGACGAATGAAATTAAGACTGGAAGGCTGGCTGATTTATTAACTGGCTTAACTATTGGCTGGCTGGCTGCCGGAATGAATTAACCACAAACAAAAGAAACAATTATTGACTGCTGAAACGGTTTACTCTTTATAATGGCGCATAAATGCTTGATTCGCTAGAAAATCTATCGAACATGGCGGTGAGAATGGTGATAAACTCGCCGGCTGGTAGGGGTGTCTGTAGAAGCGTATGAAAGATCGAAATCATCTTCAATTTATCTTTTTTTTTTCAGCGTAAGGAGGTGATTTCTTGCGATGGGAATACTGATTGATTGACTGATCCATTGATTGATTGGCTGATTGATTCATTGACTGATTGGTTGATTGATTGATTGACTCGCTGGCTGACTGACTGACTCACTGACCGACTGACTGACTCTGTCGCAGTGAGCGGCGGCCACACGGCGGAGATCCTGCTGCTGGGCAACGTGGAGCACCCGTACAGCCTGGTCGAGTACCGGGGCCTGTCGGTCAGCGAGTGCGGAGAGTCGTGCCTGCGCAACGCGCTCTTTCCGTGCCGCTCGTTCCTGTTCGGCCGCCGGGCGCAGCAGCAGACCTACTGCGGCCTCACGCACCAGAACAGGGCCGGCCTGCTGCAGAACCCGGGCAGCTTCGAGCCGTCGCACAGCCTCAACTACTACGAGATCGCCAGAAACCTCGACGGTGAGCCGCCTGCTGCAGCAGACGTCGTTTGCGCGAATCCGGCGCTTGCATTTGTAACTGGACATCGGCCACGCCGTCGCACGAAAACCGTTGCATTATATTCCTTAACAACTTCGCTGTAATCGATAATAGAGACTTTTAGCGTGCCCGCTATTCCGGCAAGCGGGGGCGGTTTCGGCGGATTGCCGGATGGTCCGGGGCATAAACGTAAGCGGCCGGAGGGGTGCCGCCACCTGGTGTTGTAGAGCTCAAGCAGACAAACACAGAGCTAAAATTGCAGTAACCTACTTTATTCTGCTTCGCTGCTGGTGGAAAATTTCGGCAGCGGCGTAATTGTGTTCGTGATTACGCTGTTGTCGAAAATTTACGCCCCAGCTAAGAAGAATATAGTAATTGGCTCTGTGTTTAGGTGGTTGAGCTTTGCACCACCAGCTGTCGCCACCAATCTGGCCGCTCCCGTTTACGCCCCCGCTCATCCGGCAAACCGCCCGCGCTTGCCGGAATACCTGGCACACTACAATTCTCCACTGTTAAAGGAAATAAAGGCGCCATCTCTAATCCTAGACGGTCGTCGTAGAAGCGTGCGTTATACGGCCGCCGACATTAAAGGCTGTGCAAACGCGCGTGCGGCCTTCTGTTCTCTCTCGCAGCCTGCGACGACGAGGACGTGAAGTTCGAGCTCGTGTCCGGGCGCTACATGACGGACCGTCCCCTGCGCTCGTCTCAGGTGTCGTCGGCGCACGAGTGCCTGGCGCTGTGCCGCGGCGACGCCAAGTGCCGCTCGGTGTCGTACGACTACCGGCGCCGCATGTGCCACGCGCACTCGGACACCCTGCGCACGGGCACCGACACGAACGTCAAGCGCAACCCGCAGATGAACTACTTCGAGAAGGCCTGCATCTCGGGTAAGCCCGCGGGCTTGGCGCCGATGGTAGCCACTTCTTCGTTGGCGAAAGTTGTGCCCGGGAGCGGGTGCATACGGTCGTGCGACGCTATAGGAGAGCGTAATGCAACTCGCGCCCCTGCTTCGCCAGATTAAAAACAACGGAAAAAATAAATATGGAAGAGAAACAGAATGCCTTCTCCGGCAACGAAATCGGCACCAACTCAGTATACCGTCATTTTTATTGCTTGGAAACATGCCTGAAGAGCACGAAGAGCAAGGAAACAGGCTAGCAATGGGCCTCTTGAGAGGGATGCCGCGCCCGCCTGCGTAGAGAGAAAAAAGAAAGAAGGGAAGGTACGGCAGAACAAATCACATCACCCAGCAGACATTGATGTTGAAGCGCGACAAGTTGTGAAGTCCCTCTATTTCTATGGATAGTCCGAAGGCCTCGTGTTTTCCTTGGCATGCTTCGCTGCTTCAATGGAGGGGATATACGCGCGAGAGTTCCCAGTGTTCTACAGTGTGCTTGCACTCCGGCATCGATTAATTAGTTCTTTGAACCCGCCGTGGTTGCTCAGTGGCTACCGGTGTTTGGCTGCTGATCACGAAGTCGCGGGGTCGAATCCCGGGCAAAACGCGAAAACACCCGTGTGCTTAGATTTAGGTGCACGTTAAAGAACCCCGGGTGGTCGAAATTTCCGGAGTCCTCCACTACGGCGTTTCTCATAATCAGAAAGAGGTTTTCAATCAATTTTATTTGCCAGAAACAAAAATATTGGCACGTAAAACCCCATAATTTAATTTTTGAATTAGTTCTTTGATTTGCTGAGTGTTTGTTTGTTTGCAGGGACGACATGGCCACAATTAGTACATGACCGGGGTTGTTGGAGAAGTATGGGAGAGGCCTTTGCCCTGCAGTGGGCGTAACCAGGCTGATGATGATGATGATGTTTGATTGATTGATTGATCGATTGATTGATTGATGAATCGCTGTTTAGTTGATTCATGTTGCCACTCACTGCCTACATCGTCGACGCCCTCACCGAATGGTCGACGGATCGTTCTCCACAGCCGGCAGCGTGTGCGACAAGCACTGGGCGTTCGAACGCGTGCCGGGCAAGGAGCTGGTGGTGGCCGGCGGGAGCTCGGGGTCGTCGCCCAAGGTCAGCGTGGAGGCCAACACCCGCGAGGAGTGCCAAGCAGCGTGCCTGGCCCACCGCGACTTCGTGTGCCACTCGGCCGAGTTCAACTACCAGCTGAGCGAGTGCCGCCTCAGCCCGCACTCGCGCTTCACGGGCACCTCGGGCGAGGCGAAGCTGGAGGACTCGAAGTTTGTCGTCGATTACTTCGAGAACAACTGCGTCCGAGGTGAGAGCGAAGAGAGAACGAGGGGAGGGGGGTTAGGATGAGGTCAGTGAGAGGCTTTCAAGTGATGCTATCATTCTTGCGCCAGAGACGTAGGAATTAAATGGCAAAATTTATTTGTAGCAGTTCATTTCGGCGTCACGAAAACTTCGCTTGACATGGGGCACTATAACGTAAAGCTATTCCAAACTTTTCTATTCCATTTCTGCTATCAGCCCTCCGCGATTGGTCAAAAACTTTTTGAACCCCCCCCCCCCCCCCCTTCACCTGTCTGTCACGCGACGTCACGAAAACCGCGATACCTCCCCATCTGACGTGTTGTCTACACGCTGATTATGCATACTCTGACCGACAAAAGAAAAACAGTTATTTCTGATTCGACGCCTTTTCGCCATTAGCCCCCGGCTATTGGTGAAAAGTTTTCGGGCTGCACCCACTTCACCTGCCTGTCACGCGTCGTCACAAAACCGCGAAAACTCACCGCGTCAAAGTGACGTGTACGCACTGAAGATGCATTAATATGCCGAACAAAGCTGAAATTTCTTCTGAATAGCCGCAGGCTGCCCCGTTCCAAAAGAAATAAAAGATGGCTGCCGCTGATCGCTCAGGCGCTGGCTACTCGCACCTGCCGGAGAGCATGGGTTTATTTGCGTATAATATTCTTCTTGCGTGGCCGTGTAACGTTTTCGACCTCATTCTACCAACTCTTCTTTGCTGAGGATCCGTTTTACCGTTATTCTTAAGCTTCCGTTGCATGCCGCCGCGATTTTCGACCAGCCACCGCAAGCTAAGTAAGTGAAAGCGGACCAATCGCAGACGCTGGCACCACCTTCTTCATCCGGTTATCGATTTTCAGTGCACTGGCTCTGCCCCAGTGAATCCCTCTCCGCTTGAGCGTTCTCCTCGCCTCTTGTCAGCCAATTAGATACGACAAGCCGCTCAGTGTAGGCAATCTTATTCGTTTTTCAAGCAAACAAAAGTGACCTCCTATGAACAAGGAGAGCGTTTGATTGGTCTTTTCAGACAACCCTGTGGGTGACCGTCCGGTGCTTGCGTCGGTGGTTACGGAAATTTGACGTCAGGATATAGGAATAAAATCATATTGGAATAGTTTTACGTTATAGGGCCTATAGATTCCAAGATTAATGTGGGATTCGCATAAATTAAACGACAACAACAACAAACAGACGCAGTTATGGATGAACTGTGTTACGGGTTTGCCGTTACGGGTTTGCCATCGCCTGTTCAGCGCTTCTGTGGCATCTGCGACCAGGTGAATCTGCTACGTGCGCTAATGCATAGCTATGCCTGCACGTACTATAGTGTCTCTAGCCTGCTATTATAGGCGCAAATGAGTGGCGTATGGCAAGGGGTAGAGGAAGACAATGAGTGCTATATATAGCTGATCAGGCTTTGTTAAACGTGCACACGTGTAGGGAATGCTCGTTGTTTCTTTCTTTAAAATTTAAGCATGTCCTTGTCTCGACATCTACTTGATAACATCGCATGTCAACTCAGACCCTGCACGGTCCGTTTATTGCTGTTTGTTGCTGACATCCTTTAGTTGTCGCTTTCCTGTTATTCTGCGATGTCGACTTGTCACGTCATGTCATATCGACTTGAGTGCATATAGATATTATACCGGTTTGGGAATCAAGCAGTTCCTAGGGAATGCGCGTGCCTCTCGATTATTTGTGCCTCTACGTCGTCTTCGTCGCGTTGCACGGCTTAGGATTAGAGTAGGAAATATGTTCCGGGCGTTGTACTATAGTTACCGTCACACTCCTCGCGGATACCGAGGGCGTCGTGGAAAGCGAGCGATGGTGGCGAGGGGCAACGCTGACGTTTTTCTCTGACTCTGGGAAACTTTTCCTCTCGCAGAGGTGCGAGGTTTCTGCAGCACGAAGAAATACCGGGACCAGGAGCTGGTGCTCGCGGACCTCGTCATCGGCACGATGTCGCAGGAGGACTGCCTGCAACGGTGCCTCAACAGCGTCGACTTCGTCTGCCGCTCGTTCAGCTTCGAGCACGACACGCAGACCTGCTTCCTCAGCCACCACACGCGCAAGTCGGCCCCGAAGGGCGCCACGCTCCGGCTGCCCGGCACCGACCTCGTTGAGCTCGGGGCTTGCTTCGACGGTGAGTCTCGCAGCGGCGGTGACTGCGTATCTGGGATCAGTGCCTACTTTTCCTGCAACTCTTCTTTTACGAGCCTGTGGCAGAAAGCTGGGCTAGTCGGGTTTCTGATTACTGATGCATTTCCAGCACTTCGGAGGAAACCCGGGAAATCTGAGGGTAAAAGTGAGCGGGACAGAGAGGACGCTGGTCTTCAACTGATTTTGATACCTAAGCATAGACCCACGTGACACGCCGTTGCACACGGGGGAACTAGAATCGTGGCGCATGCGTCAAGCCATTCGTCACAGATGTGTATCACGTAAGTTTCGACGCAGATAGTCACACTGTTTCATTGTCAACGCGATAGAGGCAGTCCTAATAATACATTTATCGGACTGTTTCTTTTATGTTCTCGGCTTTGAGGATCAATCTGCAGATTTGCTCACTGTACTTTCCCATACCGGTTTTGCTGCGAAACAGAGGTCTGCACTCGCATCGCTTACAGAGGTCTGCTAAGCGGCCGGATCCCGCTAATGCCCGCACTATGGGCACGATGTTCCCTGTTTGTCGTTTACGCTGCGCTCAATCTGGCCAGCGCAGCACTTGCCACATGACAGGGGGACGCTACAAGCAACCCCCGTTGTGCACGCATTGAAAATGGTGGCGTCTTTTTGTGATCAGACAGGCCCTTTGTGCCTTTTGAAACCCGTCTTTAACGAGACGCCTCGCCTCAACCCGCACAACCTTACACCGGTAGGTAGGGGACCGATCAGGTCCTCTCGGTGTGGCGTTGGCCGTAGAGTTAATATAACGAACTCTGCAGGAAAAGCTGCGCAAAGCGCCCGTGCATTGAAATGTTGCCGCTCGGTGAAAGGAGCGTAGGCGCGCACGACGAGGTGCGATTCAAGCAACACCGCATAGATCGCAGAAGGCCTGTTCACTTCGATCCATGACGTCATGCTACTGGCCCGAAATTTCCATTGGCAAGGCTGGCGTGACGAAAGCGGTGACGTCGAAATCTCCGCGGCTTACTCGGGAGCATACCCATTAGATTCTATGGCAGTCGAGCTAGTAGCATGATGTCATGTATGCGAGTGAACAGACCTTGTGCTGTCTAGGCAGTGTTGATGCAAACAGGACGCGCAATGAGCGTGATTTGGTTAATTTACTCAATATGGTGACGCTATCTAGCTCAGGCGCCTGAAAATGCATCCCTTCAGGCCTGCAATAGCCAATTCACTTTACACGTTCTCCATGCCTGAAGTCTATGTGTAAATATTTTTATTATCTTTATCTTTATCGCTACGAAAACGATGTAGCAAATGTCGGCATTTATTGTGGTTGCCATTTTCATGGCCAAGTTTTCTTTTAGTTTCAGTATAATAACTCTTTTCATGTTGGTGCTGCAGCAGGCATGGTAAGCCTGGTATGCTTGGCCGGCAACTGCCTCACAGATGTATACTTGCCAATCTGTATGCACTCCTGCTATTTGTGCTTTTGTCGCTCAATTTTAAATTCACTCATATTAGTCACTTCGAGGGCGTAAGTCCGAATCCCGCCGCTGCCACCAATATTTAGCGGGCCCATCGCGCCAGGGTAAAACACCTTACTTTATTCTTCAGGCACTGTCATCAGTCTAGTTGATTGGTTGGTCGGCTTTCCTCTACGAGTGGTTCGTTCGCAGTGTGGGGGATTGACAAAGGATCGGGCGAGTTAGGAAACTAGTCTAGTCTAAAAAGAAACACATTAGAAGTTTTGAATCAATAAAGAAAGGATAAAGTTTTAAAAATTAAGATTTAGAAATTTAGCAAGGAAATCGGCCCGATTCAATTATAGACCTCAGAATAGCTGCACCGACATTTCTATGATAATGTCCTAGAGAGGAGACTCCCAAAGATGGAATATCGGGAACTATAAGAGTCTTCCGTCTTGCTCATCCCAAGCAGCTTCGGTTTCCTCGACTTTCATTGTCCTGCATGACTCACCCTAGTCTTTTCACCTGTAACATAAAAATAATTGACCGTCTTCTCTAACTTGCATTTACGCAGGGGCGCGTCCGTAATTGAAATCAGTTACGCAGACTTCTGCGCGCTAGCTTGGAATGTGGATGTGCACTTTGACAACAAAAAGTAGACCCCGGCAACTTACTTGGGTAAAGTAATTGCTTCTCTCATATGTGATAGCGCTTTTCTTTTTCTCGCTTCCTTCTTTTAGTTAAATTCTCGTACTTCACTATAGAACAGGTACGACCTACTTCAAGTAGCACACGAAACGCGAGCTAACTTGCACTTTGACATGAACCCGGGACCGGTTCTAACCAACCGGTAACAAGTGAACTGAACCCATTTCACGAAGGGATGGCTTCAACCACGCCTTTGTGAATCGAGAAGAGGGGTAGCGCAAAGGGAAGTTAGTTTGTCTCCACGTGCCCCGGAGATCTAAGGATAACCATGTTACCTCCCGTGTGGCTGCTACGTTAGAGCGAAGCTACCATACCGTCTGTCAACCCTGCTTAACACGCCTTGGGAGAAAGCATGAGGGCAAGAACCGTCGGTGAAATGTTCTCTCGCTAGGGGAAGCAGACGCTGTAGAAACAGCCATACCATGGTGGCTAGATTCACGGCGGCTACGGAAACGGCAGCGTCGGCGGTGAGAGGCGAGCTTTTCGGGGTTTTCTTTTTTCTTCCGTCGTTATATCTCGAGGATCACTTTTGGACTTTCAACTGCATTGTACGCACTAAGCAAAGCGGGTAACCAATCCCTCGCTGCTTACCCTTAACGTATCGCCCCATTTTCTCGGTTATGTTTCTTTTCGCCGTGTAGTGAACGGTCTTACGAACCCGAGGTCCTGATAGCCTTGCAGGGAAAAGTGCAAAAGGCAGCCCGACATTGCTGAAGAATGGCGTATCGGAAGGAGACTTTGATGGACGTCCGCGGGAAAACGAGGCGTAAAATGCAGGTAGGGAAGTCAAACGGCCCGTACTCTGCTCCTTATTCTTCGATGGCAAAAATTGTGACATGGGAAGCAACGACAAGATCGTTCCTCGCAGCTGCTTAACGGTTCGGAAGGTTCCCGAATTCCCTCTGGCCGGCGTGGAGAAAGGGCTTCCGGGCACAACGCTTTCTTTCTTTTATTATTTCCTTTTCTTCCTTCATTTATTTACTTTCTCGCTTTTCTTCCTTCTTTCCTCCCTTCTTTAGTTCCTTTTTTTCCTTCTTTCATTCCTTCTTTCTTTGATTTGTTGCTTTCTTTCTTCCTTTCTTTCTTTCTTTCTTTCTTTCTTTCTTGCATGACAGCCCTTATTTTGATCTTTCCTTGCCTTCTTCGTGGATGACCCGAGTGGCCGTCGAGGCGCTAACAACTTTTTGTATCAGCCGAGCCTCGTTTGAAATGCCATTGCTAGAGGCGTGTCATTTTTCAAGAAGCACCACCTTTATATACGGTTTGGAGGACGGGGATTCTATAAGGTAGGCAACAGTGCTGAAGCTACTGTATACGAAATAAGAATTTTTGACGGCAGCCAAGGCGATGGTGGCATTCTACGATCTGCAGCTCCACTGTGCGTAGATCCTGCGTTTCACCGTGGGTCATGCTGTGAACATCGTTGCAATAAACTTGGCTGCAGTTGGAACCTTCTGTCAAATTGTGTGCAAAAAAGCGCGTTGCCTCATATCACTTAGCCTCTCTGCAGACGGAGGACTTCCATCGGTCGTCTCGCTCATGGCTCAGAAAGAACTGGCAGATAATTTCGCAGTGGCGAACGGCAGCGGCAATTTCGGCTCGGGCGGTGCACATATACAGATCCGCCGCCACCGATCTGGCTCTCTGATTGCCACCGCACAGGGGTTGCATTGGAGGAGGAGCGAAGAAAGGAATTAAGTTCGAGCCGGCGCTTTGACAACCGGAGACTCGTAGGAAGAGGGGGGAGGGGGCGGCGTGTACACCCAGCGGCAAACGATGGGGGCAGAAGCGCGCGCAGCAAGCGGACAACACGATAAAGGGAGGAGGGAAGAGATAGCAGCGACTGACTGATGCCGCTGACGCCGATAGTGAGTCAACCCCAGCTGCGGAGTTGGTTTCAGGGACAACGCCGCCGATGCCGACACGTTATCTTGACTCTCTAGCGGCGTCAGCGGCATCCAGCGGTATCAGTCGGTCGCTGCTAGCGCTGGGGGGATGAAAGGGGGGCGGAGCTGGTTACGAGGCCGACGACGACGCGAAACCCAGGAACAGACGCCAAAGAGCTGCGCTCTAAAACAGAGCCAGCCTCGAAATTTCCTGTACCGCCTCGTACTTGAACAGAAATGACTAGTCGAAAATTTACAATAGTGGATTCTCAAGTCGAACACGAATAGGACAGAAAAGATTCGATAGTGATGTTCGCGTGTCCCATGTGTTGCTATATTTCACATATGAGAACCTGCCGTGGTGTCGTATTGGCTAAGGCGTTGCGCTACTAAGCCGGAGGGCGCGGGATCGAATCCCGGCCGTGGCGGTGCGGCCGCATTTCGATGGAGGTGAGATTCAGAACCGCCCGCGGGCATCACGTGCACGTTAAAAAACCCCGGGTGGTCGAAATTCATCCGGGGTCCCTCACTACCGCGTGCCTCATAATCAAATAGTGGTATTTAAACGTAAAACTCCAGACTTTAATTTCTTTTTCACATTTCGCAGGAAATTGCACCATGTTCTTCCTACACACAGCAAATTGAGGTACCGAAAAAAAAAAATCAGGGGCAATTCCACCCTGTTGAGGTGGTTGACCAGCGATGCTGCTATGGCGGTATATATTATGTTGGTATAGAGTTTTGCTGGTATGTAGCTATACATATAATTACGTATATGTCATTTATGCGAAATACAAAGAAATAGAAGGCGCGCGCTACGTCACGCACTACCCCATACGTACACAGAGCTACCGCCGAATGGGTTTTACAACGCCGCTCTTAAAGACGCAGCTGTTGTTGACGCAGCTGCGACGGAGCGCCGTTTAGACGCAGGTGATCGTTAAGCCGAGCCTCGACACGAGCTACATTGGCGTTGACTGCGACGCAGTCCAAAGGAGCACACACAACACAACATGTTTGTTTTGTCTAGAGGATTATTCTAGTGGACAAGCATGGGGCTATCCGTTTCCCTCCCCGTAGAAGCCCATGTATTGACACCAGACGGGAATTACACAATATTTACAACTTCATTGTGAGGTATGCAGTTACGAAACGTAAATGAAACTTGGCCTAATGATAGAGTCGTCTTAGTGGCCAATATCAGTATGACTTTTACTCGAGATGCGTACATTAGATGGAGAGCTACAGAGCATACGGGAGAAAGTTGGCTTTGCCGCAAGGCGTTTTCTGTTCCATGCCATGTTTTTTTCCGGAGGGTAGCCATATACAGCTTCGCCGTGAAAGTGATGCTGTAGAAAACTGGTGTCAGCACCTATTCAAATGAGCAAGTACCCCACTATCATATCACTGATTGTGCTGGTAGCCTTTCCTATCCTTGCTTTTTTCTCTCTCTCTCTCTCGTGCTGGTAGCAGGTTAACACTGCCTGTTGAAACTGAAAAAAAAAAAGTTTTTGTTTTCCCCTTCAGCTTCAGTAGCTATTAGGCACAATGAACGTATCAATGCCTTAGCAACCGGGCGCCCTTTAAGAAGTGCCGTCTTGTTACGTTGCCACTTAGATGGTGTCCGCCATTTCTTTTCTCGATTGAAATAGCCATTTGTCAGATGTTATTCGTTCCAGCGGCTGTGACTAAAGGAAAACGAATGCTTTTGATCAAACCGCCTCTGTCTACGTCGTGTCAGTCCGTGATATCAAATCGTCGCTTTTATAACAGTCATTGCTTTTGCCTGTTGTACCAGGACCATTACAGTGCGCAAATGCTGCCTTTGCGTTTCACACATCGTCGCTTTTCACAAGCCCATTTGAATACTTCTGCAAGGTTGCCTAATTTCATTCATCGCATACACTTCCAGTGTTTTGTGAGCGATGCGAGTGCATGATTGCTAAGCTATCCTTTTAAATATGGTACCGGAGCTTTCGTCAGCGCGAACACGGCCGCTGAATAGAGAAAGCAGTCGGCCTCGTTGCGTGGGACAAATTAACTTTATAATAATCATTTCGCAACGAGCGTAATGATATTTATTTTATGTGCAAGTAATGGCCTCTGAAAGGCCGAGACAAAAAGCGCCCTCACTCGTTGAAAGCGAACAGAGAGGTCCCTTCAATTGCGGAGTTGAAAAGCTTGGTCGAGGGGCGGTCCTTACTTTTTCGGTGCGGGAAATGGCCTAGGGGAGCCCTTTTGTCTCCCACAAGAGCACGCGCAGCTCGAAATAAGCGGACGACCGGCGCAAGCACGCACCGCGCCATTGTTAGGAAGTATTCACGGCGCTTTTCCATTGCAAGCGTCAGTAAAAGCGTACAGCGTTGTAGAGGCTGGAGCCAATCAGGAGTGCCAGCTTGCCCACCGAGCCACTGTATCGCTCCGCGGCGTACAGCATCGTCTGCGACAGAGTCGTCTGCTAGCTAGCGTCACCCAATCAGGAGTGCGAGCTTATTTGCCCACTGAACCATTGTATCACTCCGCGGCATACAGCATCGTCTGCGACAGTGTCGTCTGCTAGCTAGCGTCACCCAATCAGGAGTGCGAGCTTATTTGCCCACTGAACCACTGTATCACTCCGCGGCATACAGCATCGTCTGCGACAGTGTCGTCTGCTAGCTAGCGTCACCCAATCAGGAGTGCGAACGTGCACACCGGAACATTGCATTCATCCGCGGTTTGCAGCACCGTCGCCTGGCTCGTGTCTACCATGGGGGATTTAAAACAAAGTGAACAAAATAAAACCGTCTTAAGGTCAACCAATAATCAGCAGAAGCTTGCAAGGCGCCGTGCGGTGTGCCTCCCCAGTATAGCATGTGTCGAAAGAAGAGTGTACTAGATAGCCCTATCTTAGTACATTGTAGTCAAAACAGAGTCGGAAGCTTGAGCACTGGAGCATTCTATTCGTGCGCGGCGTACTGCATCGTCTGCGACTCAAGAATGGTCTATGTCCTCTCCTAGCGCCGTACATGACACAAGCGACAAGAAAGAAAGGGTGGCAAAGTACTTTTATCAGTGTTGTGGCAGTAGGAAGAATATTTTCTTGCATATGTTTATTTTCGCTAGCCACTCTTATGAAGCAGTTGGCGAAGCCCTCTATGTTCCTTAGACCTTGTCACACGTGTCGCGCAGGTAAATTAAATAGAAGCGATAGATAAGCCTAAATTCTCAGCGCGGAATTCAAGTTTTCTCTGTCCATTTCTTGAGATCGAAAAGACACACTATTATAGGGAAGAAATGTTACAGTTAACGCTCATGTTGTTAAATTTTGTGTTCAAAGCGTGGTGTAGAGACAACTTCAGCGTTGATGTCACAGGTTTCAGAGCATTTTCGTCCATTTAAGCCGTTCCTACTGAGAGTTTTCAGGGACTTCCATTTGTGTTTCTATTTGCTCGTGGATTCAATCCGGTTTTTCTTAGTCGATTAATATTTAACTACCCCCCAACATGCACTGTCAAAGGTCATGCCAGGGGCAGTTGGTGCGGAACTTTTTTTAGAGCGACATTGCGACTCAAATTAGTTTTTTTTTTCATTTTGTGTAGCTTACCAAGTCTCTTTCTGCACCTCCCTCCCCTCCCCTCCGAATCCCTTTTAGACAACTCTCCCAATTCCACAAGTGTAATCCACCAATCTAGCTGTTTAGTGCCCCTCTACAAATGTATCAGATGATTCGTTAGGCGAACCTCATTACTTTGACACATTTGCATCGAGAACAGGTGACTTTCGCTGTGTGCTATCTTTTGGCGCGCGAAAAAATTATTTAGAACCGCAGGAGTGGTGTTGAGTCCGTGTTCAAATCGCAAAGTACGTCACACTCACGTCACTGATTGTATCACCGGCAGGACACTTGGTGAACAATGTGTTTTCATAAAGAGCGAGACAGCGACGCTAACATATATTGGCATAGAGACGAAATCAATGTTGATCTGATGATGCCTGACGTGGAATAAGAAACATTGGTTCACGGACATGGAAGCGATATTTTGCTTAGAAAGACAACTTGCATATGCCCACCACGTCGCCATTGTGTGCCTTTGTGAATACATTCCTCTGCAACGCTCTCAACATACTTTCTGACATCTAAACGTTCCTAAACGTGTTCGTTCTGATCATAAATGTCAACCTTGTTTTCATATTCACCTTGAAAGGTTACCTTTATGTTGCGCAGATGTCCTAGAGACTCGGCACTACTGGCTGATTCGCACTGTAAGTCGCCGCGCTGCAGCCTCCTCAAGCGTGCATGGTTTTAGCGAGTTAGACTTGGGCCATCGAACACTCACAACAAAAGATCTTCCAAATGAACTGATCCGGAAGCCTTTTTTAAGGCAAGCACGCACGAATTCCTCGTCCGATTTGAAAGAATCGCAGCTGTCCTTATTCTCGATAGTCTCGCACTTGGTCCATGAACGTGCTTTCGCTTGCATATCGCCGCGCCGCAGGGCGTGTGGAAATATGTTTTTTTTTTTTTACCATACGCAATTTTGAGGACAGCGCCGCCATTTTATTCGGTCCGAAGAGCCCTGCGTCCATTGTTAACGTCTTTGTGCGACGGTAGCTTAACCGATGAATTGAGTCCAGTTAGAATGACTCAAGTGAATGGTTCGGAGACGGAAGAATGGATGCGATTGAGGCCCGGCAAAAATGAAAAAAAAAAGAAAGAACGTGAGAAAAACGTTTATGCTTTCATGGTTCTAACCATCGTTATTGCATTGCAGTCCAGACAAACCCTGTCAAAGTTAGCAGCATCTATGGTTTTCAAAGACGTAACGGGCTTTCTGAGTTGTGAATGGGACAAGAACGATGAGAATTATTTGGCAGTGGCACATGGTCGAGTCCACGATCAGAAGGCGGTATTGCGCAGTTATCCCGCTTTTATGTATATTAGAACGACACACAGTTGAGCTAGTTGGTAAGGATTCATTATGCAAAAAAAAAAAAAAAAGAGGTGAGGCGTGCAGACAGGACACAAGAGTAGAGAAGTGGACAACACAAACGCGTTCGTGTTGTCCACTTCTCTACTCTTGTGTCCTGTCTGCACGCCTCGCCTCTTTTTTTTTTGTTTGCATAATGTATGTATATTACAAGAAAAACCCGAGAAGTGATGCCGCCAATTTAAGAATTAAAATTGGAATAACTCGCAAGTTATCGAAGGGGGGGGGGGGAATATGTGGGGAACGCAGAGAGTACTAGTTGTTTTGTGGAAGCCATAGAACTTGGCGAGAGAGCCTTATGATTTAATACTTAGCGTGGCAGTACATGGTCGCGTGCATGCATAATTGAGCAGGGGAGGCACTCCTACGACTGAGAAGTGGTAGGACGCCTAAAAGGATGAAAAGTTTGAAACCCAGATCCGTTCACAGGTGCACCGAGATGACGGCAAATAACCGCCTTGACTTTTGTAGTGAACCCTTTTTGCAAAACCCTGAAGGCCAAAACCCGCCGTAGTTTCTTAGTGGCTATGGTGTTGGGTCGCTAAGCACGAGATCGCGGGATCGAATCCCGGCCATGGCGGCCGCCTTTAGATGGGGGCGAAATGCGAAAACACCCGTGTTCTTAGGTGCACGTTAAAGAACCCCTGGTGGTCCAAATTTCCGTAGTCCCCCACTACGGCATGCCTGATAATCAGAAAGTGGTTTTGGCACGTAAAACCCAATAACTTAATTAACTGAAGGCCAAAGTTAGGGTCAGTGACCGAACGCACCTGTGTATCTGGATTATAACTGCGCGCTTAATGATGTCGTAGACGTGACCTTGCGTTGCGTCTCCCTGTCTTCATATCTGGCTACGCTCTAAGTTTCGTTACTATAATGCAATGCCAAGGAAGCCACCTATTTATCCTATTGCCATTGTCTCAGACATTATGCGAGCACGATCATAGCAAATTAATTACGCGTTAGGTTCATCGTGGTAGACAAATTGACGCAAATGCAATGACCATTTATTAACAGGAGTTGCCAGTTAGCCCGGCCTATTTTGTCGTCTGCCTGCCACGTGCTAAACCTGGCCAGCCATTAAGTAGTAACTTCGAGGGCAGTATTAGTCACGCTTTCCCAAGTTCAGCTGGCAGTGTTGACGGTCAGATTCTGCACAGCTTCCTGCGACTGATGGGAGCACGCTTCAACTCAAGCCGTTGCTGAATCCAACAGCAAAACTATAATTTTTTTTGACAGCTGGCATGCACAAAAATTTGCATAGCATAATGAAAACTGTAAAAAGTGCCAGTACTAGCAGACATCCAATCGGCGTCTGGCACTGCCGTGGTGCCACAAGACGGCTGCCTGTTTCTGGTGCGTTTCCAAGACAGGCATGACTTTGTGTTTCACAACTCTGGAAAAACGCGACTGCTTTCTTTTCTTTCTTTTGCCTTTTTTTTCTTTTTTTGCTCTGCGAACATAGATTCTAGCGTTTGTCCCATGAAAAATCGAAAAAAAAATGTCGTTAATCGAGACTGGCTTTCCCTGGATAACTACTAAACAAACGTCCTTAGTTTGCGTTGACAGAAAGCGCACACTCACAAACAAAACGGTGAAAATAGGGGACATCTGGGTAAAAAATAGAAGGAAACGAAAAATCTCAGCACGGTAAATGACGTGCAATTCATTCGTATTACTGTCGCCACTCGGTTCAGACAAAATTTTATTCCACCGGACTATAAGAGATTACAAGACTCGGCAACAGACGCGCCAAGAGATGACTGTAGTGTGAGTGCTTATGGAGGGGGGCGTCCCGTCACATTTCAACCTTGTTATGATTGCGAATCGACACCATCCTTTCTCATACAAGCCTGTCATCGTGGTCATATTCCTTGAGAATTCATTGTCACGCGTGGCGTTATTTCTTCATCGCCCTTTTTCTCGCGTTCTTGCGCTTCTTCTTTGCGGTCATCGCGCTTCGTTTTTCGCAATTAATGAATGTCCTGTCCCTCATACGTTTCACTTACGAGTGTTTTGACAGTGCGTCTCGGTAACGCTAAGACTGCTTTTGACGTCAACGAGCAAAAGCGGTGTTGTAGAGAAGTAACTGTCGTCCGGGATGGTTTATCTTACTCAATGTCCCTTGCAAGGATGAACTCTTTATGGTAATAATCTTTTTTTATCCCGCCATGAACGTCGCACTCTGAAAGCAATTATGTTTTGTCAAGTATCGCCTTTGCTGGAGGTATTTTACTCCGCTTTTGCGAGAATTCTCGACATCCCATGGGAGGTAAGTCTACAGGATTTGAGTCCAATCAAAACGCACGTACGCTCTTAGGGCTAATGAATACACTAAAAGGGAGGTAAACACTGGACGAACACTCCCGTTCCCAAGAAAAGGGTCACCAGCCCTTTCTTTATTTGCAGGGTACGCAGCTTTCAACAGTTTCTCTAGCGAGATTGTAAAACCTTGGTGAAATCTGTTACGAGAATCTGCTCTCGTATAGCCAACTGCATGCTGCACCGCTATAACGAATTTTGTGTGCAACGCTCGTTCTTGAATCATAAGGACGTGCATTTTATTCGGAAGTGTTCACTGATATCCTCATCTTCAAAACTTGCTGCTTTTATTTCACGCGAAGCACGTATAAAAATTGAAAATGCCGAAATATCGAAGCGGAAGTTTTGAAATTATAAGTAAACTTACGGTTTGAGGCAGGGAATTTGTGCGACCACTACTCTCTCTCTCTCTCTCTCTTTCTATCTCTCTATCTTTATCTATCTATCTATCTATCTATCTATCTATCTATCTATCTATCTATCTATCTATCTATCTATCTATCTATCTCTCAATCTCTCAATCTCTCACTCACTCACTCACTCACTCACTCACTCACTCACTCACTCACTCACTCACTCACTCACTCACTCACTCACTCACTCACTCACTCACTCACTCACTCACTCACACACACACACACACACACACACACACACACACACACACACACACACACACACACACACACACACACACACACACACACACAAACAAACAAATGGCTAAAAATGTTCACGCGTTTATTATACCTAAACAACGAAGATCTGCGGTTGCGCATTTTTCCTAAAAGTAATCATGAATGCAATGTAGAAGAAAACGTTGCCGTAAACCGCGTGCATGTCTCGTGTCAAAGGCAGTGGAAAATAAATGCAGCGTTTAAAAAATTAAGGCAAGTACTACTCGCACACAAATTACGATAGACCGTAATTTCCTGAGCACCGCGTTCCGAAAAGCACAACGTTTATGCTAATTCGTTTCTTACTGCCTGAGAATTGTCGCTCCGTTCGTTGTCTTCGCCGTGCCTGAATTCAAATTGAATTCCCGCTGGACGAGGGTAATTCCGCGAGAACAAAGACACGCGCTCGCGCGAAATTTCCCTCTACCTCGACGCCTTCGCTTTGCCATTGCGATATGCTAACGAATACAAATGTTTCCGGGCACTTTCAAGAACTTTCGCATTCCAAAACGTCCTCTCTCCTCTGTTTGTTGTTTAGTTTTTTCTATCTGTCGCTTCTGCTACTTCGTTATTTCCTGAAATCCTTTCTTTTTAACCTCGTGTAGTCCGCAAGGCATTTGAACTCCGTCGAAACGCACTTTTTCTTTTCTTTCTTTCTTTCTTTCTTTCTTTCTTTCTTTCTTGCAGATACCAGCAGGCGCCTAAACTTGCGAATTGAGTGTGTGGGAATGTTTGGATGTTCTTATGCGAACGCCATGAATTTCGCCGTCTCATTTGAGAAGTATTATTGAACGTTTCTGAATGTTTGCGAACGGCGCCACATAGCACAGGCGTTTGACTTATCAGAGCCCGCATGGGCGAGTTTGACGCAGGTGGCGCCTGTCTACTTGCAGCTTCAAATTGCCAAGCTGCTAGCTGTTAACCCTTTCACACGCTACTTTATCCTGTCGATTGAAAACTTGCTTTCACCACATCTCTTGCATCTGCAGAATCATAGAAAGTGTACAGCTGCAGAAAAAAATTAAGAATTTTCAATTGTTTAGCGAGTTTTGTCAAGTTTACAAAATTTCGACTCCATACAACATACTGACACTACATACAACATACTGACACAGTGTAAAAACACCCAACCGTCTACCTTCCCACTCATTTTGCTAAAACATTCTGCACATCATTCAAAATTGCAGCACAGTTCCAATAGTAAGTGTTTCAAGATGCATGAAACACATCTTAAATATCATACTTTCATCAGTCCTTTTGCTATTGATGCACTATCCTGCTGTGCACAATTGTGCACACAGCGTCTCGAAGGGTGACCAACTGTGCCGTGACATACTCTGTGGCCCCGACAGGCGTTGCTGTTATCGGAATCCCTGTTTCGGGCAAAACGTTACACTATCCTGAGCATTCGAGCTGAGGAACCGAAGTAATTTGGGAGCAACGCGACGTTTGCACATCGATCTGCGGGTATAGGCTAGTTGATTCTTTGGTCGTGGATCGGAAGTTGAGACGCATACCTGGAGCGGGAGTGCAACGAAAATGATCCCGCACACAGCACAATGCGCGAAATAACAGCCGGTTTAATTCACGTTCAGAAGGAAATACATGCAAGATACGCGTCCACGAAAAGTGATAAATCAACAACAGATATGAAAAGGATGCGAATCAAGCGTGTCCATTCACAAGCAGGCCGGTTTGCCGGTGTTATGAATGAGCATGCGTCTTTCGAATCTTTTACCTCAGAAACGGCTTTTGTCGAGGTCGCCTGCAGAGTTCCGGATGCAACTGAAATTACGTCATCGCCTGGCCTGACGGCACCTGACCTGCTAGGTCAGCCCGCTTCTGCAGGCCGAGTGGGTAGCCGTTTGCTTCCCTTAGGAGAAGGGAATGGTGTTGTGGACTTTCGCTGCGCTATATCTCACCTCGGCAGCAAAGCTTATGCGTTACCTCGGTGGTCTTCTTTGGAGTGATTTTCGGTATCAGTGGATGAAGGCCTAGCCTATGGCACACTCAGATAGTCACACTCAGTCACTCTTTCCGACTCCGTCGCTTTTTTGCTGTGGTTGTCTTTTTTGAATGTGCAACTTGGTTATTCAAAGCACTGCACCAGGAAGAACTG
Source organism: Dermacentor variabilis (assembly GCF_050947875.1). Lineage (NCBI taxonomy): Eukaryota > Metazoa > Arthropoda > Arachnida > Ixodida > Ixodidae > Dermacentor > Dermacentor variabilis. The sequence goes on from NC_134577.1 coordinate 31,077,782, forward strand.
CACTGCATTGCCCAGGAAGAAGTTCTTCTAAACTAAGGTAGCTCGTGACGTCACTGCAACGAAACGGTGAAGTCATCTGTTACCGCTATGGGAAAGCAAGGCGAAACACGGTGCGCGGTGGTAGATGGCGACGCTGTTTCGTTGCAGAAAGATCGGCATCTTTTGAACCGTTTCGCCACATGCGACACGCACTTGCCATTGTATTCGACTAGATGTTGCTTCAGGCAGCATACACTCTCCCCTTGCTTGTGTATTAACAGCCGGACGCGTCAAATTGGTTATAAAAACATCTCGTTGCTCCTTAAGGAATCACGTATGCGTGAGCTTCCCGCGGTTAACCTTTACGCTTCTGTGACGTGCTTGACAATCCTGCATGCTTCCCGTCAGGAGCGACCCGCAGTAGTTGCTCAGTGGCTATGGTGTTGGGCTGCTGAGCACCAGGTCGCGGGATCGAAGCCCGGCTAGGGCGGCCGCATTTAGATGGAGGCGAAAACACCAGTGTACTTAGATTTAGGTGCACGTTAAAGAACCCCAGGTGGTCGAAATTTCAGGAGTCCTCCATTACGGCGCGCCTCATAATCAGAAAGTGGTTTTGGCACGTAAAACCCCGTAATTTATTTTTTTTCCCGTCAGGAGCGATGGCTGCATCGACTGCACAGAATTCAACAGAGCTTACAGCTTCGGCGGTAAACTACTTTGGTTCAGAAATCAAATAGTCCTATTTATGTTCCTTTGTTACTTTTCACTGACACGTATTCATATATTTTGACTTCTTAATCCCACTAAAACAGTTATCAGTTCGCGCTTCATCCTGCGTATGTATGATTCCGTTTCTTCGTTGTTTTGTCTTGCAATTATGCAGCGAAACGGCTCATCCGTTAACGAAGGGGTAAATGACGTTGCCTGTATGCAAATAGCGTCGATGCGGTGCTTTCACTAGCCTGCCCTCATTCCAACGTAATTCAAGTTGAAAGAACCACCACGTTTTTATTTATTTATTTAAAGTACCCTCTCGTCTACGCGCCGAACTTATCTCGGATTCTGAAAGAAACCTTCTATTCGTGCTTTGAAACTTTCCTTTCGCTTTTTGGGCATCTCAGATCCCGTACTTCCTAATCACTATTTGCTCTACCACGATTCCGCTAGGTGCCACTTACGAGCGTTTTCGTACGATTTATACGAAAAGTTCGTAGCTTCAAACTGGGAACTCTGTGAAACAAGATTGCAGTGCACTTCAGACGAGGTTGGTCTGGATTGTAGCCGTATAATCGCTAGAAAATGGGACCCAACTCGGCGCGCGTGAACGAGTCCACTCCGGCGAGTCCTTTGTGCATAGCGTGGCAAGGCTATATGCCGAAGCACAAACTTTGCAAATGCGCTGAACCAGGAAGTCGCATTTGCATTTCGGCGCGTACTGTCAAAGCAGCGCGGCTTGATGGGTTCGGCAGTATTGAATTGCGCAGGATAAATGCGTCATTGAAACGGGCGAGTGCTTCACTTGCAGCCTTCGAAAATCCACAGTGAGAAACAGTGATTTCATTGCGCTCACCTTTCTCCTCTAACTGTTCAGTTGACAAATGGCGCATTTTCAAAGCGGATATGTTGTACTATTACACATTGGAGATCAAACGTTGAACGGTGATTTATGAATGCTTATGTACCTAAACTGTCATAGTCTAAGGGAATTTTTGTTTCGCCGACTTCTTTAACGTAGCAAGATAGGCCTCCGTTGAATTCGGGTCATCTAGGCATATAGCAAAAACAGTTGGTTAGTGAACACTTCACTCACTAATGGAGAGGTTTAGAATAGGGGCATCAATAGTTTGGGGCCCCGAAGAGCCTTTCGGGTGTTAGCGTTGGGGCACGCAGGAGGGAAGAGTTTTAGAACAGGGCTTTGCGTTTGCGGATAGCGTCTTGCGCTGACAGCGTCACAACGGCGTCAAAGAAAAGCTATTAGAAATAAATAAAATATGCCATTTTATCATAATAAGAGTAATTTTGACTTTCGTGTTTTAGTGTTCAATTAAAATTTAGAGGTTATTCTATTAGCAGCAAACAATTAGTTGCGCTTAGTTTTGAGTAACCAACTGTACGTACCTTCACCAGCCAAGCTAAGCCGTGTTAAGTCTACGAGCCATGAAGTCCGCAATCGAATTCGAAATCAGCAGCGTCAAATGAATCAATTTTAATAACACACGCTAGTTAAGAGAAAGCGATAACCGCGCAGTCACTGCTCCCAGCTTGCGAACTTCACGCGTTACCACGAATCCAGTTTGGTGCCAGATTAGATCCGTCGTTTCGATGGGAGCCGCCATGTTTGTTTTACGCAAATCTTTTGGGGCAACCTTCGGGGCTCCCGCTAAATCAGTGAAATAGCGGGCCCGACGCAATACCTAAACGCAGTTAGCGTCTCGCGCGTGCGCAGTGGCTTAGACGCTATTTCTTTGGGGTCCCAAACGTGTGGAGCCCATATTCTAAAACTCTATAATAACAAAAAAAAAAAAAAAGAAAAACACATTGAACTTTAGTCATATCAGAACTCGTTAATAATACGGGCCGCACGATAAACTGGGACAATGCAAGGGACATTTTCACGAAAGAAAAAATAAATTGTGAGGAAGTCTTGAATCGTCGGTTATAGAAATCACAGCAAGCGAACACAACAATTTCGGTGACCTGTGCGCTGGAACCTTGCTGCGAAGCGTACGACGGTGAATCTTACACGATTGCAAATGTACCATCGTTACTGACCAGAAAGCATCGGTGCTTGTGGATGTATTTGACGTTGGTTAGTGACCTTCATTTTACTAATATTACTTTTACCTGACCGAATGGTGTTCCGCAGAAGTTCAAGATTTTTTTTCCTTGCAGGCTAATTGGCGATGCATTTTCCGTAGCAGGGTGACAATGCATATGCATGCAGGAAAAAAAAAAAAATCCAAGGGACAGGGCAGAGTGCTGACTTCCGAACTCTGTTCCTTCGTCTTTTCATCCGCGTTTCCGTATGCTGCAAAACCTGAGGTAGAGCTCGAGGACACGTAGGACTACAGAAGGGAACGGACGCACAGCGCTACTAACTGACATTTTATTGCACACGGTTACCACATATATACCATATATATGCCACATATATACCACATGGTGTGTATGATTTTACGTTGTGCTCATTTGTTAATCGTCTTGAATTTCCATTTCCCGCATTCCGCGTATATTTACATCGTATATATGTGGCATATATGTGGCATATATGTGGCATATGTGTGGCATATGTGTGGTATATAGTTTAGGATCAATCCTAACGATAATAAATTTGAGCGAATTCGTCGGAGTGCTTGATTAGAGAGGGAGGGAGCTTGAGGAAGCTTGAGGGAATTTTTTTTTTGTGTGAGGATGTTGACCTATCGTTGTCATTGATGTGGTTTCAATACTTGTAGCACTTACTCACGGGAGGTATTGGCCACGTAGATTGTGTTTCTGCCTACTGTTCTTGTTTTTGTCTTCACGCTTGATACTTCAAGTCAGTGGATTTGGTTTAGAAAACATGAGTGATAGAATCGTTATGTTTTTTTGTAGCAAAAGACAGGCTGCCTTTCATAAAGCTCCACTATTTATGGTGTTTTTTTTACACTTATACGGTATGTCATATAACATTACACGTAACACCATAGCACTGTTCTGTCATGTACAATATTGTAAATTTCTCTAGTGTTGCACCTACGAATCATTGCCAGCTAATTGTATACGTTCTGCACTCCGAAAACAGCGTCATCATCATTATCATAGTAATTTATTATTGCTTCATTTATGTGCTTCTCTTTATGCTGTGTCCTTCATGCATATTCCTGCGCCACGTGTAAGCGCAATAGTGAATATGTTTCCCGTCTTTTATATGTCTGCATTGTCTCTGATTGTCAGGTAAGCTGGAGTTAGAGGCCCTTCTAGTGGACAAGCCCACCGTTATTTTTTTTGGCGCCCTCGTATATTCCCCCAATATTCCTGCACATGACATAAGGTTCCATTTGATTTGATTCTCTCGCGCAGTGTCCGTGGAGTGCGAGCCGCACGTGATGCGAGCCCGTGTGCGCAGCAACATGGTGTTCAAAGGCAAGGTCTACACCCGGGGCCGACCCTCCACCTGCTCTCAGGACATCAGCAGCAGCATGGACTTCACGCTGCCGATCCAGATGGCTGGGTCTGATTGCGGCACCGTCAGCAAGGTTCGCATGAAGGACTTCGTTTCCACTGTTACCGCGGCTTTCGAGCGTGTGTCGTCATCATTTTTTTTTATTTTCTGCGGCGAGAACTCTCAACACTCACGCCGAAGCGCTGACACGGAGAGGTCCACGCGAGGTGACGGTGTCGCAGGAACGTTTGGGTGGGTCATCAGTGGCCGAACACGTGAGGCGTCGATTTGGATCTTTGACATCGAGCCAACGCTTGGCAATGAAGACGCCTTCGTCAGGGCACTGACGAAGGCGAGTCCCTTCGTGGAAAAGTTGGCTTAGCAGATCTTGTTCTAGAGTGGTCGGTTCGTTATACCACGTGCCTCTCGATGACCTCACGGTACGCGGGTGTTTTTGTATTTCTCCCCCATTGAAATGGGGCCGCCGCGGTTTGGGTTATATCACGACCTCGAGCTTAGCAGCGCAACACGAAAGTCACTACGTCACCACGGCGGGTTCCATGCATAGTGTCGTGCGAAGAATGTGCTTTGTTCTGATGCAAAAATCTGGAGGACGCTTCAGCCTTGAACGCGATAGCGTTCAAAGGCCTCTTACTTCTTTTCACGCTTGCCGGCTGGTGCAGCGTTTGTAACCGTAACGGTTACCGGGAAACGCTGGCTAAGGACGCTGTGCACGAAGGCGAGCTTTCTGATAGAAACACGGGGATCGACCTTCTGGTATTGTTTCGCGCTTTTAATATTTCACTCTGAGAAGAGCTAACGTAAAGGACATGCGCTGTCGATGTTTCTTTTTTCCCTATACATTTGTTTGTGGGCTCCCGTTCTTAAAATTCCGAGGAATAACTTTGTAAAGAATGCAAGAAGAGGTATGAAAGAAGAGGTAACTTTGGTGGTAGAGAAGTGGTTGGGCAGCGTTGTTCGTAATTTGGTTTCTTCTTTGTGCCGAGGCGACGTCCGACGTCGACGCCGGGTTGATGTGTACGTGTAACCTCTGGGCCGCGGCACCTCCGGTTGCCAAGTCTTCCCATCTGACAACGGCGCCGGATTTTCTGCGACACGGACTCCTTAACGTTATCGCGTTGAAACGTGTACTACCTCGCGCATTCAACGCAAACTCCCGGCTTTCCCGACGAGGCTCCATACATGATTCCTAGTGTGCGCTTGGCCGCGTACAGGGACGTATGCACCAATATATATATATATATATATATATATATATATATATATATATATATATATATATATATATATATATATATTTTGGCAGCGCTGTAGTTTGGTAGTTCGTTGCATGTTTCCTCTGTGGACATTTGTTTGGCGACTGTATAGTTCTGCATTTCACAATCTCCGCATTACTTTTCGCATGCCCCTCTCTGACTTGGGACGAAGTTTCTCAGCAATCCCATCAACCCGTCAGGCTTCATAGCTTCCATAGAGCGCTCGTTCTCGCACTTCGCACGCATAAAAACTCGCATAAAGCTAGCCTTCATGAACCCAGAGTAGCCAGCGTTCAAGACAAGCTTCCGAGTGCCCACTACTTGCACGCCGGTTTCATGGAGCTAGGCGCTTGGAGGGGAAAAAAAAGAAACGAAGCTGGTATTCCGCCTAAAAGCAAATCGTGATTTTTCGTGCGTGTAGAGTGTATATGAGAGTGCCCTTGTTGCTTCCATATGCAAAATGCGTTTGCAACTACAATACAGAGCAGAAACCGCTCTCCACGTCCAAGGTTTCACATTTATCAAAGCGAATGGCCGTGGATGGAACTTACCCCTGCGGCAGGATGCTTCGTAAAGCGCAAGAAGAATGAAGTCCGGTAGCAAAAAAAAAAAAGAAAAAAAAAAGAAAGAAGTAAAAAGAGATGGAGTGCGCGTACAACGTTGCGCACGAAGAGGGAAACGTGTTTAATCCTCAACCCCGCGCCGCGCATGACTCGATGCAGTCAGTGTGCACGTCTCCGCGAAAGAGAAAACGAGCCAGCCCGAAGTCAGTAACGCCTCCTTTCAACACATTTGTGTTGGGCGGCGGCGACGCCGTTATGTCTCGCCTGGTTTCACTTTTCTTCTTCCTTTCCTTCGTTTCTCTTTCTTTCTTTCCTTTCCCCTTCCGCGCCACCAAGCGCGCAAATTGCATCTGCCCGTAGTCATCCATCACAACTTCCAAACTCGCCAAGAAGAACGTCTGGACCGAGCGGACTGCCCGTGTTCCCCACAATTCAGTCTTTCTTTCTTTCTTTCTTTCTTTCTTTCTTTCTTTCTTTCTTTCTTTCTTTCTTTCTTTCTTGTCGTCTTTTCGTACGTGCCGAAGCATGTATGGCCATAGATGCGATTGCGAGCCGCATACTTCTCCGCACGGCTTGCGTCTGCCGCGCCAATCTGTGTTCCCGCGACCGAGAAACATCGACTGCTTCTCCTCCTTCTGCTGCTTTTACTCTGGGCCCTGCAGTGCCAACGATATTCGTTCGCTGCTTGTACCGCTTCGCGGTTGTGTGAACCCGCATTTCGCGCGCGATGCGGCCTTGCTTCGCGCGTCTTCTTCTTGTGGCGTTTTCTCCGCGTCGCACTTTTGCGACTTCGTCGCTTCGAACCGCCAGTGTTCATGTGTTCTTCGATTCGATCGCCCGCGCCATATATATCCTTGTGCTTCTCTGTCATTGCTCAACTATAGGCGAAGTGCAAAAGCATTTGGGGTAGCGAAAGTGAGTGGGAAGGAGGGGGGGGGGGAGGCTGTCAGGGCGAGGTTGGGCGTTTGGTGAGGAGGTCGAAGAGGTTGATGCTGTTTTCTCACGTGCGGGGCAGTGTTGTGACGTGAGCTGCTTGGCATTCAAACGAAGACGGATCTTTCCGGGATTTCCGCGTCGAAGCCAAAAGCATGCCAGCGTAGAATTCATTCTCGTTTCTTGTGGCAGAGTCCTCACCTTTATCCACTCTTCCTTGTTTTTTTTTATTTTTTCAGCCTTGTGCTCCTTTCGTCTTGTTTTTTTTTAGTGGAAGTCGAGGGATGTCGTGAGCTCGTCCGCTGCGCTGGTGAGGCGATCTGGGCAGTAAAATTGGGCTATCGGAAAGAGAGGGAAAGAAAGCTAGATAGGTTTGGATTTGCCTGTAATACGCTGGTTCAGAGCTCCTTAAAACTTTGATGGACGAGAGCTTTCCCGGTTCCATGGAAGCATTGATTTTACTTATTCGTTCTGTTTTACATTTTCTTCATTATTTTTTTTTTTTGTATAACGTGATAGCACGAAGAAAGCCTATGGCAACTGCTCCTGCACCTTCAGCTGGCAGCCTACGGTCAAAAAACAAAGACAGTTTGCTGAAAAAGAATTTTTCGCGTACACGGCTTGGCCTGTCAGCTTTCGTACAAAATGAGTGATAGTTCAGGCACTTCACTTTTTTCCATTGCGGTTCTACAGGGCAAGGGTTATGAATATAAACGCAAATGAGATAGACGTTGAGAAACGTAATTTTGACGTCATCTACGGGTCGAAGTCAAAAAGCCGATACGAGCTGACGCTCCCATAGGTACGCACTTCGGCGCGGCAGGTTTGAACCTGTCAGTTTTGTTGGCAGCCGCGTTCCTCATAATATAGAAACACGAATTACTATTCATGACGGAAAACAGCGCGGTAGCATAATACATGACAAGAAGATATGACTACGCACTGTAGCCCCTCGCCTGCAGTGCATAGTCCTGTCTTCTCTTTCTTGTGGCTTCAGCTGTGGCTTCAGCTGTGCCATCGGCTGCGCCATCGGCTGTGGCGTCGGCGGTTTCTTCGGCTGTGTCTTCAGTTGAGGCGGGCGCTGCCACTTTCGTAGTGCGGGCCAAACTTCGGTGTTGGTGTTGTGCGGCACGACCTCAGACTCGACTCCGCCAGGCCTAGGAGGCAGAGGAGGAGGAGGAGTTTGTTGTGGTGCGCTGTTAGCGGAGGCATTTGTGTTCTTTGAAATCCGACGGAGTCGGGATCGTCGCTTTCTAACGGTTTCCCGACGAGACGAACCAACGGTGTCTCGCCATCTGCTTCAAGACCTCCCGTTCCTTATTCATTTTGGGACAGTCCTTTGAGGTAGCATCATGGGACTCAATGCAACTGGGGCATTTGAGAACAGTGGCTACACAGGAATCTGTAGCGTGGGGCTTTGCGCAGCGCGAGCAAACTCTTGTGTTCTCGTACACAGCACTTACGTGCCCCAGCCTCATGCAGTTGCGGCATCGGAGTAGCCTTTGGATAAATGTTCGGACGGGGTGTCTAAAGTGGCCCATCTTGACTTGTGAGGGAAGAGATTGGCCGTTAAAAATTACCTTCACACAGCGGGATTCGCCCAGTCGAGACACGTGAGTTATGGCGAAGCCATCAACGGCTGCAGCTTCACTAGAATAGGCAAGCCAGCGCTGGAGCTGGAGACGTCCACGTCGTAGATGACACTAGTAGTGATGTCACTGTCCAGAGGAATATACGAGCGCACCTTCATGCCGCCAAATTCCGTAAGTTTGCTCAGAGTTTACAGCGCAGTCTCATGTACAACGTCAATAGCGAATACATTTTTTCGTGTATTGACTCTGACGTCCGCGACTTGATTTGGCGTCACTAGACAGAGTGTCTGCTGAGTCGCCTCAGGTTGTCGGTAACGAGTTCAGGTACAAACAGAATCGTACTGACTGAAGTATTCCGAGTTCGTCCTACAGTCGACTTGCTTGAAGACAGGTGGGTCCTGGTGTTTCTTCCTTTCGCCTTGCGGCTCCTCACAAGCTTAAAGTCATCATCGGGGAAGTCCTCACTGCTGAGCGAGTAGACACTGATATAGTCGCGTTCGGTGTCGCTCTGGAGGCCAGTGCGCTTCCTAGACGCAGTCGCCGCTTAAGTCGCCGTCCCCGCAGAGCCGCGGAGACGTCAAGTTGCATGCGTGCCACAACCCATGGCGGCTCCCCCGTTATATACACAGAAATCAGGCGAAAATAGCTGAGCTAGAAGAATAGCGTCCTGACTCGTAGTCACTTCGCCTTCGTCCCCCGACCAGGGTCCAAGAATTCTGTTTCCCCTAAGGGAACCGTGATCATGCCTGTCGAGCGTGGTTCAGAGCACTTTTCCTTGTGCGCTGAAACGAATACGTTCGCGAAAGGAGTGAGCATTCGTGAATGCTACTCCAAGTCACAGGCGACTAATGAGAGTTGCGTCACGCCGTGATATAAGCATTGTGGAAGGGACAACCTCATAAAGGGGTACACGGGACAAAGGCGGCTGGTTTGTAAAGTCAGAATTATTTTCCGGCCCTCGAGTGCGGTGTGTTTTATAGATACCAGCGCATATTTGGCGCGTTAAACCCCTTGAACCAAGCAATAATCAGCGTTACGTGCAGCATTGTTTATTGTACTCGATGTGCTTGCTCTGGTGCTACTTGTTGAGGTCTTCACGGTCAATTGTTGAGGTAATAAATTCCTAGCGTACGTCTTCCTGCAGGCCGAGGGTCACTTTGCCAACGTGTTGGTCATTCAGAGCAACGACCAGGTCGTCACTGCGATGGATAAAGCCATCGGCGTCTCCTGCACTTTCGACGTCGGCAACAAGACGGAATTCGCATCCGCGAAGGTCTCGTAAGTGCACGCGTTTTGTCGATAACATGGTACAACGTCGGTCTCTTTAAAACGGGTCGTAGAAGTTAGAAGTTAATTACTGCTTTCGCTCGAGTTTCGCTAACTATGCATTGCTTCCAGTTTTCCAGTTCTTTTTCTGGTGGGGGGGGGGGGGGTCACTGTTGTCGGAACTGAAGCATAAAAATAGCTAGAGCGCTAATGTGTTCTGTTTTAGACCCCATTTTTAGACTGCAGTATTCCGGGACCGGTGCACGTTTTTTGGTGGGATAGCTAGGCAGCCAGACAGCTGGAAAGAAAGCTGTGAGAATGCCGGTAATGTTGTTCGCCTTAGAAACGGTCACCTGCAGAAAGGAAACGGTGTATGCGTTGCAATGTCGCTCTTCCTCGCGCCGCTGCTTTTCCAGGGACCCGAGGCAGACTGACCACAGCCGGGGAAAGCCTCCCCTGCCGGAGTTGTCGTTGCACATCCTCGACATGCGAGGCAACGAGCGCGAGTCGGTGTCGCTCGGCGAGCTGGTACGCGTGCAAGTGCGCATGTCCGAAGAAGGTGAGCTCTTCAGCGGCGGTTTGGCCTCCGAGGTAGAGGGCTCGATCACTTTTGAAGCTGCGCCTTGAGGCGGGCGCGTCGCGGAAACAAGATCCCGTTTGCGTTTCATCCAACGGGTGCCGCCAGCGTAAATTGAGCGAGCGGCTTTTACTCGTAATTACGGCGTGTTCAGAATCCGTTTATTCGTGCCAGCAGTGGAATTACAAGACGCGTATAGGCATGAGGACCCGTAGTTAAGAGCTAAATTGGGACCTTCTGTGCGTGATGACAATAATTATTTAAACGCATCAGCAATTACAACGCACCAAACTTGCTGCTATAAAATATGAATTGTTTTAAGAGGAAGCTTTAGGTATGGCCTAACTCCGACGTGGCCTATTCGAATATATGTAGAACGCAGAAACGATTTTCTGAGATAACACCTGGACCGATTTTAGTGACATCTGTTGCATTTGAGAGACGAAGTTAAATTCTAGTGACTGCTGGTCTACTCCCTGTCGCGCCCGACTAACACTGCCGTTAGGTGGCGCTAGCAGCGCAAAACTCGCGCCATCTCTCGTAATGCGCTGCAACCAGGCCGATCGCCGCCGGCACCAAACCACGCGGAGAAGCCGGATTACAGGAGACGCGAGACATGCGGGGAAAACAGCACATCAGGTGGGGGACGAGTCGCGGATCCACACAAAATGCAGGTGCATTTAGAAATGCAGCATTGGAGTAGTTTCGTAATTGTTCGCTTTCGAGTCGATGCATTCATCGAACTTGGTTCGATGGCTCAGTGTGGTCCTTTAGCCGATCTATTCTCGTTACCAGGTTTTCATGCTTAAGCGTTCTTAGGCAACTCACCCAGGAAATCTGTCCGTCGGTCTATCGGTTCGTCCGTTATGAGCAACACGATGCGCTTCGTAAAAAAAAAAAAACAATTCGAAACGATAAACAGTTGGCGGTAGTGAGTTTCGAACCTATGATCCCACTCTCAGCAGCCGAGTGTCGTACCAACTGGGCTAAACAACCATTTTTAGTCGACATTCAATCTTGCAGAAGGTGAATTTGAACCGTATAAATGTGTTGTTGCGCAACACAGACAGATAAGCAGTCAGCGAGTTCATAATGATGATATGGAGTGATAAGGGGTTATATGCGTCTGATCGCCGCTGATAATGGTCCGAAGCAGATGGATAAGGTGCTAAAAAGATATAAAGGCTCATAATAGGCGGAGCACTTTTGATGAGGTTGATAAGTACCGATAATGGTTGAGAGTGGGATTGATTTTGGTAAGGTTGACAACGACCGACAAGGTTTGATAAGGGTCGGATCGAGTGCGATAAGAGTGATAACGACCGATAAATGTTAAGGGTTGTATCATGTCCTATAGTGTTGATAAGGACAAAAAAGGGATCATAATGGTCGGAGCAATTGCTGTAAATTTGATAATGACCGATAAGGCTTGGATCGAGTCCGATAAGGTTGATAACGACCGAGAAGTGCTTGTACTGGTCGGCTCAAGAGTCAAAACAATAGCAGGTCAATAAAGCTCTCATTTAATGAACCGTCTGCTGCTTCGTCAATCGCAGTAAACAACATACATCGCGTCGTATGCGTGGAGGTGAGCAAGTAGCACAATGCTTACACATACTTGGACAACTCCAGCGGAGTATCACCCATTTTATTTATTTATTTATTTATTTATTTATTTATTTATTTATTTATTTATTTATTTATTTATTACGCACTGCTGACCTTTTCTTTAGGCCTTAGGTAGTAGTGGAAGCAGGTATACAATGTAATACATGCTCGGTACACATGCAAAAAAAAAAAGAAAGAAAACGTCACAGGAGGACAAAGACAGGGGCTTTTGTTCTGATCTGAGGGTTCTTCTAGTATCAGCGAGATCACAGGTCTCACTCTCTCTCTTTCTTTTTTCGTGCAGCCTCCACCTCGACATAGATGTTTATTTAAACAATAGCGTGGAGGGCGTCCTTATACAGAAATTGGAACAGTGGCTTGGTGAAGCTAATGCCTGTTAATGCCTCTCGAGGATATCTCGTTCCTTTGGACAGAGTATATTGTCCGCTGGAGCAGCGCAATTTCGACAGTTTGCCAAATCTTCCAGAATCTAGGCTATGGTGAAGGAAAGTGTAAGGGCTGCGCCTGTCCATTATCTCCGAACAGAGTCACCAACTGTTTGCACATTGTACACAATGTTCTGCCACACACTAGGTAACGCAAATTTTCATTCCTTAAAATGGTACGATGACCCGCCGTGGTTGCTTAGTGGCTATGGTGTTGGGCTGCTGAGCACGTGGTTGCGGGATTGAATCCCGGCCACAGCGCGGCCACATTCCTATGGGGCCGAAATGCGAAAACACCCGTGTACCCCAGCTGGTCAAAATTTCCGGAATCGAGGTTTAGGCACGTAAAACCCCATCATTTAAATATTTTTTTTTGCAACGGTACAATGACAACTGCGCTTTGCACTTCATAGGTCGAGAGAGGCGTGGCGTAAGAATGTTGTTTTATTGATTCCCAGACACGTATGGCATCTTCATCAAGAACCTGATCGCCCGCGATGGAACGGGATCAACGAATCTTACGCTAATCGACAAAACAGGGTGAGTCCGTGCCGCTAAATTTTATTCTCTCGTGAGCTGTTTTCTTTCTATTTCGCCTCCTCCTTTCCGTTTTTACTTGTTCCCCAGCGACGAAGCTCAGTGACAATGGTGCTTTGCTCCTTAACAGCTAGGAGGTCGCTAGTTTGAATCCGGTCTGTTGCGGCCGAATACGGATGGCGACTAAATTTAAAAACGCTCGTTTACCAAGTGTTCAATGCATGTTAAAGAGCACCAAATGGTCAAAATTAATAAGCATCCCCTCAACTACTCCTTCTCACAGGCCAAATGTTGTTTCATCTGCTGCCGTGGCGCAGTAACCGTTGCATTCCGTCGCTCAGCATGAGGTCGCAGGTTTGATGGCCGATCGCAGCGACTGAGCTGGAGTGGCGGTATAATGCAAATGCATACGTGTACTGAGTATCCAGTGCACACTAAAGCATCCCAGCGAGTTAAAATTTGTACGTCACCCTCTGCTACAGGATCTGTAATATGCCGTGTTGCTTTGCTAAATGCAAGGAAGCAATGTCGAAACATTAAAAGAAATGAAAGAAAAAACACTGACATGACAGCTTGCTGGTAAAGAAAACACGCATGATTGAGAAAGTTTAGGACCATCGCGGTTCCTTCACAGGACCACCGAAATCAGGCGGCGCCCGCGACGAGCTCAAAAAATCTCGGAGGTGACATGCCTGGGAGTTATGTCACATCCGGTAACCACCAGGTGCTCGCGTATTCTGCTTAGGTGATATTCATAAGTAGTTAGTAAGAAAATTTGACAATTGTCAGCCACGCAACTCGGCCAAGATTGCTTCAGTAGCCATACGTATACCTCTACTGTTGTGTTTCTACTGTTGTATTTCTTCTACCGTCGTATTTAGCTAAAATGAATTTCTGTCGCAGTTGACCTTTAGGACTGGTCAATGAAATATCGCTTGATCACGGGAAATCTTTTCCGTCGACCAAATCGTGTTCTCTTAAGTGCAGTGGTGCATGCCGGCGCGTGCTGTCGCAGGTGCCCCGTGGAGGCGAAAATGATGCGCGAGATTCGCACCATCGACTCGCACAGCAAGTCTCTGGAGAGCTACCTGGAGGCGTTCGCCTTCACCGGCAGCAGCACGCTGGAACTCGAGGCCGAAGTGGTCACGTGCCTCGAGCGCTGCAAACCGGTGAGTCGAAATAAAGTCATTAAAAAAAAGGAGAAAAATTAAAAAGTCGCGGTTTCACCCGAAAGGCGAAGCCTGGATTGCGATAGCAAATTAGCGCGCAGTTAGCTATACGAACGACAGCATCTTTATCGGCCACATAAACTTGTAAGCGTAGGCATGCTAACCAAATTAACAAACACGGTGTCACGTGCGCACAAGCAAACATGAACACATCTCACTCGATGAGCGCGGAAACTAATTGTCGAAACGCTGGAGTGAGGAAACGCGGCAGCAGCAGCGAGCGGATCGACCTTCGTGCTGCACCTCGCATCAACGCGAACTAAGCCGTAAAAACACAGCGTGCGGCGGACTCCGTCCGCGTCCCAGATGGCTTTCGAGATACAGCGGCCCCGCGTAGAACGTGGACTCGCTCCCTCCGCTTCCCCCCCAGAGCTTTGCGCGCGATGGAGGACGGCGCGCTTCTTCCCCACTTTCTCTGCTTGCGTGCGCGTGGTTGAGCCGCGATCGCCGGCTCACCCTCGCGAACTTTCACTAGCACAGGCAGCATACGGAGCGCGACCACGATTTTATCGCCCTTGGACCTTATATGGAACCTCACGGCGAAGGCAGAAATGCGCCTGGAGTGTCCCTATAATTGCTATCGCAATAGAAATGTCGACGCATAGAGTTTGCAAGAAAGATTTGTGGACGTAACTCTACCGCTACGATCGCTTAGTTAATATGGGAATGAGTGCTACAGTCTTAATTTTGCTGCGTGTAGGTCTCATACGGTAAGACGAACATTTTTTGCTAATATTTTCTACTTAATTAGTGAAACCTATACGAAACCTTCGGCCTAGTGGTTACAGAAGTTCTTGCGGCCCTATTTCATGCGCTTCATCTTTCTAAATGTCTGATAATTATTTATTTTAAATGCATGAAGCCAGTAAGTTCCTGGGCAATGCGTGTTCTTTGCGAATTGTTGCACATTTATAACGCAATGTTTTGTTCACGATGATCAACTTCGAAAGTCACAAAGCCGGACATTAGGAAAATTCCGATCTTGGGAAAATTTCATGCCAAACATGCCACATTCCGGATGCCTTTCGATGGCGGCGGGATGTGCCTTCCGTTTGGGCGTTCTTTCACCGATCGAGGTGCCACCGATCTCTGAGGGATCATGCGCTTCGCGTCGTGCAACAGAGAGAGATAAATATGGAATGAATTGATAAAGATGGTCAGGAGCGATGATGTGTTATGTGGGCCACAGTAGTACTGTTTAAAGGCTTTGTTGCGGAACGCAATGACGCAGGGAAACGACAAACGCTACTGAAATGTCCTCACCTCAACAAATATACGCGTTCGAGCTGATTATTACTTTGAAAGAAAAGCGTACTGACGTAGTATCTCGGAGTCTTTCGTTTCTTCTTTACTGAAGGTCCTGTGCTTTAACCCCCCCCCCCCCCCAGTAGAAATTTCTGTCACGCCTAGGAGTGCCCGAAATAATTTAATAGATTAGCTTTTCTACAGTCTGTTTTCGATTTACTTTGTACCTTGTCCTGATACAGAAGGATGGTCACGTGAGAACAGGGCATTGCCACGTTTTGGCACCTTCGGCTCGCTAGGTGCAGTCACTCGTTGTGAGTGCTGGCATAGCGACATAATGGCCGACCGACCGACCGACGCATGGGAGAACTAGGTGGGCTATTAAAAAAAAAACTTAGCTTAAAGAAAAAAGAAAGCCAACAATAAGGATAAAAAAGAGCATTAAAAACATGGCCTGGTTTCCACTGAAATTAGTTCAGAGCCGTGTAAGTCGCTAGACTCTGCTTATATTTCCCAAAATGTAATACTTTACAAAAAAGGTGAGACCTGCAGACAGGACACAAGAGAAGAGAAGTGGACAACAGGAACCCCGACTATCAACTGAAGGGAGCACTGAGGCGAAAAAAGAAAGAACACACAGAGCTCACCTGCGCAGGCTCTGGAATGGTATCACCACGTGTCGGGTACATGTGCCGGTCTACGTGAGAGATAGCTGTTAAGGCACTTAATCTGTTCCTTATGTAAAGTCATCGAAGGCAGACCCTTCAACCTCACCTTTTTTGCATAATGAATCCTTACCAACTAGCTAAGCTTTCTGTCGCTCTAATACTTTGCATATGCTACTAAAGAAAGAAAAATCCGGCATATTCTGCATCGCACTCTTGAAATGTTCCTTATATGGTTCACGTTTTAGTGCTTCTCTGTTCTGAGACCCGTCGAGCTGCCATTTTATCCACCACAGCGGCACCACATTTACAAGACCTGCTTCGCCGCAGGAAAAGCAAACGATAACGCTTAGTGCTTTTAAACCGTGGGTCCTCAACGCAGGGATGGAAGCGCCGCGCCAGTTTCACCAAAACACTACCTTCGAGTGAAATCGCAAAATTTTGCGGCATGTTTGTGTTCAGTGGCAACCACACAGCCATGTGTCCGATAGCATACAACGCTAGAAGCCCAGCTAAAACAATCCGTTTCAGCTTTGGCGTCCTTGGAGTGTGGGCGTGTTTGGTGGTGCACTGTAACACTGTAATTTTAGTTATTTGTGCAAGTGGCCGCGCAGTAAGCACATATTTCTTTCTTTTTTATGTGAGGATGACACCGAGCCGGAGCTGGTGAGGCCCGTAGAGGTTGGAAGAGAGACAATATTTAAGGTTTCTGCTATTCAAGGCAAACACGTACGCGAAAGGCTCTTCTTCCTAAAAAGAATAGGTGAAAAAAACATAATGCGGTGAGCGATGCCACAGAAAGCGGCTTAGCGTTCGAAAGAAAGCAGGCCAGAGACAGTGTCAACCGTAGCGGCTTAATCGTTATGACCTAATTACCCTGCAGCGAAAACGAACACGGCGTACTCGGGAAGGGACCTTGCGGGAACAGGGGATTAAAATGAGGTGTGGTGATTGAGCGGCAGAACGTGAAACGACGAAACGAAAAGCAAAAGTGCAAAGGCAGGAAGAAATTAGGATTTCCTTTTTGGACGTCAGCTCCTTTCAGATTTGTTTGATGGTGGAACTTCAGAGCCACCGTCTCGCAGCTGTCGGCTGTATTCAGGGCGGTTCGAGCGACCGAAAAAGTGGCTTCGGGTTTATTGATGGGGAGGCATGTAAAGTAAGCGCTGGGAAATATACGGTAATGGCCTGAAATAGCTCATTACGCTTTCTCGATTCTGTGTAGCCGAAAGGATTGATCAGGTTTTATGATCAACGAAATAACAGTGAGAACCGTGCATTCAAAGTTGACGCTTTGTTGGTGATCCCCGGGAAACAAAACTACGCCCTGATTTAAAGAAACGATACAAAGAAGAAATAGGCTTTAATGAAAGTCAGCACAGCAATTCGTTCAGCTCTGGACTAGTTTACTGTGACAATTCCTTCATTTTCCCGCAGCGAAGACCACCATCTTATCTGTTTGTTCGTTTTGGTGGCCTGCTCCTTCCTCGAGTATTTGGGTTCATCGTGGACGCTTTATACGTCCCCCCCCCCCCCTAAAAACATTATTATCGCGCGTCCTCTATTTTGGGCACGTGTCATGCGTGAGGCTTATCATCGCCATTGACGTGTGCGCCCTCTTCGTGTAGTCGACCCCCCGCCCCCCCCCTTTTTTTTCACGACCATGATAAACGAAGAATCGCGCCCAAACACCACCACCATCTCGCAGCAACAATTTCAATTTGGTCCACATAACGTAACCCTCGTCCACTACAGTATTGCACGTTATGGCCTGCCAAATACATGCACGGATGCCACTGCTTACGGAGTCTGCGTGTAGCGCAAGGCCTAGCTTGCACTACTTATTGGCCGTCGCTGTTGCACAATAGCTCAATAGTGGGCACGCTCGCCTCCAAAATGCGCGTTGCTTCATAACAGTGGGTTCAAATCCCAGTGGAGGTGGTTGTGGAGAAGTTTCACTTTTTGCTCGCGCCGTGGCAATAGCGAAACCGGTGATGGCGCGGTCACCTGACGTCAAAAGACAAAAATCGTCGTTGTGTGTCGTCGATGATGGCGACAGTGTTAGCGAAATGCACAGACGCGCAAACCCATTTTCGAACATTTAGTTGATGTCGCAGTAGAATGCCACAGCGAAAGAATTGCAAGCAGCTTGTTCTTTGGTGCCTCCCACCCCTCCCCCATACATCCTTTCTGGAACTTCTGCAAAGGTATATTTGGGCACTAAGTGGGACACTGAAGCCTAGGCCTTATTTTATACGTCATATGAAAGACGTCGAAGAACTGTGATTATTCCCATTCTTATGTTATTAGACTTCTCCAATAAAAAAGCTATTCAGAGTTGAGCAGCCCTTCAAAACTCATTGTCTGATAGTATCTCAGTAGCGAAAGTCGAAATAGTCTCGCTCGCGAGGAAAGCTCAGTCTAAGGAGATCAGGGCGAGGTAATTTCTTCAGGCCTTAATGGAGAGCTAGTTTCGACCTTTCATTTTATCTGCCTTTACGAAACGAGGGTGCTGCGGCAGCCAACAAAATAAAGGAAGAAATGAGGCCTGACACCTAGTTATTTTCTCCCTTTCTCTCTCTCTCTCTTTCTTTCTTATTTTAGTTTTCGCTTTCTCGTCGCTCCTCTGAAATTGACTGTTCTAGACGGCAGAAAAGATCAAAACGAGTCGAAGCACCATACCAATCATTCGCAAAATTTTTGTGCCTCGTTAACCTCAACAACATAAATATTTCCAACTGTTCTTCCTCAATCAAGCTCCCGTTCTGACCTCCTTCACGGGGCCCTGAACAGGGACTCTGTCAGAAATTTTCGTTATACACTCGAAGTTGTAGCCTTGTAAAGTTGTGCACCAGAAATTCTAAAGAGCTGTCGGGGAAACGCAACACATCAAGAATTTTTCAAAAGAGTTATAATTGCAGCTGAGGTAGTAGGAGCAAGGTGCGTTATGGCGAGGCGATTGTTCAACCAGGCGAACTCGCCTCCTCCTTGCAGCAGAGTGAATGAGGTCCAGCTCGCCACTGTCTTCAGAAGCGCCCGCAGGCGGTGCTCCAATTCTGCTTTCTCCCGTATCCCAACCGGGCTCAGTCCTGGTTAACCTCCCTACCTTTCATTTATCATTCTCTCTCTCTCTCTCTCTCTCTCTCTCGTATTGGAGCCCACGGGCCAGGGGTGCTAATGTCAACATATGCAGATTCCGCCATATATACTGTGCGGTGACAGTATGCGGCGACGGTGACCGACTGTGATTGTATGTCTATGCTCCTTTCTTTCTTTATCTCTACTTTGTTGTCACTTTACCTCCCCCTCCCCTCTCTCCCCAGCGTAGGGTAGCAAACCGGATCTTCCCCTCTGGTTAACCTCCCCGCCTCTCTCTCTCTCTCTCTCTCTCTCTCTCTCTCTCTCTCTCTCTCTCTCTCTCTCTCTCTCTCTCTCTCTCTCTCCGCCATATTATCGAATTCTGTCATGGTAGCATTTTGAGCCAATCGCAGAGGCCGCAGCAGCCCTCTGCGGCGACAATTGGAGCTGACGAGATTGCAAGTTTAACAATATGGAGCCATTCGACAGTGTCCGGAATAGTGCCCCCGGTCAAAATGCAAAAAGCGCCCGTGTGCCGTGCACGGAAGGCACGTCAAATGCCCCCTGATGGTCAAAATCAATCCGGACTCCGCCACTCTGGCGTGCCTCATAATCAAATCGTGGTTATATGACACGTAAAACCCCAGAATTCATTCAGTTCATCATCATCATCATCATCATCATGAGCCTGGTTACGCCCACTGCGGCGCAAAGGCCTCTCCAATACGTCTCCAACTACCCGGTCACGTGCTAATTGTGGCCATGTTGTCCCTGCAAACTTCTTGATCTCATCTGCCCACGCCCACCTAACTTTCTGCCACCCCCTGCTACGCTTCCCTTCCCTTGGAATCCAATCCGCAACCCCTAATGACCATCGGTTATCTTCCCTTCTCATTACATATCCTGCCCATGCCCATTTCTTTTCCTTGATTTCAATTAGGACAATTCAATTCAGGACGTCGTCCACCTTAGAAATTGTGTTCGTCGTGTGTGGCGCCTCTTACCCGTCCGCTATAATCGCAGTCTGCTAGCGTGCTCCTGGTAATGATCCTAACTTTGTTGCGGAATTCCATGCAACATTGCCTCTGGTAACTGAATTACATCAGCACTCTTCGACATTACTGTTCGGTGATTTTAACTTTCCCTCAATAAACTGAACTTACCTGGCATCAGCAACTTCCCAAGACAGTACCGAAGGCGATTTTGTCGGCTCATGTCTAAGCTTTGGATTGACGCAACTTGTCATTGAATCCGCACGCCAAAAGTTCTAATTCTTCTAACACACTCGACCTCATTTATTGCCTCTGATCCTGGCAAAGTATTGCAATAACGCATCGCCTCGGTCTGAGTGAGCATTCCTCAATCCATGCATCGTACTCTTGTCAGCTTACACTACCTGCCAAGATAACCAAAGTGATCGGACTGTATGACAAAGGGAACTACTCGGCAATTAACTTGGAACTCGCCGATACTGCTGCTTCATTTCAGGCCAATATTTCGGTATGTTTTGTCGGCACTAATTGGCTCCTTTTCAAGAACAAAGATGCGACGTGTTCGCAAAATACGTACCCATTATCACCATAACAGAAAAACGTTCATCCCTGTGGTTTAACGTCACATTAAAGCGTCTTAACAATAAAAGGAAAAGGA
Organism: Dermacentor variabilis; assembly: GCF_050947875.1. Classification (NCBI taxonomy): domain Eukaryota; kingdom Metazoa; phylum Arthropoda; class Arachnida; order Ixodida; family Ixodidae; genus Dermacentor; species Dermacentor variabilis. The sequence continues at coordinate 31,098,571 of NC_134577.1, forward strand.
TATTTCGCTCGGCTAAATGGTCATCAAGAACCATCATCATCAATGGCTCATACTCCTGTAAGCTAGCAAAAAACGCAATGGCTCGTAGCCCCGTAAGACAGAGGCCAGAAGCACTCAGAAAAGTGAAGCCAACAGTGGTTACATTCTTTCTTATCACGCATACAACATACAGAACAGCATGTCGAAAGCTGTCATTACCAATGGCTCATACCCCTTGAGCTATGGCTCATACACCAGTAGGCTATGGCTCACACTCCCGTGAGCTTACGGCTCGTATACTGTGTGAGCAAGCAAAAAACGCAATGACTCTTAGTCCCGTAAGATTCATGGCTACCCACTTTACGTGGGTTAGTTGCGATGACGCTACCCCTGTCGTCGTCGTCGGTGATTTTAATGTGGATCTGTCGGTACCGAAAAGGGAGCGGTTTACGCGTTACGTGTTGCAGACATACCGCTTGCGATCCCGCACCGATGATTCGGCCCAACCGACCACCCAGCGGCGTACGTGCATAGATTTCACATGATCAAATAACGTGTTTGCATATATCTCCAGGCACACCCAATCGAGATATTGAGAAGTACGTGTCCACGCACTTTGCATGGGTTAGCCGTGCTGACACTATCTCTGCGATCATCGTTGGAAACTTTCAATGTGGATATATCAAAACCAGACAAGAAATGGTTCACTCAGTTTGTGCTAATGCTAAAAAAGTTTGTTTTGAAGTGTCACACCAATCCAAGTCACTCAACTACTCAACAACGGTCGTGTGTAGATTTAATTTTGACCAAGATTCTGTAAAAGGCCGTAACCGAACGAATCAGTGTATATAACAGTAATCACAAACCTATTCTCACTGCCATTACGAAATGATGAAAATAAATACATTTTTACCTTTGTCTAACCCTGTTTGATGTGCTACAGTTTTACCGGTCAGCGACCTTCACAGAGTGGAATGGCTCAAGTTATTTAAATTTTTTTATTAATCGGAAATCCCAATTTACAGCGTTTCTTACTGTCTATAGGCACAATTAGCACAATTTGAAACGGGAACAAGAAATAACTTATTAGTGTAACGGAGCGACGTGTAACCGCTCTGTAGCGGGTTTCTTAGCGCAGAGTACTCGCAAGTGTAGGTTTCGAAGTCTGAATTAGGCCACTGTTACAAATTCCAGTCAACCTGAAAACGAAACGACGCGTTGGAGGTAGTTTCCAAACTGTTCGCGTTTGAATTGAGACTGACAGTACGTCGTCGAAACGTCAATCAAGTGGCGCAAGCAAACCACGAGACCGCGGGCTCTATATGAAATCGACGCCAGGCCCTCATTCTCTCCGGAAACACAATTCAATCAATCAAGGGATCGATATAGTGTGCCTGTACGTTGTCCGTGACGTTGCCACATCTCTATCCGGCTAATGGACCGAGTTTGGCCGTGAAGCCCCCCGTTCCTCCCCTTCCTTCACACCACCACTGTCGTTGTGCCTCGAAGCAGCGCAGTCAATGTAGCGTGGAGTGCCAATTTATAAATTGGGCCCGGATAGAAATCACTTTGCCTCCCTCGCCCTCGCGCTTCCTGATCGGTGCTATGCGTCTTAATTGGTCTCTGCTTAATTAGGCCATCGCTTTTGGGCGTCCAGGCACCGCCTGCGGTGCTCTGCTTTTTCTTCTGATACCACGATGGTACAGCACTTGCGTAACCGCCTCGGGGTTTACCGTAACTCCATTAACTCCTTCTTGTGCCCAATTTATTTCTTTTTTAATTGTTTGCGTATCTAGTTTTGATAGTTTTGATCGCGTAAGGTATGACCGCCCTTACTCGAGTTGCAAGTGTAGATTACCATAATTTCTCCGCGTCTGCTCCCAAACAACTTTATCTATTTTTCGCAAGCGAGAACTTGAGGATATTGGTACGGGGAAAGGGAGGGAGGGTCAGGAAACGGGCTACGGGTTTTGCGAGTTTTATATTACCTGTGTCATTTATTGCCTTTCGCTTTAATTCGTGGCCCAACGAGCGTTATTAAGGTCACGTATGTAGAGCCATTTCTCTTAAGCGATCACCACGGCCGCTCATTTTTCTTGCACTCAGACAGAGCGGTTGCCGTGACCGCGCGACTTTTTTCATGGGTATGACGATAATTTAAGGCTCTCAATTATTCCTAGCTGCTTCTTTCTTTCTTTCTTTCTTTCTTTCTTTCTTTCTTTCTTTCTTTCTTTCTTTCTTTCTTTCTTTCTTTCTTTCTTTCTTTCTTTCTTTCTTTCTTTCCGTCTTTCTTTCTTTCTTTCTTTTCCCCAAGCGACGTTCATCTCTTTATTGCAGTAATCTCAGCGATTTCGGGAGCAATATTTCAGCACTGTGAGCGTGATTAAGATGTCAATAATCGGCTTATTTCTTATCAGACCTAAATCTTAATCAACCACGCTTGGTAGAGGTCCTGTGTGTAACTTTGCTTCAGTGATCGAGAACTCCATGGCGCTGATCGTGACGTAAGTGGTCGTATCACATCTCGTGTGACCTAAACACAGGAAAGTTCGACCCACGTTTCTTTTTCTTTTATTCCCCACATTCTTACGAATAAACTATAGCCATTACAGGGATAGTCCTGTGGTTTTAAGAAACAAGCGAATTTGTACGAAATTGTGTGGCAGTAGATGCCGGCGCGGCGAAATTCGACAATGCGGCGGGGCTAGACAGCCTCCGGATGAAGTAGTATTCGCATGACGTCACAAGCGCCATCTTGTAGTCCTATTGACAGCTTCCACTCTGTTGCCGGAGATAAGGGCGATGTGTAGAGAATGCGGTGGATTTTTCGCGATACTGGCTGTGCTACAATAGTACGGCGACTTCGATAGCATTAGTTCATACGCCATCGTGCTCGAATCGTGCGGCACGTTAAATCTGTGTGCCACTCACATAGCTTTGACATTTATCGTGTTGAGCTGGCAAAATAATTCACGGCGTATACGCGTTCCATCTTCCGCTTTCGCGTCTGGGCTGCCGCTTTGGGCGTGCGGATGAAACACGTGACGCATATCATTCGGTAGCGCTTTAGCCTCTGCGACGACGTCCACCTACGCTAGTAGAACAGATGGCTTCGGGTGATTTTCAAGCGGTCGCTGCAGGGAGATCGAAGACATATCGAGGTCAAATATTGCGAGAGCGAGGACGACCTTGTGTGCGTTCTGGTGGAAGCGCTAGGAAGCGCTACGATAAGGTTTAACGTTCTTTGATGAATACTAAACATGTAATGGACATTGACTCGTCAGGGTGAACTGCAGCACCCGCCGTGGTTGCTCAGTGGCTATGGTGTTAGGCTGTTGAGCACGAGGTCGCGGGATCGAATCCCGGCCATGGTGGCCGCATTTCGATGGAGGCGAAATACGAAAACACCCGTGTGCTTAGATTTAGGTGCGCGTTAAAGATCCCCAGGTGGTCGAAATTTCCGGAGTCCTCCACTACGGGGTGCCTCATAATCAGAAACTGGTTTTGGCACGTGAAACCCCATAATTTAGGGTGAACTGCAGCAGCTGGCGGGGGAGCCTTTCTATTGTTCCTTCCGGTGTACACGTAATTTTCGGGAGGCTCCGGTGGTCTCGGTTATGATTTCTGAACCAGCTAAGGATTGCGATTCGCAGTCCTTGTATACGCCTTTCGATTTCACTTCCAGCGACGCTTTTCTTTTCGTGTGGCTCGCTAGCTTTTCGCAGAGCATGCGGTCGTTTCTCATAGTAACGCGAATACGCGTCTTACGGTGAGCGCCCTAATCATTCCCCGTGCTATTTCTCGTTGGCCCTTCTTTCCTTTATTCAGGCTATTCCGGCTTTGAGACTATCCGTCGTATTCTGTTACGAATGCATTTCTTTCGCGAACCGCTCGTATCGCGAACAAAACAGACTATCCGCGCATTACAATGGCGCTTTTTTCATGCCCCGTCACGTGGATATATACCGTAACCGCTTGCACATTTAATCCCTCAACACAACAACACCTTACGCTCGACTTTGCTCTAAACCATTTCGCTCGCAACCCCCCCCCCTCTCTCTCTCTCTCAAAAAAGAAAAAAAAAGCACGCGCGCGATTTTCTGCTGCCCACTCGAGCGGCACTGTTTTACGACTTACGCAGTGTTTCGTCCTGACCGAGCCAGTGTCTCGACCCATCATCCTTTCAAGCAGGCACGATGAAGCATCTCGTTCACCGTTGTGCGACGCCTTCTGTAGTCTCTGCGCGTGTTTTTTTTTTTTTTTTTTTTTCAGCGCCGGTGGTTTTCTGTTGAGCTCAGTGACGACGGGAGTACAAGAAAGGAACATCAAGCCAATGCACGGGAGCGATTAGAGACAGCTGTCGACACGCGGTTTGGCGCAGGCAGGCACTCCATTCTTTTCACGGCTACTAAGACAACGCTGTTGCTTATGTTTTTACTTTTCTTTATTCACTGAAAGTGCTCAGACCTTAGCGTGCTAACTTGTCCCTCATGTCTCGTTGAACTCCCCGTCCCCAGCAGAGCTTTTTCCTTCCTTTTTTTTTTTTTCATCTAGAACAGGGACGCTATCCTTTCTGAGAGTTGAGGAACGACCAAACCATCAAGGCAAGGGCGGCGGGATAGAAGACTAAGAAGAACGAGGAGCGCTTTACGAGAAGTAAATAAATAAATAAAATATCTAAGAGATCACGAGCAGCGTGGCTTCGAAAACACTTAACAGGACCTGATGGGCGCCTAAATATTTTTTTTTTCAATTTGAACACGCTTAGTGCCTCCTGTATGCCACGTACTGAAGACTGCGATAGCATTCGCGAGGGGGACGGGGGAGGGGCGGCATTGTGTGCGTGCTAGTAAACAAGCTCTGAGTAAAGGCCTTGTCTCAAATGGAGGCATGAGCCTCCGTTTGAGTGAAAGCCTTCACTGAGATGCTTAAATTTGCTTAGTGTGCACGATGTGCCTGAATAACTTTTTTTTTTCTTTGTTTGAGGTGCATGAGTGCAGCTTTTGGAATTCGGTCGTCTGGTTTACTAGCTTCCACAAAGCTGCGGAGTATTCGTTAAGCAGCATACTATGGGGCTGTACCAGCGAAGTGAAAGCCGCGAGCTAAAAAAAAAAGAGAAAAAAAGTGGAGAAAGAGAGACTTATGCCTTCCGCTCACTCCTATGCCGTGTTGAGACATTAAACTCCGACACGATGGTCAAAAACAAAGTAACAGCACGCTTTTGTTCTCGGGCCTGCAAATGACACGTGATTTGCGTAAGACCAGGTTTGTTCCCTTCGAATTTATGCTTAAGGGCCCTCTTAAGAAGTATGGTCCTGGAATAGTGCCCATTTGTTCCTTGCTCGCCGCCCCCTCTTTCTTCTTCTTTTTTTCTCTTTCTTTCTTTTTTTTTTTTTTGCCGCCATATGCTTTTGTCTTGTCTCCTTCCTCTGGAATTTCGTTTCTTTCTTTTTTGAGTGTACATAAAGAAGGTTTTAGGTCGCGGTTATTGATTCCTGGCGCCTAGATGGGCGCCGATATACTAAAGGTCATAAATGATGGTACAGTTTGACAAAGTCTTCTGATTGCATTTGAGGAAGGGAGGTTCTCTGTTTAGCATTAGGTTACACTTAACGAGTTATATGTATACAAGGTATAACAGTTGTGTACAGTCACATGCAATATGACCTGCAACACCGGTGCCCGTGTTCGAAGGGGCTCGAAGACTGTACTGCTGTGCAGAAACGGGGTAAGCTCCAGACCTAAACACAACTTCAATTAGTGGTATTTATTAAACCACTACTTCGCATGTCAGAGCCGCCGCGTAGGCCTGGAGAACCTTCGACCAGAAACAAGAGTGTTGCAAGTCATATTGCCCGTGACTGTACGTCCAGCGAAACGAGGCAGGCTTGCTTGGTATAGTAGGTTTCGGTATGGTGCGAATTGCTTCGTACGATACGAGGCGAGCGAGGAACAATTTACTTCTTTATATGATTAGAAGGGACGACGAAGTTGTGGCTTTGATGAGGTTGCGTTGGATTCACATGGTCGCTATTACGCCCAGATATGCATGGGCGGGCATGGTACATTTACGCATGGTGATAAGAGGTCGAACCAGTCTGTTCGTTTAGATATTGCGGCCTCGCAATTCCCATCCGATGCTACAACAAGATGGTCTGCCAGTTACTCGCAATACTCATGAGGGATATGCTTTGTGAATGCAACTCCGCACGTGCCTGGAAAAGACAAATGGCCAAAAGTGTTTACCATGAGAGTTCCAATGGGCTGATTAAGAGCCCCATGGCAGGCATCTATATATACAATGACATCGTGATGTCATATGTGTCATATGTCATATGTGGCTGTAGTGAAACGCGACAATAACGTTATTTTAGAAAACCGTATTATTAACTTGATGCTTGCAAGTTGGATCGAACGTCACTGTTGGGGCGATCAATGTCCGTCATTCATTTTATTGCCTGTTTCTTTTTATCAAGTTTTCTGTACAAAACGCATTCTAATGAGCTCAGCGGAGCGTGCGAGCAGCATTGCAATGGCTGATTAATAATGTTAATTTGTCGGGAAGGCTATTGGTGGCTATTTTCTGTGATCAGAATCCTTATTCAAACTTTAAGAAGGTTGGGTTTACCTGCTGCCTAAATACACGCCAAAGGAAAGATCAATTTGTTCGGCATCCACTGCACCGTTCTTAGTGGGGTGTGTTGCATTTTGGAAGAAAGTTATCAAATGATCAAGCATAGGAAGCAGAATTTGTATTAACGCTTTCACTCTTTTTATACAGATGCCGTGAAACTAAAACAAAAAAAGGAAAGTATCAAATTCAATTCATTACTAAATGATAATGCCAAAATTTTGTACCCTGCAATAATCTACTGGGACATCTACAGTGCGCAAAGTTGATGTGTTATGCACTGCTCTGAAGTACACCCATAATTGCTGAGAAGAAATTTCGCAAAACCAGCGTAAACATAGTAAATATTTCATCTAAGCTGTTCCTTTATTTATCACATTTGTCCGCTCGAGATGCTCTAATAGACGCAGTGCGATATCTTTTTAAAGTAGATTACAGATTTATAAGGTTTGTTTCGCATTTCTCTTTAAACGCGCTCAATTTCGTGGGTTTCAGTAGGGAGTACGGCGTCTTAAATGAAAATTCCGTTGCAAACAATTGCTTTAATTCAACGTTCTTTCTTAAATGTAGCAAATTTCGCCGTCATTATCTGACGCGGACTGACGCCGGTTTCGGGGCCGCGTCTGGCCGAAGGGATGGTTTCCCTCTTGGCACTCGAACTTCTTTTCCGTTAATTGTATGCACATAGTCTGTCACCATGAAATGAGACTCAAAGTGAAGCTCGCGCACAGCGCAATCGACGCCGAGGGGCTTATCAAGTCTGCATAGATTTCTCTGCCATACAAGAGTCGTCGCTGTTCATCTCTTGGAGCTTTCAAACAGCGATACCGTGCGGCCTTGGTCCGTGCGAGCGTACCCAGTCCTGCACCCGGTACGCATAGCAGTGTTATAAACACTGTTTTCTTTTTTTTTCGTTTGACTCATAAATGTGCGGCAGAGCTCGCACGCACGCGCGCGCGCACGCACACACGCATTACAGGTCGGAACACGCCAACCTGCTTCAAGCGTGCGCGATGCCAGCGCCACCGCTACTTTCTCCAAAAGAGGTGACGCTGGTTTGCGAGGTGCGCTGGCTTCGGTCGCGCGACTCGGTAGTTCTAGTGCACCCTGGCGGAGGACTCACTGCACGGCTGATCAGTGATAATGATGACAATGATGTAAGAGACGATGTTGAGACAGGTATTGTTAACTTTAAGCGCCAAAGTTTAATTTTTAAGTGATGCAAAGAAAAGCTGAGCACCTTTACCAGAAATTTACCGCTGGCGAAGTACGGCTTCCATTGAATCTGTCCGTCTAATACGTGACGTTTGCCTCCTTTGACAGCGCGTCGTCATTCGCATCTTCTTTCTTTTTGGGCGGCGGAGGGGCAACGAGCAAGGACCCCATCGTGACGTCATTGTTGTGCTTTTCCTAACGGCCACCAGGTGCTGTGTCAGATCCCCACGGGCCGGCGCGAAGACGACATCGAGACGGTGACGTCTTTCGGACGCCGTCGCCGGAGGAGCACCGCCGACGGGGTGCCGCTGCCCGAAGATGAGCTTCGCCGCAGCACGCTCACCAAGAAGCTGTCCGTGGTGGCCGCGGAATTCGGCGTGGGCCAGCAGACGCAGGACATCAGCTACGCGTTTCCGGTCACGGCGCCGACGACTTCCGGTACGATACTACTGAAAAGACGACCTGGTTATCGGTGTGTCGATAACTGCCTGTGTATCTCAAAGCGTTGCAGTGAAATTATCGAGATTGAAAAAGAGGAAAGGAGGGTGATGTTAACCAGATGAGAGTTTCCGGTTTGCTATTTATGTTAAAAGCAGCGCAAGAACACATCAGCACGGTACAGATAAACAGGACTGCTGTCTTGTGCTGCTGTCTCTTTGAGCTGCTTTCATTACGAAGATTAACCAGCTCGCCCAGTTTTGCACCCTGTTCCGGTTTGTTAGCCTCCCTTGGGGTGGGGAAAAAGCGGGATTGGGAAAAGAGCAGAAAGAAAGATACATAAACAATTAAGGAAAGAAAAGGAAGTATGAAGGCGTTGCCACTATGGACGTTGACAGTGGATCGCAAGAAGCGCAGCAACGCTTCTACGGATGTAAGATGTGATGATAAGCCCTGCAGATCCTGTAGAATTTCTATACTTAGGCCAATAATTAAATAAGAAAGCAGAAAGGGTTTAGTTGAACATGTCAATCTACACAGAGCGTAAAAAGTAGCTTACGTGCCGAACAATAAAAGTTCGATGTAGCCGTATCTTAAAGGAATCTCTCCACGTGGTAAAACAAACAGCCTCATCATCCGCCTTTCTACAGAGAAGGTAAGGGAGTGATTAGTTCTCATGGAGCCATTTGGTGGCCTTCGTTCGTATATTCTTTGGTTCTTTATCTTTTATACATGAGAAAGATGGTTTTCCAGGCTGGTATACAATATTGAATGAGCGGATGATGAAGAAAATTTTACTTTTAACGTGAACCTTCAGCAATGTGTCCAAGAGTACATCTATGTACTTTGAGTGGGTGTAATTCTCATGCGAAATGCCTGTTGGGGGCAACCTCAGCAGGAATGATGTATTTTTTTTGTTAATGTGTGTGTGTGTGTGTGTGTGTGTGTGTGTGTGTGTGTGTGTGTGTGTGTGTGTGTGTGTGTGTGTGTGTGTGTGTGTGTGTGTGTGTGTGTGTGTGTGTGTGTGTGTGTGTTTTTTCATTGATCCGTTCATATGTGCATGTTCTTCCTAAACTTCACTATCACGCAACCAACCATTGTTAGCTCAGGTCAGTGTATGTCATTCTCGCTTGCTCCCTTTCTTCTCCCATGTTTTAGGTAATTATGTAGCCCTGATGACTTTCGCCTTCCTTTCTTTCGTAATCTGTGAAACATCGGAAGTTGGGCTGTACAGAAAGGGCCCACTATTCCAATCTTAGCAAAAATAAAAATAAATAAAGAAAGGTAATAAAATTACAAACCATTAGTCAGAAGTCTATAACGAAATATCGAAACACTAAAAAACAAGTCCATGGATCAGAGACAAACTGTAGAAAAAGAAAAATAATATTTTAATGATTACAAAGAATTTATCAAGTCACTGTCCGCGACTTTGGAGTGTAAGACCTTATGTTCCAAAGTGTCTTAGTCTTTGTAGCTAATCTCAGTTTGTGAGAGCACGACCAGGGTCCTAGCCATTTTTTCACAGTAAAAGATTGCCTATATGAAATGGTCAGGCGACCGCCAGACTGTCTTGAACGACGGGCAGACAGTCTGAAGAACTTTGAGCCCTGTCTCACTGAGTCCGCGCAACATGACGAGCAGTTATGTGTCCAGATCACTTGGTCGGTAGTAATCATTCCTTGACCAACAAACAAATGTGCTTCCGCCTGTTAGCTGGTAAGTTACGAATTTATGTTTGTTAAACAAACCTTTTTTGGTCGATGACCAAACAGGGTTTAGTGAAACACAAGCTCAACATTTTGTTCGCTTCTGACGCGAAGCACTTAGTCGGGTGGTGTTTTCTGCATTTCAAGCGATTTTCTGTTTTCTCAGTCGCTCCTCTACCTAAGATGGTTGGATTTGAATAGCTTGTCTGCTTTAAGCGTCATATCGCTGCATCTGTTTTCTTTCTCACTTTTCTTTTTCGCAACCAAGATGAACGCAGTTTCATTTCCTAAGTAGCAAGCATTATTGTCACAAAGATCAAGGCAATAAGATCATCGCGATTTCTCCTAATGGTCGCATGATCAGAAACCTGCAAACGCTCCTTTCTGATCTCGAGTATCGGGAGACAAAGAAGCCATTTTGATTCAGTCATGCCTTATAGGCACACAAATTTTATGCATAGAATATGTCCGTATTGTTCGCCTGTGAGAACTACTCTTCTAAGAAGCAAATAATGGAGACGCAGTTCAGAATCCAAATCGACATGCACTGTCAGAACTGGAGTGCAAGAACGAAGCGCAGCAAAGACACGTCTGCCAACAATGCGAGACGCAGGTATAAAATATCACGCACTTCCTCCTGAACTCGACTTCGAGAGCAGTTCGTTACCTGAAGGCATTGAGGCTATACGTGCTTCATAGCCTCAGCGATGCTTCTTTTACTGTAAAGCATCTTTATTCTCTGCCCCTTGTCTGAGACAATAGGCACTTCTGCTTTGCGCCGTCTGGCCGTTGTATTCAGCAAGGAACGAATGCTAACTATATGCAATGCAGCGAAGGCTAGGGATCCTTTCAGCCAAACAGAAAAGCCTGCACCTGCCGAGTCTGCCGAATTTTTCGCAAAGTTTGCGAGTTTGAGGTCCTTTTTACAATGTTGGGTCAGATTACACGATGTATATGTTGAACTCGCAATATATATATATATATATATATATATATATATATTTCAGAGCTGTCGAAGGATCGGGCCGTGCCAGATAAAAAAAATACATGCAAGAAAGAAATAGTGATAGTATCTGTGTCACTTTTTCGTGGCAGCACTAGTAACCATTGTCTTGAGAATAAACTTATGTCAGTAAACTTGCTGCGAGCAAGTTTGTTCAGAGAAGCTCCTGAAGCAGGTGAAATCGGGAACAACGGAGTCTGGAAAAGTCTCCGTAATCTAATAAAAAATACGAGTTGCTTGTCGCCTGAAGGTAAATTCTGAAGTCTGAAGGTACGAAGGCAAGTTAATAATGTGGCGCATTCATCTCACAGAAGGTGCGTACTCATGGCAAACTTCGATAAAAATTCTTGCTTTTAGCAGTTTGATTCGGTCGTTGTTTGCGGGGGCATATGGCGATGGAGGCGACATGTGCGGTCTTCGTAGAAATCGTAGCTTTTCGAATTTGTATACTGCTCCCCTCTTCATGCTCCTCGGAGACGGGTTTTCGCGCCGCGACCCGTGCGAACCGAACTCTGCTTTCTCCGATGACATTCTGGCCGAGAATGCCGAGACCAAAAGCAACTGCGCCGACTGATAGTCGAAGGGGGAATTCGAATAACGTGGTCGCCGACTTCCATGCTGAGAAATTCAAAGCTATTGTCCGGAGCTTGCCCTCGCGAGGGGGTGTCGTATTTATTTTTGTATCCGCGATTTGCGATGCCGTTGAGATGTCCGGCTATGCGCTCGTCGAGCTGTCCGCGTATCCTGCGGTGCGAAGCGGGATGGTATTATAGAATAAACCGCTCGGGTCGCGTTGCGGGCGGTAGTATGTGGGGGAAATACGAGACGAGCTTTCGATATATGTGAATGGACCGAACGTCGGCGTGCCTTCGAGGGTCGTTCTCAATAGAAACGTCCACTTTTTTTTTTGCGTCCGGCGAAGCTTACTTTACAGGCGGAATAGCACAGTAGACGCGTTCTTTGCGCATGCAAGAACGATGGCGCCTGCAAACCGACGCGTTCCAGCGAAAAGTGACAGCTTCTTTTATTCAGTGGTGCCTGCGGTTGCTGTCGCTCAGCTGCACTGCAGCGCGCAAAAATTTCACCTCCAGCCGTGCCGCTTCGGGGGTATTTTTAGCTGCACTTGACACCGTAGGTGTCTATAGAACGTAAGATAATAAACTGCGACGACAACCGATATGATAGCCCCTTTTGAGACGTCTTCACGCAACAATGGCTTGACTTCTGCTTCTAGACTTTCAGGTAATACGCCACGTGACGGGACAAGAGTTAGTTTCGAAAACTGCCACGCTTTTGAGAGAAGCGACAGATCTGCTAGCATATCTCTAGCACTCTTCAGGAAGTCTGACAGGTTTCGTCTCGTGCACGAACAATTCACTGTAGGGGGCGTAAAAGCAGCTTCATTTGTTTCGGCATAGACTGCATGCAAAAGCGCGCGCAAACGTTTGGAGACTAATAATAGCGCGAATTTTTTTTTCCCCTTCACAGCTTAGGCACGTAAATTGAAATCAAGTGGTACAGCCTACGCCACCGTGTTCCGTAAGTGGAATGTAATGAGGAAATTTCACGCTGCACAGCTTTAATTTAACAGCATTCTTTTTTTTTTTTTTTTGCTGCCACCCTGGCCTCCAAACTTTCGCTCGCGACTGTCCAAGTAGCCTGTGTTTTAGAACGTTCGCAGCGCCACGTACGCAGCTCGCACCCTCCAGCTACGTTCTAGATATATTATGCCAAAATTGTAGCGCCGAGAGTGGAGGGTTCGTCAATCACCGTCGTAACTAAGCGATTAGATAAAACTTCCAAAAGCGCGCTACGCACAGATCATCATCAAAGGGAACAAGTAAGACAGGCGCGGCGTTGCTTCGAACTGACGTTTATTGAAAGCTTAACAAAATATGTACCGAGGAAAAGAGAGCAATATAACGTGCAGGCACGAGAGTTAATCGTGCCTTCATTTGGTTAAGGTGCCTGCGGAACGAGCCATCTTTCTTTACGAGATGATTATTCGATATGACAGTGTGTGGGCAGAGAGGGAAATGGGGAAGGAACAGACTGGCAGCTGTCACTAAAAGGGGCACTACTCCTGCCTACTATTTAGGAACGATGGTGATAGGAAAAGAATGGGAGATAGGAGGAAGGGCAGCAAGGAGAGGAGGAGGAGGGAGGGAAAGAGATAAGTAGAAGGCAGGGAGGTTAACCGGATTAACGTCCGGTTGGCCATTCTACACAGGGGGAATGGGAAAGGGGGAACAAGATGAAGACGCAAGGACGACAAAATAAGGAAAACTGCTGACGCAGTTTTCTTATTCAGCTGCTTAGTATGCTTAGTAGCGCCGTGCTTGTTGTTCCTTGTCTCGTGTCCTCTCCGTAGCACGTTTTTGCAAGTTTACTGTACAGTATAGCAATTCGCCGGCGTTTGCGCAGCACCGCTTGATTGATGCGGAGGCTATGAATCCCGCTGCCATCCTCGGCTGTGTTGTCACTTCTTAAACTATCTTTTCATTGCCGTTTATAATGAATATAAATATGAATTTAAACTCTCCCCCTTAAATAATCTAAAGCATCCAGAAAAGGATAATTTTCACTCTCTCTTTGGTTGGCTGCGGTACAGAGACAATATTATTTAATGGAGACTTAAATGTCACTTTCATGGTGCTTATACTTGTACATATATATATATATATATATATATATATATAAAGAACGGTGTTGTTTCTCGAAGTTAAGCACGTCAGCTTGTCATTTGCCAGGCGGTGACTAACGTTGCCGACGACTGGTCTCCAACAGCAGCTTCTTCAGCCATATTTACTCTTTTTAGATGAGAAAATGTACGCGAATGTGCACAGTCGCGAGCGACGCGATAATGATCGCGTTCGCGTCGACCGAACCGGAAGTGAACATGTAGTTTGGTTTGAAATTGACTTTACTTCCTGAAATATCCCGACACTGCGTGGCTGGGAAAGTTAAGGTCGGTATGGTTTAGGACTGAGGTATACGTAAGCTCATGCGCGCGTCGGGCCCGCTCGCTAGATTATGCTGCGGGAAGACATTTTAATCCAGCGCAGTTATGCCCAATGTAAGCAGTCTACCCGAAAGTTCACTTAAGCCTAACGCTCGGTTAGGCCCAACGCCCAGTTAAGCCTTAAGTAAAAGATGCCCGCGCCGGCATGCCGCCGAAAGTCGTTCGGTTTTCAAAACGAAATTACTCATTCTTTTTTGTCATAAGTCTCCGCGCAGCGTTTATTCCTTTGGCTTTTAGCTCGTTTTGGTACTCAACAGTGCCGGGAAGCCCACCTCGCCGCATCCGTTAGCCTCGGCGACTGCGCCGGAAATAACATTTCTGCATGCCAGGGGCGCCTGAGTGTCTCGAAATGCAAAGAAAAATGAACGCGCGCCGCTTTCGCGTTATTCAGCTCGTGCATTGCAATGGCTTCTCTTTCACTGGCGTGAAAGTGCGCACCACTCCGTATAAACGCTTAGCGCATACCAAAAAGGACAGCCACGTGAGAAACTCCTGCACCTACAGCTTTGCCTGACTAAAAGCGTGCAGCACTGTAGATGCTTTAGCCGTCGTCGTCCTTGTCAGTACAGACGGTGCCAGTTATATCGAGGCATGCTATTGACAGTACACAGAGAACTCATTAAACTGTTTAGCGCTCTGTAGCTGGCGCCATCTTTGTCGTGATAGAGGGCATCAGGATGCTTAGGCGTTTTATTGACAGTCCACGGAGAGCTTACAGAGTGCCCAGCTACTGTATAGCAGGCATATCCCTGTCATGACGAAAAGTATCAATACATTCACTTAGGTATCTAAGTCTGCAGAATTTATAGGCTGCTTAACCTACCTACAGGTCTCTTGCGTATACCGCAAGTCTGTGCGGCCACTTTCTCATATTGCTAAACATAGAGCAATCGAGGAACAAAAATTCTTACGGCCCAAGCGTTGCGGTAGCATCATACACCAGAATTTGCGCGATAATAGCCGGTAGAAGTACTCATTGGCAAAATTTATCTCGTTACACTAATTAGTGACACTAGCAGTATGCTTCGAAGTTCAAATTTGATGCAGTTCAAACGCAGAGAGGATACGTCGGACAAAAAGAAAATAAACTGCTGAATGCAGCTTGAGCGCCACCTTACGCGCACTGATCACGTAACAAGAAAGAGTAAACGAAGTCACGGCAGTCATTGTGTGGTCATTTTAAGGGCTGATGCTCTTCTTATTTCGCAGACCGCTCACAAGCATTTGCGCCTTGCTAAGAAGGCAGACTTAACCGTTGAATGCACGACGCCCGTTTTACGACTACCTTTGATACCTCGATCGGGCAGCGTTATAGTTCTTGAGCAGACGCATGCGAACTTGTTGGTGCGTAAGCATCCTTAGGCGAGTACCCCAGCAAAATCTGTCCCTCGCATAACGCCTTATATCCGCAATATGGATGCATAATTGGTCAAGTTAACACATGTAATCGTTAATAGTAGTGCAATAGCAGACGATAAGTAGCGCCAGAAAAGAAAGTCGCAGTTTAGCCCGAAAGGTGAAACACCAATTGCTATATGAAATCAGTGGACAGCTATACGAAGTAAGGATAGTCCATGATATATTGCATAAGCGCGACTGAACGAGGACGTAGAAAGAAACAGATAGACAGAGACAGCGCTGTCTCTGTCTATCTGTTTCTTTCTACGTCCTTGTTCAGTCGCGCTTGCACAGTATATCATGGATTCTAACCAACTAGCCCGCCAACGTGTTTGAACTAAGGATATAGCTTTATCGGCTGTTTAAGCATGTAAGCATTTGTGTACCAGCTAAATTAAGAAGCGTGGGGTCACCTGCGCACAAACGTGAACACATCTCAGATGACCGCGCACACTCGCTGTCACAACGCTTGCTTCAGAAAGCGCGGCAGCAGCAGCAGCGAGCAAATTGACCTTCGTGCTGCCTCTCGCTTCAACACGAACTGAACGGCGAGAACGCAGCGTACACGAAGCTATCAGCACTCAGCGCACTCTGTCCCCATCACAGATCGCCTTCGAGATAGGGCGCACGCGGCCGCGCCATACACAGCCGCCGCCGTAGTAGAACGCCTCCCCCCCCACTTCCCTTCCCTCCCCCCATGCCTTGCGTGCGACGGAAGGCGGCGAGCTTCCTCGACGCTTTCCTCCCTTGCGAGTGCGAGATTGAGCCGCCATTCTCTGCTCACCCTCGCATGCTTTCACTCACACACACATCATACGTATGGCGCGCAGGGACGATTTTTTCACCCTTGGACTTGATAGGGAACATCACGCCGACGCCGACGATGACAGCAGAAATGCGCTTGGAATGTCCATATAATTGCTATCACAATAAAAACTGGTTACATCGTCTTTACCGCGCCAAGGTTGTAACAGAAAAGGAAAATAAAGAAGTTAACATGTACAACACATGACAATGTAATAGTAGATGATAGGCAGCGTTAGAAAAAAAAAACACTGGTGACGTCGTCGTCGCTGCGTCAAGGTCGTAAGAAAAAAAGAAAAGAAAAAGGAAAATAAAAACTGTGGTGTGGCAAAAAAGAAACCGGTTGTGACGGCTTTTCGGCTCAGTTCTTACGATATATCAGCAAAATAAATGCATAATTGTTCAAGTTAACGCATATAATCGTTATAGTAGGGTAGCACTATATGACTGGTAGCAATGCGCAGACAGGGGTAAGCTAGGTAAGTAATTAAGCAAAAGGGAAGTAGCAGGTGAGCTAAAGAATGCTTACGCATACGCATAGACAATTCTGTGAATTTCTGTAGCATTTTTCTTTCTCCTTTTTTAAAGCTGTCAGGTATTGTTGCCCTGCATAATATTGCTCTATTCGATTCGAAGACCGAATCGTATTGTCATTATTGAGAACACGACTATTTTTCGAATACTTTTCGAGTGTTTGAAATTGCAAACTGAGATATCAAGTAGACACTTTAGGAAACAGCATGATAACTTTCATCGTCCTTGCTGTTATAGTAGACAAATGACGAGAGAACGTTAATGGTTAAGCACGCTCCACGTCGCTCAGGGAGTAGGGCTTTTTCGCCTAGACCACTGTCATCGGCAGACAAGGATTTATCTTTATTATTTATTACGCGAACAAACAAAAAAGAAAAAAAAAACTTGCAAACTTGTAAAAACTTGTAAAAGAAACTTGAAAACGTTGTCAGTATACTAGAGTGCGAATATCGTTTTACAATAATGCTAAGAACGGCCGTTCGTTATTCGAAATTTATTCGAAAAGTAGTCCATATTAGATTCTTTTCTGGCACTATTCCATTTGTAGTCGATTCGGCCGCGACGTTTACTATTCGCACAAGCCGCAGACAGCAGACAACGCAGAAAAAAGAAAATTGTGACGTTGCAGGTTCCTTCGCGAGCTTTTTGCTCGTGGTGCGCTTTAACATGTAAATTAAACGATGTGTTAGCTGTTTCAGATGTTAGCGATCTGCTTCGTAACCAGTGAGGTATGTCATCGCATTCAAGCAGCACAGCGAGGCGATGCTAAAACCAGATCCAACCGTAAACTACACGAAATACTTTTAAGCACAGTGGAACGCAGGGTTCTGCACACGTAATCTACTTTTAATGTGAATAGTATTGTCGACATTGTCAGAGCAGTTTTCTTCCCGGCTATCGCCTATCTGGGATATCTATCCCTTCTTGTGGGCCAATCTCGAAGACAGCGCAGCGATCCCGAAGGCAGTGCTAGTGTAAATGGATTTGTAAAATACTAGTGCAAATGGTGTTGGGCGGAATCTTGCCCACGTTACACGGGTTCCTCAAGCACAACAACCCGATGCTTTACCGCGCTGCACCATTAATACCCGCAGGGGAGCAGCGACTAATTGTGTGTTTGTGTGTGCACACGCACCGACGCGCTACGGATCTCGGATGCTGTGCGGTCTCCGAAGCCACACAAAGGACTCCGTGCGGATTTCGCGGCGGCCCAAACGGCCAATGACGTGCCTTGGCTATTCGCCTACTTGGGTAGTCATCGTAGATGAACTTTGCCTAAACTTTTATTTTCACAGCAATCGTCAGCTCCTTAATTTTAATCTAGTGCAGGACAAAAACATCTACGAGAAATCTGTAATCTTTCTCCTCCGTTGTCAATTTTGACACTACACATTTTCCTATTCCATCCTACTGCATTTTCATTGACTTCAAACTAGTTATGCTACAATTGCGCGCTCTACGTGATGTATGCCATTCCAACTCCATATATTTATTTTCGTCTCATTCAAAATATTCAAAGCACCTCTGAAGCATTTCTCGAAGCAGCACACTCGAGGCAACAATAACAGTTGAGAAACAGGCGTTCCATAGCTTTGCGTGAAGAATTTTGTAGGATTGTGGGTTTTCTTTCGAACAACAGACCCTCTTTATGTTTACAGAGTTGCGAAACCAGTTATAAGCCCTTTGAAACAACACATGTTACAGTAACTTATAGCCACATAGAACTCTCGAGCTGGCACCAGTTTTGCTGCAGATTTAGAGAATGACTGAAAGGTAAATTTTACTGCTAAGTGCAACGAGAAAGCTGCGTGCATGAGCTCGACATATGGAGCACATTTCTGATATCTAATCACACCAGGAGCATGTGCCTTTAGTATACTATAGGCACAAAGTACTTGGTTTTGCTTGGCCAACTTGAGTGTCAAAAATGCGTGACCGAAAGTTTTCTTGAGTCATGAACGCACTGCCGCTAAAAGGGCCTATGGAAGTCGGCATTGAAACGTGAAACGTGCATAAACACGAAGCAGACGGCGCTTACCGTCCAAGTGAGGGTACAACACCAACAAGACAAATCCTCTTGTCTGAACCTTTGCCCCAGCCGGAGACAGCCCTTCTTGACTACTCTTAGCCCAACAGTCAGCCCTTCTTATTTATCATCTCCATGAAGTTTTGCGTAAAGTGTGAAACATCAATGAATCAAACAAAATTATTCGAATGAATTAGTAGCCACACTGGCCTTGATTGAAAAACAAAATAATGCACTGACAAAATAAAAAAAGAAATACTTTGTTTGTGTTAAGATTAATACGTGTTTCATTGTATGTGTGTCCTTTCGCTTGTTTATACAGTCTTGCGTTCTCCGTGGCCTCTTAGAATAGACAGACAGCCCTTCGACCATTTACTTTTTTTTAACTACTATAACAAGATGTCTCCTGTCGCTGTCGGCGTAAACTTCAACTTGAATGGAAACTAGACACTCTTTGCTGAGGTACTCGCCGTGGTCGCACAGTGGCTATGGTGTTGGGTTTGAGCACGAGGGCGCGGGATCAAATACCGGTCACGGCCGCCACATATCGATGGGCACGAAATGCGAAAACACCCGTGTACTTAGATTTAGGCGCATGTTAAAGAACCCCAAGAGGTCGAAATTTCCGGAGTCCTCCACTACGGCGTGCCTCATAATCCGAAAGTGGTTTTGGCACGCAAAACCCCATAATATTACTTTTTAACTTTGCTGAGGCTCTCTTGTGACATGCTTTCCAAAAGCGTGCCTGCGTATAGCTTCTGCCGCAGCCTCGGAGATCGTGCTCGCACCGTTGTGGTCTCGGAGGCTACGCCTCAGCCATAGAGTTTCCTACAAAACTTACTAGGGAGAACTGTGGCGCTAGTTACTGCGGGAGCTGCAAGCATGGCGGTTCAGCCAGCATGGAAACGATGGACTGTGCACGGATTTGCCCACACTTCGTCCTTCTGACTTCAAGCGGCTGTGTGATTCTGCAAATGAACCATTTTGCACATGTTGCGCGACAAATGCAAGAAGTCTCAACGGTCAGACATGAGGCCCGAGACTAGTTGCCTCTCTGCGCTCTGGAAACTGAATGCTAGGGCTTACTACATGACCGGGGTTGTTGGAGAAGTATGGGAGAGGCCTTTGCCCTGCAGTGGGCGTAACCAGGCTGATGATGATGATGATGATAATGATAATGATGATTAGGGAATTTGGGCAGGTAACGCGTAAAATGCAACCTTACAAGAACGTTTGAAGCCGCAGACACGAAGTTTAGCCAAATACACGTACTATAGCCTCCGTTCCCTTGGCAACGGAACGATCGCAGCGTCATAATTCCCTCTAGCAAGTTTCGTAGAAAACTATGGCTTCAACAACTTTGCACCCATTTATAGGTGCCGAAAAAAAAAGAAAAGAAAAGACGATCCGCCACGCGTACTTCTGTCAGTTCTACGGCTTCGTGCTGCTTATGGTTCCTTCCGCAACGGGGAGTTGGTTGCGAAAGTCTCTCGTGAATATAAAGCCGCTACGGGGGGCATTCCTGACGCGCTCCGTTTCGCCGCCTCTGCCGAGGTCTTGCGGGAGAATTGCGCGGCGTGCTTGCGCAGGAATTTCGTGGTTCATACGTTTCTTGGCCCTCCGAGCTCTTCTACAGCGCGGCGCGTGCGAGCGCAGACAGCAGCGGTACAGAACGACTCCAGACGGCGTTGTTCCAAGAGACATCTCTCAGAGTTAATATGCATGTCGTCACCCGAAGTGCGGTTTTGTTGGCTGATGCTTTCCATGCCGCCTTTTTCTTCGTTCTAGCCTCCGCTTTCTTTGTTTTTCTACCGTAACTCTGAGAGAATAAGAAGAAAACACTGCAAGTTCCAAGTCTTTGTTACGCACGCTGCCGCTGACGTATACCTGCTCTTGCTTATGAATCGCTGCTTCGGTGCATCTCAACGAAGCTGCGCTATCGTGGCGTAGATGCCACGTGCTTTGTTCAAGCCTCTTTGTTTGCTTTGGCGAAATGAAGCCGGATTGTGATGAATTCGTTCATTTCTGTGTTCGCGTTGTTCTATATCTTTCTTTACGTTCTGTTTGCTTTTGTTATGGAAGAAACAAAAGGGAGATTCTTGCAGTGGAACGACAGAAATTTTGGCTACTTAAAGGAACACTAAAGCGAAACAATAAATCAGTTTAGACTAATTAAGCATTGTTTGAGAACCCTGCAGGCAGTCATTTTAAGAAAATAGTTTGATTATTTAGATGAGAAAATGAAGGTCCAAGTATCAGAATTTGAATTTCGCGCCGAAACCTAAGCGTCAGTACGTCAGCGTGACGTCAGGGATTCCAAAGTATGTTTTCGCATTTGTGCCGCGTTGGCTGAAGAAAGGTTCCCGAAACTTGCCATGTTTTATATTTGGTTCCTTTAGAACCCAATGTAGTCAATCTGTACCGCTATATACAATCAGTAGGCCCTAGAAGATGCCATCGAAATCCAAGACGTCACAGCTCCCATGCGCGGGAACTTAAGTAGGCGTCGCCACCCGCATTTCGTTTTTGCGCTTTCTCTAGCTTACCAAACGTCTTATCGTTGTAAGAGTGGTGTTTTTGGTGTTGTAGAACAGTAATTTACAGCTGCAGAAGAAATCATTCTTCACTTTAGTGTCCGTTTAATGATGTGTTCTGTTTCGCATATACCAGTACAACGACTGGTATATTTTATTGAAACGATACAAGTAGATAGTTGCAAACAACTCTCACCCGAGTGGCGTGTGTGGAGGGGAAAACTGGTAAAGCGTTGGCTGACACCGAGATGCAGGTGTCCCTCACCCAAGCAAAAGAAAGCTCTTTAAAACAGTGAAACGCAACACTGAGGCGTTGTGCGCAATCTGAGAGTAGGTCAGGACAGTTGAGGCTGACTTACCGACTGTTGCGAGGGGATCTCACTTGTGATAAAATTCGGGCCTCATACCGATCAGCTTGCTATCAGTTGGTAGAGATAGCTCATTGGAAAATATTCTGTAGGAATCTCTTTTTTTATTCGTTCATGAGAATGTTCGACTCAATTTGCAATAGGTTTTACTATTTCTTTCGAATATATTTTATTCGTTGTGCATTTTACTAACCCTTTCCTTCTGTTTTCTTTTTGAATAAAATGAAAATTGCCCCTAACTATACAAACTGGATTAAGTTTTTTTTTAATTTTTTAACATGATTAGAGAGAGTGACACCATTGGGCGACATGATGTAGGGAGCCCGTCTTCACATAAAGCAAAGTTCTGTGTCACTCAGGGAATATTGCAAAGGCACTCAGGGAAAACCTGGAAAACTCAGGGAATTCGGAAATGTCAACTTGGTAGACACCCTGTACTATCCTTACTTTGTTTAGCTGTCTACCAATTTGCTGCTATTGCAATCGATAGTTCACCTTTCGGGTGAAACTGCATTTTTTTTTTTAAATGCCGTCCGAGCACTGCCCCCACCATGTTGCATAATTTGATCATTTAATATACGATGAAACGAAAGAGCTACGGTAAGGTTTGCGCGGTTCTTGATTGTCGCGCTGACTGATCGAAGTGTGCGCCGCTGTCTTTTTTCAGTGCACACACGTGGGTTAACTGTGTTTGCGAGGCTGTGATATGTGTGTTTCTATATACCCGATATACGGGAAAATTGGCAGAGTGAAATCTTCAACTGGGTCCTAAAATCGTTCGCTCTAATGTAACCTACCTTGCCTTTCGTACGCCGTTGTAAACCAAACAAGCGGTTGGCCACGGGGTTCATTCTCACGAAGAAATTAAGCGACGCAGTCCCCTTTTGCAGAGCAGTCGGTCACAAAACGTACGGTCCACAAGGCGACGTGCATTGCATCACAGTAGCCCGCCGTGAAACCTGGCCGTTCAAAGTGTCCCCCCCCCCCCACCCCCCCGCGGGCCGTCATTGTGGACACAGTAGGTGCATATATATATATATGGCGGGTAACCACCGCAGATGTAGCAGCTGAACATTCCGAGCATGACGCAAAGGCCTTTGAGTGCTGGTACTCAGACGCAGGTGGCGATGGTGAGTCGGGGACAGCCGCGTATACCAACGGGGACAAGCCCTGCCGGCCCACGCGGTGTTCGGTCAAGCCAAAGTGGAGCTCGAGCTCCGCGCTGGGTCCCCCACGACGGGAAATGATTCCCGGGGGTGGACCCTATATAGTGACACTTCTTCCGCTCGGTTTTTACAGCCACGGGTTCCACGAACGCGCATTTCGCTTCGGTAATAATAACGGCATATGTGCGATTCGTCGAGAGAAAGAACCTCGAGCCAGAAGAAGCAGCGCGCTCGACTTTTTTTTTTTTTTTCAACATCTCGCAGGGCGCGCACTCTTAAGAAGCCGCAGCGACGACTCAATCTCGAGGGAAAAAAAAAAAAAGTCCAGCGCACACAGCACACCGCATCGATTCTCTCCATATATACTCTATACGAGGCCGAACCGGCATTCGAGATAGCTACCCCGTGCGATCCGAACGTTTTTCATCCGCTTCCCTCTTTTCGGAGCCGGTCAAGCTTTGCTTTGTCTTCGCCCAGCGAGCAACGGCTTTTCAAGGATTTTATATCCACGGGCTACTCCGTGTATGCTGCAGTGAAAAAAAAAAGAAGAAAAAGTAACTGGAGAAATACATATAGGTATACACTTACAGGCCGCTTCTGCCTCAAGATGAGGCAACTCGACGCAGAAATGTCTTTTATCCTTTGATTTCTCTTTTAACTGGTCAAAGTGAAACTTTCATATTCTTTTTGTGCGTGTGTGTGTGTGTGTGTGTGTGTACGTGCGTGTGCGTGCGTGCGTGCGTGCGTGTGTACTTGGTCAGTGGCCATACCTTCTCGCTATCTTTATACACCTTGACCAGAATGCCCGAAAAGGTAGAAAAAAGAAGGGACGATGGATGCATGCTTTCCAGAAAGCGCTGGTTTCTTCGAGATGAGGCAACTTCGCGGAAAGAATATAGTGCACTCGCGGGGGTCTCCGGAGTCCCACCGAAAGCATCATTTCTTTCCTTCTTCTCGCACTTGTTCTTTTCCTCTTCTTCATCTGCGAAAGCTGGAGGCACAGAAAAGAATAAAGCTCGCCGGGTTTCGCTATGCTCCCGAGTTAAACGAGCAGTCCACCGTCCGACCCATGTCCAACTTTCGTCCACCTCTTGTTATTTACGGCGAGCGCTTCTTTTCTTATGCGTACCGTTTCCAACCGCCCGCCTCCCCCCACCCTTCCACCCCGCCCCCACCCAGCCGCATGCTCAGACACCAGCTTCCTTTTAGTCCTTCGCCCCGTCTCGTAAAAATTGATGGCCCTCGGAATAAGGATTCTCCACGTGGAGGGCTTCAGCGGTTGGGTTCTTTTTCTGAAGTCCTCCGGTTTGTTTTTTCTGTTTCTTCGAGAGATTCAGCGAACTCTTTCTCTGTCCCTCTTGCTCTCTCTGTCTTTCTTTTGCCAATTTCAATCGTTATTCCCATTCGCTCTTCCTGAAAGAAAACCGCCTCCCCTGTCTGAGTCTTCGGTGGAGGTTTCGGAGGTCGACCGTGTTAGGAGCGCGAGCTCGGATCGTTCCTTGCCTTGAGGCACACGGTGTAGATGCGATCGCAGGGCCTATCAGAAGCAATATAAGAAGAGCAGCGAATTCTCTTCAACCGATTGAAAGATGCGTCCAAATGAGGCTTCTATTATGGGGATTGCAGTATAACGAACCGCGATGATATTTGTAGGTGATGTGGTCAAGGTATAGAGTCAGCTTAGAAACGCTACTGCTTAGTTTAGAAGCTATTGGATTCCAGGAGATTTCATCCTTTAAGGTTGGTAGCTCTTTCTGCCAGGTCGGTGTGCGGAACGTCCGAGGCCTCTGGGAAGAGGTGTCGAAGCGTGCCGAAGGAATGTAGACGCTCGAATACTGAAGATTTAACTTGTCTTTATTTGACAGGTTTGCAGATGTTAGGCAAAGAAGAGAAAATTACAGGGGAAAAAAATATCACGACTTGCTCTCGAGGGAGCTATAACAAAACGCTACTGCCAAACGTACTACTACTACTACGCCAGCTTATCATCTAATACATTCAATACATTCGTAGTTATCAGCAGTAAGTCTACCACTTGAGAATGCATTTTTTTTTTTGCGGGGTGCAAAAAAACAGAAAGAAACATCATATCGAAGTGCAGTTGCTGCACCGAACCGTAAACTGTCGGTCGTACAATAATACAAACTTGAATGCTAGGGCGTGTCTTCTTTAATACCTAAATAAATTCAGTTGATTGTTCGCTAGCATGTAACCTCCTAGAAAGAACGATCGGTGCCATTGTTTTAGTAGTTGCGGCATTTCGTGGCTCATCAAGCAAATGACGAATACATTAATCGACCGGAGTAGGTTGGCGCAAGTGACGAAGGGAAAAGGTCAGCGTATTATCATTAGGCTTCGTCATGACATGTTAATCGAATAGCCGCTTGCAACGCAATTACATTTACATACGACATAATGACCGAAACGCTTCATATAAAAAACTAGAAACAAATTTTAAAAACTGAAAATAAGGACTTTCTTATGGCTCATACTAGATGCTTCACCTCAAAAGTGGAGGCTTTTTTTTTTCTTTCCCCTCCTTTTTATACACAGATTAGCGACAATACTCCATGTTCATCATCATCATCTACACGGAGTGGCCCCGCAGTCCTTCTCGTCATCAGACAGATTAACCCAACTTCTGCGCCGCCATCATCATATTATTATCGCCACTGCGAGTAACAGATTGGCTACGCAAATTCCTTCTTGGTCCACACAAATTCCCCACACGGCGAGAATTTGAAGCTACAAGCTCACGTCAGAATTAAAAAAAAGAAAAATATAAGCGAGAAGAAAACCATAAATAGTTATACAATAAGAATGTTCGTGTACCATATGTTTACTGGGACGTTCATCAACATCATAACCTCCTTCTGTTTTGCCTATTTCAGTTCTCTGGAAGATGAAAACCTTTCCCAACAATTTCCAGTTATCCATGTTGTGCTTCAGCCGACACGGATGAGCTACTGTGTTGGGTTAACCTCCTGCTTCCCTATCCACGGATTTTCTTCTAAACGAAGTTGTGCAAGTTAATTCGTCTTCGTGTTCTCTGTTAGTCTAGCAAGTATTGAATTGCTTCTCGAAGACATCGTGAAAACAGGCTTTTTTTTTTTCTTATATGGCGCACTGGGATAGACGATGAAAAAGTTGCTACGTCTTACGTTCAGCTAAAGTTGCTATGTCCCAACTACGCAAGCCTCTCGTCGTCTTTATCATCAATGCTTGTTTTTCTGTAACGTTATTTACTTGCTTTTTTTTCAGATTCCTTGCGATAGGCCCTTCCACGACGCTAGCAGGGGCCTCGTTCTTGTATTAGCGTCGGCTTCATATTCAATGCTATAAAAAAGAAGAAAGCTACACGTGGTTACATTTTCCCGTCGTTTACCCACTTCGCTGCTTTTTAATCATAGAGTTTCTTACTATATTACCCAGAGGGAAATCTGGCGCTGCTGCGCTGTTGATGCATGGGAATGCCTGTATATGGTGACTTCGGATTGGCATCGTTCTCTGAGAGCTCGTACACCTTCAAGACGCGCATGACTGCCATAGTTCTGTCTGTCACAATGATTCATTTCCAACTAAAACAGCGCGTAAAGAGATGATTTATCTTTCTTATAACACAAAACAATGTTTAATTATGGAGACTTGTGATTGAACGTACTGTTATATGAAATGTAAAAATTATCGGCGGGCGGCTAACGTTGGCGGACAGACGACAAGATTCGCGCTTGCTTCGGAACAGTTTGTCGTCTGTTCTTGCTTTTCTTCGCTTGATTATGCACTGCAGGTGAGTAAGCTTTATTGAAAAATGTAATATGAGTGACTGAAAAGCTTTCATGAAGATTTTATTGTTAGAGTGCATTATCTGTAGCCATGTCGACGTTTTTAGTCCGAGCCTCGTACAACACTAGCCAATACGAGCCTCGCATACCCATATACCTTCATTGTCATGACGGCACAGCACTCCTTAGAAACCTCCGATAGATGGTGGCACCTGATTTCCCTCTAGCTAATATAGTGAGAAACGATGTTTTAAAGTCTGAACAACAACAACAACAAAAAAGATTCACGCAGAAACTCCTCTGGGAGCTAAGTATAGGGCCCTATAACGCGAAACCATTTCAGTCGGTTTTTATTCCAATCTCGTGATTAAAAAATTACGTAACCGCTGACGCAAGCATCGGGCGGTGATCCGCAGCGCTGTCTTAACCGACCAATCAAACGCTTTCGTCGTTTGTAGGAGGTCAGTTTTGTTTGCTTTAAAAACTAGTAACATTACCTACATTGAGGGCGTTTTCTCATCTAATTGGCTGACAAGAGGCGAGGAGCACGCTGAAGTGGAGAGCGTTTCGATGGGGCCAAGCCAGCGCAGGGAAAATAGATAACCAGAGGAGGAGGATGGTGCCGGCGTCTGCGATTGGTCCGCTTCCCCTTGTTTAGCTTGCGGTGGCTGGTCGATAATCGCGGCGGCGTGTTGCGGAACGCTAAGAATGCCACTTAAACGGATGCTAAGCGAAGAGGAGTTGGCAGAGCGATGTCGTATACGTGCCGAAAGGACTCGATAACGTTACACTGCCACAAAATTTCATTATACCCAAATAAGTCGGTGCTTTCCGGCAGGTGCAAGTAGCCTGTGTCTGAGAGAACGCCGGGAAGCCGTCATCTATTCATTTCGGAATGGGGCAGTCTCCAGCTATTCAGGAAAAAAAAATCAATTTTTTTCTCCATATTAGTGCATCTCTAACGCGTACACGTCACTTTGACGCGGTGAGTTTTCGCTATCTTGTGACGTCGCGTGACAGGCAGGTGAAGTGGGTGCAGCCCGAAAACGTCTGATCAATATAGTAGGTGGCTAATGGCGAAAAGGCGTCGAATCAGAAATAACTATTTTCCTTTTGCTCAGTCCAATTATCTATAATCAGTGTGTACATGCCATATCAGATGGGGAGCTATCACGGTTTTCGCGATGTCGCGTGATAGACGGACGAAGCGGGTGTGGCCCTAAAATTTTTTGACCAGTCGTGAAGGGCTGATTGCAGAATTAGAATAGAATAGTTTGGAATAGCTTTACCTTATAGCGCCCATATGCGTAAACATTATGCCACTTGCTCGTCTCCACGTAGTCCGGTGTCATTATCAATGTCATGAAGCTTACTTCGACCACCATAAACCCTTACTGACCCTCAACCGTCGTTATCAACCTTATCGAACATGATCCGACCCTTATCAACTCGTATCGGTCCTTATCAACCTGGATGTCCAGCCAAGCTACACTACAATTGCTGAGGGGGGTATGAAATGCTTTATTTATGGGTCAAATGCCCTTTTTGAGCTCGTTCTTTATTGAAACGTAAGCAGTTCGGTGTGCTGGATGGGTGATTTCGATGAATCTATGCACTTTTCGCTTCACTTTGCTGAGCGCTTGTAGCCTCTGCCTTACGTTGGTATGAGCCATTACGTTTATGGCTTGCTTATGGTAATATGAGCCATTGCTTACAGGGGTATTAATCCTGTAAGCCTTAATCTGTGTAACCTCTCTAACTTCAGCCTGCCCGACGTGTTTAACGCGGGGAGATTAGCCTGACCAATCTTGAAGTTGCTTTTCGTTATGTTCACGTCTTCTGGCGCTCGTTGAGGTCACGTCTCAGGCACATGACCGACGAAGAAAAAGTGGCCACACACTTAGAGCTTCTTTCATTATTTTTTTTCCCTGGCCCCTGGGAATACTGTCCACCGTCTGCGCGTGACAACTTCTCTGGTTCAAGCAGAGCTAGTGATGCGAAAGATAGGCCAGAAGCTCCTCTGGGAACGGCAAGATTGCGCCGGCAGACCAAGCCGAATGCACCCCCCTCCGACCATCCTTCTTCATCTAGCTCTCTGTCTTATCGCTTGTTGTCGCTTTTTGTTTCGAGTTTCCTTCGCAGCACTATACCGTGGCGGAAGAGAAATGTTGCGGCTTGAATAAGCGAGGCTTACGTTCCCAGCCAGGAGGGTGAGTGCGAAGCGCGTCAGCGAGAGAAAAGTCAAAACGAAATTGAAGGCCCTTGAAGGAGACGCTGCCCCGAATGAAACACTTAGAACGGTTCGCTGAATTTTTTGTTGCGCCTTCTAAACGATGCACGCTGGTTTTCCTTTCTTTTTTCTTTCTTTTTATCGATATACTGTCGACGTCGCGGGAGTTACTCAAACCACATTCTTTTTTTTTGTTCTTTCTTTTCTTCAAGGCTATAAGGTGTGGGCACTTCTCTCTCTCTCTTTTTTTTTGCATATGCGATGAACGCATGGTTGCGAAATTCGAAGTGCAGGAGAGGACGATGTCACAACAATGTGTCCTGTAAGTATAGAGGTCCCTCTGGGAGAACTTTCACTATGGTTATGCAAATTTTTGCATCGCGTTGGAGTTCTTAGAGAACTGAAAGTGGTAGCCGGCTTTTGTTTCTGTTAGATGCGCCCGTGTCCTACCTCAAAGGCACACTCCGCTCGGTGGTCAGCGAAGTTGTGACATGTCTTGCCGAGGAGTCGTCTTCACAGTAGCAGTTGCTACATGAAAGTACCTATATCCTTATGTTCCATGAAGGTGTGCCATATGGCTCGGTGTTTGATACGCATGCTGCAACGCTTGTGCTGGTTGCGAATTCAAACGATGTTTGTAGGGTATCTGCCATCGTGTACCCAGTGACACTAGGTTGACGTGGCATGTAACAAAGAACAGCTCTTAGACGAACGCGGGAGCGTGCCGGTTGTAAGGCTACGCAAGTCCATATTAAGTAATGACCATAATGGGCTTTATAAGCTCAACGATTTGCTCTTGTCGGTTCAAAGAATTTTCGGACGCTGGTCCAGACCGTCCTCAACAAAGAAAGCTATAAACGCATTGCTCCATGCGGTATCTGTGATAATAGGCTCAGTAACGGTTGTAGCGACGCTGCATCGCGTTTATGTGCACATTATGTACACGTGTGTTCCCCTGATTTTGAACGCGTCTCCTCTTATGTAACTTTCATTTACTTTACCCCTTTACACAGCACAAGGTTAGCCAGCCGGTGCCTACACAGGCTAACCTTTCTGTCCTTCCCTGTGTTCATCCTCCTCATTGCCACCCCCTTCCCGCTCCCTTGCTTTACTGCACAGGAATCGGACGGTCAGGACATGGCGCGTGCAGTGGGGCGTGTGGCCAATTCCAAATACACAGAGAACGAAAAGGAAGGTAGAATGACACGAATATTAGCCAGATAAGCGTGTGGCAGAAGTTGGAAAGCTTACTCATTCAACCCTTCTGCAACTTACTCATGAGTCGACTCACTCAGGCTCAGACCGACCCGTGATGAGTGAGCGAATTCTGGTGAGTTGTAGGGGTGTGTGTCTGGTAGGAGGTCTTTTCGTTGGGCTGATTGGTGAAACATAGCCTTTAGAAGAGGGGCGAAATTTAAGACACATGCACAGACGAAGTACATGTACAGGACACATGTACAGGACGAGCGCCTGTCTACTTCGATCGTCTGTGTATGAGTATTAATTTGTGCCACTTTTGAAACAGCCGTGCGGGTCTCGAGTCCGAGTGAGTCTGACAGGGCACGATTTCGGTGAATCTAAGTCCCAGTCAGCCTTAAGGAAAAAAATCTATTTTTTGAGCGAGCCTGACTGAGCTCGTTTCGGTTATATTGCCGCCCTATGGCATTATATATATATATTATATATATATATATATATATATATATATATATATATATATATATATATATATATATAAAAGAAAGGCAGTGAGGCCGGCCTGCGGTCTGGGCTAGCATGGTCGGGCCTGCTACATTGCACAGGGAAAAAGGGAAAGAGGACAGAAAATAGTGATGAAAGGTGATGATAAGGACGGGAAATAAGGGATGCATATATACACTAACACAGTAGGTTCCTTAAAGCCTTGCGCCTAGTCCGGCAATCTTCAAGTACACTAGAGCAGCGCTTGTAGCTATTAATGCTACTGTACGGTCACACATTTCGGACAGAATAGTACTTTCGGCACCTGATTGGCTACCCAACGCTGGGTACTCAACCACGTGACAGCCGTTGTTGTAAAGGCCACCCCGGCTTACTTACGATAGTGTACTTACGTACTTACGATAGTGTCACCTCTCGTTTTTGTTTTCTTCTGACAGGTCGGCCCGCCAGCATGGAGGACCTGATCGCCGAGCAGCTGGGCGTGATGTGCTTCGAGCCGACCGCGTCGGCCGTCATCGGCGGCCTGGCGCTCTTCCTGGAGGTGTTCGGCTTCGGCACCTGCCTCGTGTTCGCCCTGCGCAGGCGCAAGGGCCACGCCGCGGACGAGCCCATCTGCTACGACAACAGCGTCGAGGGCTCCACGGATTTCGCGTGCTCGGCGCCGTACTGAGGCGTCCGCTCGCGGCTACGCATTCTCGCGCCCTTTTGGCGCCTCCCGTCGCCGAATGCCACTGGCGTTTGCCGTATTCACTGAGGTTGCCGTATTCACTGAGGTTGCCGTATTCACCGAGGTTGCCGTATTTACCGAGGTTGCCGTATTCACCGAGGTTGCCGTATTCACCAAGGCTGCCGTATTCACCGAGGGCGTCTTTCTCGACGCTCACCGAGTCGGCGAACGGGTTCACGAATGTTTTCGTTAGTTAATAACTCGTGTATTGCAAGTCTTTCCCGTTTTACGATCAGTGATTTCTGTTGCAGGGCCGCTGTCGCGATGGCAAACGTTAGTGTCGCGGCGACAGATCGTGTCGGATATCGCGCGGCAGAAGTAACTGCTTTATGACCACTTCTGAGGCCATGCAACGGAAATCACTATCGGTGCCAAGGTGATTTTCTGACATTGCAGCCACCATCCATCAATCCGTCCCAAAATGAGACAGGAATTCGAGTCGTATTGTCAAAATAACCCAGTTCTATTTTATGTTTTTCACCTATCGAATGATTATTTTGATGGCACTGTCGCTGTCACCACGTTTCCTTTGACGGTTGGCCGGCGTCAATTCTTAAGCGTGATCCTTGCCTACGAACCGCATTGTGAACCCGGTCCCAGATGGTTGTGAGGCGCTGCGCATGTAACTTTTCTGTCCCGACGGGACCTTCCGGTCCTCTGTGCATTCGTCATGAACCGGTGAACTTTTCGCGTTGACGAAGGCATTTGAGGCGGGAGGAGTTGGCGATTCACTGCACCTAAGCGAGCATGGCATTCTCGGTGCCGATAACCGGTGTTTTCATGACTTCACTTCTAATCAGTGGCAGAGACCAAACTTCTTTTTTATCTGGGTGCACTCCTACTGGCACGAGTTAGCCCATTCGACGAGGCCAGACAATGTTCATCGTACGTTCATAGCCTTCAACATAAATACTCAGCCAGGGCATGCGTAAGCGCTAACTGCTAGTTAAGTTCTCGCGTTGAATATCAGTTTTGAGACTTGGGAACGTCTAGGCGGCGCTGTCGATTAACGCACCTTGATAAAAGGGGCATTGTTCAGGCCGCCCTGTCAACTTTACTCTCATAATACATTTCTCGCTTTGGTAGGGGGAACTAGCTAAGTCTAGGAGCGCCCAGCAAAAGCAAACATTCCTTTTTTTAATCTCGTAACGCAGCTCTTTTAACATCTAGAGTTACCCAGGTAGGGTTTCACGTGCTTGTAGTCAAATGTAATTTAATTGCATGTCTCAGTTCATGCAGCGAGAACACCTTGGCTTTTGAATCAGCTTTTGCCCGCCAGGTGCGTGGATGACCGCCAGAAAAATATAGGGGAAGCATAGACACAGTGACATCCTTTCTTAGCTATGTAAAAGTAAAACCACGATACTACCACTGTTCTGAGATTCTGGCCTCGTCTCGTCTGGCTCGTGTGGAGATCGCAGGCAATTATAGCAGGTCGGCTTGGCACTCCGGCACAGTTTACGAACACCCGTCGCCGCGATGACACAGGGAAGGAAGGCGGGCCTTTGTCCATTTATTGCAAAGGTGGAACATGTGTCGCTTCCGGAGAACAAATGCCTAACCTGTCACCAATTGTGTAACGTGTCACCAAGTTGTTGAGTCTGCCCATATTCGAAAAAGCTGCGGTAGCGTATCGGAGGTACGAAAACCGTGCATCTGTTGAAGTTGCAGTCAAGTGTAAGCGGAGCACAAACCCAACGTGTGTTTTGAACCGCACTAGGACCGAGCATCGCGGGCGGGAGACTGATAGATCCGACTCGTGCACGCCTGGCCATGATTTGCAGTGGTCTCAATAACGACGTATTTAACCTCGTTTAAGCACGATTCACATGGAAGGCCGAAACGTTGATTGTGCTTGCGAAATAACGGGTGAAGTCTCGGTGACAGCGAACCATGCCGTACAAAACGGCGACGCGGACTGGCTGCTTGCGGTGCGATTCGGTGCAGTTTGTGCGACGTCATGCTGGTCCGCGGAAGAAACAGGCGATATTATCTGATCCGCAAGGTGCCGCTTTACCAGCACACGTAGCCGCGATAAGTGTCGTCGGTGGGTGCATTACCGCTTTAACCAACGTGTCATTCACGTTATTCGATGCGTGTACGGACCCAAGCAACATTACAGAATTCCGGTACCTTCAGGTCCTATTCTCTTCAGCAGGCGACGCTATGTGTGCAACTGCATGGTTCGGCCCAGTCCTTTTTTTTTTTTTTCAGTGACCGTGGCTTACACAGAGGTTTTGAACAACTGGATCATTTCGGAGGGCTCGCCACGTTGTCGAACGTCGCCAGGATCGGCATAGTGTCTGGCACCGAGCCTTGAGACATACTGCGGCAGTGTTTATGCCGCCTACTACGCACGAACAGAAAGGGCACGGGAAGCAGAGGAAGAGAAAGACATAGCGAGGGAGCGTAAACGAGATGGCGCGGTCAGTTTGCTACCCTGCACAGGGAAAAGGGTATTGATGGTAGAAGAAGGAGCGATAGCCAGGAGCATCACTACCAACGCAGACGCGCGGAGATGCCCGTCAAGCCTAGAAGCTAGGGCATGCAAGTCTTGTTTGCATGTAGGCACCCCATCTAGAATCGGTCGCTGAAAACCTGTGTTTTCCAGTGTATCCCTGAAGGGCACGATATGCCACCGAGTAATCATGATCGCGGACACTGCGCGTGTAAAATCTGTAGCCGGCCGTGCTATAGTTCGCATTGTGACGTAGTGAACCCTGTGGTCGCACCTAATTCACTGACTCGTGAAAAGACGTCCACGTATTCTGTTGCCTCTCGCCTATAGGCGCATGAGAAGCTAAGGTTCACAGCGCTCACCGCGCCCACAGTTACGTCATCTCGACTACGGTCGTTCGTGTTCGCAGCGCGAGTTCCAATTTGTACAGGCTGCCAGAAACGTGAATACAGCGTATAAATGACGTGCTGTGCAGCATTGTTTGTACCAACTGCCGGAGGTCTCCAGGTCAAAACGAATCGATTCGAAGAGAGTGATGTCAAGGGTTATAATAGCGCTCTCCTCTGTTGTACTGACAGATGGGCCGAATTACGCAATAAGACACAGCTTCAGCTTACTTTTGCGGCTACCAAGGCGAGAAATGACGGCCACATTGCAGTACTTGATCAAATCAGGTCGCGAACCGATGGCCCTGGGTAGACGGCGCAGGCGTACCTCCGAGCGCGTCGTTTCTACCTTCAAAATAAGTCTGCCTGCTTCGTTGTACCACAGAAAATGTCTCAGCAAAGGTTGTCACTTCGCTGCAAGGCACAGGTCCATCCCCAGCTGGACCTTTCTCCGCGAGGCACATTATGCGCGGACGTCTGCGAAGCACGTGTAGAGTGGACAAGTCATCAAAACATGCATGGTGTTGATTAGCGAACACGTGTCTCCAGAAGCCTGCGCAGTGTGTACGCGCTAAACGAGTGCACAAAGGTAACTAACGAGATTTCGTTGTCGGCACGGGGTCACTTTTTAGTATCGTAATTCGAGTTTCAATGCGAACCCTCGCATACAGTGTCACCGCAGAGTTGATCACCGCATTGCTGCATTGGTTAGGTGTTAAATATTGATTTCTTTTATTAGTAGGTCCAGGGAAACTGACCATATAGTCTGTTCCGTGACGCGGCGTTTTTGGTAGGAGAAAAAGTTGTACAGCGTCAGCGATGACGAGCATTAGTTGCGCCGTCTTGCCAGTAGCGGAAACGTTGTTCACGATGTCTGCTTGGACCACCACACCGTAGTATGGTTGTCATCTTGCACACGAGACAACAGTTTTAGCTCTGATGCAACCGGCATTGTTTTCCAAAAATTTAAATTGACTGTCAGTTCTGAGCTTCAGTTCACATCAGATGGTTTACTGGCAATTAAAAAAAGACTGCTTCCAGGATACAAGTAGAAGGTAGCTTTGAAAGAGTCACTGCTGGTGGCAGTGGTTGCCAATACTCCGCGATTTCCTTCTTTATCTGCCAGTTCCAGTGTGCTTGCAATATTTCGTGCATTTCACATCATTGTACCATGTCGTCTTTGTTGTGCGTGTCCAAATTACTTCCTGCAGCCGTCTTGTCAGCTTGATTCTTGTGCGAAGGTTTGCGCTTCACTGCTTTCCAAACCAGTTCCAGCCAACACCGCAAGACCTTCTCGACAGCTCTGACACCGGCGACATTAGTTGCCACTTCTACTCGAAAAAGCTCGGTTTGGACAGAAAAAGAAAAGAGAAAAAAAAAATGTGGGACCTCCGTGGTAAGAGGAGGTTAGAGGGAGCGTGCTGACCCGAATACAAGGTTCCCCGGCGCGGCTGAGGGTCCTTGACGTGTGAAATGCCCGCCAAGCCTCCGGGCTTTGCGACTTGCATTTTCAACGTATGCTGGCGTATCTGCAGCGTTGAAGACACGCCGCGACGTGACATGAAGCCACGGAGCAGGAAGACGCGTGGGCTGTCTGCCGAATTGGCTCCGTCTGCTTTCGCGCCGCGCTTTTAGCGAATCTCCCGCCGCCACAGCCTCCGGGGTGTTTTCCAACGCCCTGCCTGCGCCCGAGGAAGGTGTATTTGAACGTCGGGAAGGCCACCTAACAGGAATACAAAGAATACTCGCAAACGACTCCGTCCAGACGCACTGTATACTCCAAACTCGTCGCCGCGCAAGCGAAAGAGCAATATGTACCGTTCCTTTCTCTCTCTATAGAGCCGTGAAAAACAAGAAAACTGTAGCACTTGAGCAGGCGGTATACTGGTAGTATTGAGAAACCGCCTGGACGGAAAGCCATCAAAGGGGTCGGCAGATCTGTTTTTCGTTGATATTTTTATTTTCTTTCTCCCGGCAAGGGTGTGGATGACGGTGAATGTTTCCTAAATAAACACTTCAAACTGTCGCAGTGTTGTTATTCTTATCCTTCTTATTTATTTCATCTCCATCTGCAATGTTATCACCAAGACGTCTTCGTGCTCAATGCGTCTGAAAGCGAACGTGAGAAAACACGCTGTCAAGCGAACAACTTCTGAGCGGTTGCTTAAGCGAAAGCCTTAGCCATAGTTAGATACGCTTGTGAACGACAGCGCAGCTCGAAGGCTTTCGGTTCGCTCCGTGGTCTGCTGTCATATGTTGCAAGCTGGAAACTTTGGAGTGACTCTAAGTAAAAAAAAAAAAGAACATCCTGACACTCAATTTCTATCTTTGCTCTGTTGTAACAAACAGAGAGGGGAGAAAAGTGAAACGGTCATACAGGTTGGCGCATCTCAAGAAACGCAGCGCCTTTTTGGCCTTGCACATAGCTGACGCCCGAAGCCACGGGCTCAAGATCTCTGTGAAGGGCCTGTCGTCTAAGCGCGCCAAAGCTGTCCGAAAGGCTCCTTTCAACTCGTATGGGGTGGGGGGGCAGTTACACAGTAAATTTTTGGTCCTTTCTTCGACACCACATTTGCTGCAATTGGCACTGTTCGCCATTCCAATTAGGAATGAGTACACTCTAAAAACCGTTTGCACCCTTTGGGGTGTATATTTGTCCCACAACGATAATCGTCATCTGCCTTGCTTGCGTTTCCTTTCTTGAAAACTCGGCGCTGGCTACTTTCCTGTCGAGAATGCTGCGTCACACTTATAATGCGCATGCCGTTCGTGACTGAAGTACCGGGCTCGCAGCGTTAAAGAAAGGAAACGCGGGCAAGACAGATGATTATTATGGGACAAATATACACCCCAAAGGGTGCAACTGTTTTTAGAGTGTAGGCGCTTGTGAAAGAAACTCCTACTCGCAGGCGGCGCAGTAATGTTTCTTTCCGTCGGTTATTACCAGGTAAAAGTTGCAATGTCATATGCGGGTGCATGACTATAGGCGCCGGTTGGTGAGCTCCGGTGTGTTGCATTTTCTCGCAGTAATAATATGGGCAAGACCGCTGAGTTGCCGCGCTGCATCCGTTCTCGACCATGGTATCGAGGTGCTTTCACATTTGCCATTTGCCTCACGACCAGCCTTGTCAGCGCTTTCATTGCCAGTAATGGTGCAGTGCCCAGGTAGCCAATGAAATACAAGGTCGTGGCCTCTGTCCACCGGTTTATGGTAGCCTAATCGTATCTCCACCAGCGATTGTTCATGCGGGCTGCGCCGAAGTGCTGATAAGTGATCGCAGGGCTGACTTTTGAGTCACAGATTATAGCCCAATGGTTTGGTGGCTGTTGCTGCAGACACAGCGCTGCGCTATGGAGGGTGGAAAGTTTGGACCCTGACGATGTTATGACATGGCCGATCTTGAACTTCTTGCAGGTCGACATCGACAGAATGACTACCACACCTGTAGAGCTGGTTAGAGTCGAAGATCCACCTGTATAAATGTAAACTTGATTGGAGTATGAATCATGCAGTAGATGTAGAGCGGTCGATTCACGGCCCAAGTTGACTAGTCAGACTTGTGTTCTCGCGTACCTTGCATTTGGTGCACGTTAAACACCAAGTGGTCAAAATTAAGCCGGTGTCCCCCACTAAACCATGCCGCATATATTCAGACCGTGGTTTTGGCACATAAACCCCCAGAACCGGGCCCCTCGGTTAACCCCCTTCTCGTTGATTACATAACGAGGGTCTCGAATCCGGCAACATTGATGGCTTCAGGTAGCATATGTGGGTTTATTGACCAGTTGCCTTCACCCAAAAAGATCACGTTTTCGTGACGCCTGCGGCAAAAAGGACGTCCGCCGCTAAGGTCTGAGTGGTGGCGCTGGCCAACACTCCCAGGGTTCTACTAGGACACATAAACACCCAAGAAAGTGGATGAGAAAACGACGCCGCGGTAGCTCAATTGGTAGAGCATCGCACGCGAAATGCGAAGGTTGTGAGTTCGTTCCCACCTGCGGCAAGTTGTTTCTTCATGCACTTTAATTTCCATTAATTTATCGTTTATTTCATTTATTAAGCACATGTAATTTCCCCTATGTTGTCCTTGGTGTCAGTGTTTGTTGGCTTCTTAGGATATATATATATGTATATATATATAAACATACATATACTATATATATAAACATACGTTAGCATGTTGGCTTTAGACTGGAATCATTTTGGATGGTATTACTGAGAATCAACTGCATCGCTAGTGCCGAGGTTGCGGCCGCCAAGGACGTAGACATGCGGTACGTGCTACCCGAGCCAACAGCAGCAGCCTGCGGTACCAGCGCTGCATGCCACCGACGTACTGCGCGCCGAGAGACCGAGGAAGCAGCAGCGGCCACCGACGCCGGAAGGCGCGCACTGTAGCTAAACCTTGTGGGAGGGAGGGGGAAGGGGGACTGAGAGATACGGACCGCGCGCCGGCTTCGGGGAGAGACGTCGGCACGTACGCGTCACGCCACTGCCTCGCCGACGACGACCCGTCGCGCCCCCCAGCGTCGCGTCGCTGCAACTGCTCCGTCGGGGCGGGCTCGTGACGTGGCGTCGCAGCCAGTGGAAATTTGAATGGCGTTTCGCCGCTACAGACCCCTGCTTGTGCGTTCTACGGGCCATTTGATGCTTTCGCATCAAAAATGTTTTAAGCTCCTGTAGCAGACGCTAAACGGTTAACCCCCTTCTCGCTTGTTACGTAACGAGGGTCTCGAACCCAGCAATATCGATGCCTTCGGGTAGCATGCGTGGGTTTATTGACCTGTTGCCTTCACCCAAAAAAAGATCACGTACCCGTGACGCCTGCGGCAGAAACAGTGTTCCGCGAAGGTTTGTGAGTGGTGTCGCTGGCTTACAGTCTCATAGTTCTAGTAGGAAGGATAAATACCCAGGAAAGTAGATGGGAAAACAGCGCCGCAGTAGCGCAGTTGGTAGAGCTTCGCACGCGTAATGCGAAGACGTGGGATCGTTCCCCACCTGCGACAAGTTGTTTTTTCATCCACTTTCATTTCCATTAATTTATCATTTCTTAAATTCATTTAGTAAGTACAAATTCTCCTACGTTGTGCTTGGTGTCAATGTTTGTTGGCTTATGGTCAGACACTAAAACCGTCATTTAAGGCATATATAGGCGCCAAATACTGACCTTTTGTCCATGTATAGGCTCAATCAATAAGAACTTCCGCTGTATACGTCTGAGGTTTTTCTAAGAGGCACAGCCGTCTAAACTCTCCTTTTGTAACATTCACATTATTTTTCACAATAAAGCGGAAAGAGCAAGTTGCGTATAGGCTACAATTTTTACCTGAAATTTGTGTTACTCTACACCGTGAGAGAAAACTTGCAAAAGCATCGGCAAACTAGTACCACGTCAACATTTTCGGGTGCCGTGTTGCGCCCGTTCCCACTGATTGTTAGTTTGTGTTCAGGAAAGGAACGATTAACACGCACCTGAGTGAGGGGTCGGTATTTCTACTTTCGGAACGTTCGACGATCCAGCGCGCAGGCTTTGGAATTCCGGAATATTTGCTGGTCAGGACATTTGACCGTTCTTTCACTACCGAAAACTCGGATTTTCATCCGAGACAGGTCCATTGCGATTGGGGGGGGGGGGGGCGAACTCTTCCTTAAAGTCCGAAATGACCCCTGCATTTCCGGGTTACAGGTGCATCCGATCATGAAGTTTCGGGATGATGTCATCTAAAACGGAAAAGTGAACGCGTAAGTGCGCTCAGATCGTTTTCAAGTGTATCGCCGCCTAGCGAAGTTTGAGCCCCCTTCTCGCAGTGATGCCCTCGTCAGCTGCAAAGCTGTTCAGCCTTTACCCCAGTAAAGTGTTCGTGGTAATAACTGACTGCGTATTTCGTGTGTTTTTTCTTCTTTTCCATGAGCGCACACCTTTTGTGGGATGCATACGCATTTTATTAACGTTGATTTATATTTAGATGCAACACAACAAAAGCAACAAACGTGTGGCTCTCGTGGAACAAAAAAAAAAAAGAAGAACTATTTCGTTCGCTTTAGTATTTAACAGATTTTTTGTCTCTGTGCCCGGTACGACGTCGAGCGTGAACCTAGCTCTCCGGACAGTATTGAACTGGTTGGACTCTAGACCATTTTCGGAAATGAAGGTCTTTGGACCATGGCCGTACGCATCGATGGCACAGAGAGCCACGAAAGCGTTGTTGCAGTGCCTTAAGTGGACAGGTCTTGACCGTTTGTAGAATCGCTGCGTACCTTCAAATGTGCCCGAAATTGCTCTCTCTCTCTCTCTCTCTCTCTCACTCACTCGAGGAAGCACGCCTTTGGTGCAGGCGTTTTCCGCTGCCATCAATGGGCAGCACACAGGTGTCATCACAATTTCTTTCCTGTGAGCATTTTTTGTATTTCTTTCTTTATTTATTTTTTGCAATCCCGCGTTCTAGCCACACTATGACACGTTTACAACTTTTTTCGTGAACAGAACCTATCTTTCGTAATACTTGACGGAACGTTCGTATAACCATACAATGGGACCAAATTCTTAAACCTTACTAGAAATTCTGTAGAGTTGTCAGGTGCGCATAAACTGCAAAATAATTCATTACATCTGCCCGCGTTACATGCGATTATTGCAGCCATATAATTGTGATATGAAACGAAAAGCTAGACAAGGCTAACGTGAATCTAAAATTTGATACGTGTTTCAGCTGGAAGAGCCTTTTAAAGGGATACTAAACACAGATACGAAGTCGACGTGGACTGTTTAAATACCATTCCAAAAACCTCTCAATGCCTCTTTTGTGCCAAGAAAATTGTTTACGAGAAGATTGCATCTGAAGGGTCCGAATATCCTTTTCGATATTTATATCTCCCGCCACCCAACCGAGCGAGTGGTGAAGCTGCATACGCGATCACCATTCTTTTGCGGGCGTCGATGAGTAAAACCACGTCCGACAGACGGCGGTACCGAGCCAAGGCAGAGCGGTGGATTCGCCGCCTGCAGCTGCTTTTTGGTCAAATGGCGTGGACCGTTCGGGCATCCTGCGTCATCACATGGAAGACGAATTTGCTGCTACTTGCAGTTTGTGCGATTTTCGCGAGCCAGTAAAACCAGCGCAGCACTAAGGGATAACAAAATTGCTGAAACGCGAAAGTGTGCGCGGCGCAGAGTCGAGCGAAAACGAAACCTTTCGACCGCCCGCGTCATTGTCAAAGGTAATTTCTACGAGTTATTTTTCCTAAATATGAAATAGAACCGGACAAGTAGCATTTTATTTCGTCTTATAATACAATAGAAGGATATTTTATGCCACGACTGGTTGACTACTAGCGACAGAATTTAACTTTTGTCATCGGCCAAGTACTTGAATGTCCCAGTCTCTAACCATGCCCTGCATTTACCTCAATTTCTGTATTATTATGGCTGTGCTCGCGATAATATTGACGCTTTAGAGATTCTCGAGCACTAACCCATCAGTTTAGCTTCGCTTAATATTTGCCTTTAGTGTCCCTTTAAGAACTTCCGTTCACCTTGCGTATTTACGCAGCATGTGTGTATCAGAATTGCAGTATCGCTTTTTGGGACGAAGATACAGAATTTCGCATTTCGTCCCTTGATTGTTCCGAAACCTAATGTTGAACTTGTCGGACAACAGTACTTCATGGTCGAAAAAAATCAACCGCTGTTTATAGCTGGTACAATGAATGTGACTTTTATTGCATACAAGACATTTAATTCCGCTCGCTCAGGCGGCTCCATATGATTATCATTTCTGCGTCTCACACGGATATGAATATGGATGCATATGGACTTGATCCTGGCGTAAACGCTGTATGATTTGTCAGCCATAGCATTTACTGTGTTTTAAAAATGACGGGATTCAATTAAAAAAAACACAACTGATATAATTATTAACACAACTTAATACTTTGCATTCGATACGAGATGTTGAACTCCAGCGTATATTATCCTCGCTATGTTTCTATTACATTATAATGCACACGGCCTTCGCCCATTTTTGAAATGAACTTTAGCTTGTTCATATACGCAATTACCGTAAACAGAATACTGGGGTACCTGGAACTTATACGTGAGACGATGATTTATTAGCATCCCCTTTGAAATGGCGGCGAGAAGCAGCAAGCCCACTTGAACGAGAAGGGGCTAACCGAGGGTCCCGATTTTTATTAATCATATCATAAGCCAACAAACAAAGACAACATGGAGGAAATTACTTGTAGTTACTAATTAAATTAGATGAATGGCAATGAAAGGGTATGAAAAAACAACTTGACGCAGGTGGGGAACGATCCCACGTCTTCGCATTACGCTTGGGATGCTCTAAGCAACTGAGCTACGGCGGGGCCGTTTCCCCATCCACTTTCTTCGTATGTACTTTCGGAGTGTTAGCGAGCGCGAACACTCACAGACCTTGGCATCACTTCTTTAATTCAATTAGTAACTACAAGTAATTTCCCCTATGTTTTCCTTGGTGTCTTTGTTGGCTTCTTATGAAATACCTACCTGAGATATTCAAGTACGATATACATGCTTTTCATTTTAGCATTTCTGTGTACACCCACAGCTCTTCTATCTACCTTGCACCGCTACCTGTGCCTGTAACGGATCTGGTCGTACGGTCGTACGAGCATCTTGGTCGGTGGCGCCATATTGAGGTGCAGGGTTTTACCAGAGAAGACAGATAGTTATTATTGACATAACTAATCGTATTATGCTTACCTGTTGGTGTAAAGCGTCGGCAGCGTCGTTATGGTTAGCAGGGCGTACCGTTTGCTTTATGTTGCTTCGACGAAAACACCTATGCAACACAAAAATGTTAGACGTGTGGTAGGACAACGCGTCACAA
Organism: Dermacentor variabilis; assembly: GCF_050947875.1. Lineage (NCBI taxonomy): Eukaryota > Metazoa > Arthropoda > Arachnida > Ixodida > Ixodidae > Dermacentor > Dermacentor variabilis. Next base: position 31,141,553 of record NC_134577.1, read on the forward strand.
CATGTCCCTGCTAGCGTCGTTACTGCCGTTCACCCTTTCCGACACTCGGTATTTCCGTACAGAGTGGTCAAAGTAAAATTCTCCATTAACTGGGCAGCAATTACGTAAAATGTACGCCTCGGATATAAAGTCGGGTGCGTGTAGAACTATATGAATAGGCCTTACCCTTACAAAAATGACTTTAGACTGTCTATAGAAAGTCTATAGACTTTTCATAGACGACCTTTCCTTTCTATAGATTTGGACTTTTGTTGATATAAAGTCTATAGACTGTCTATAGACGAAAGTCGATAAAGTTTCTATTTCTTTTTGTCTATTCGCAGTCTATAGACGGTCTATAGAAAAAAGTCGATAAGGTGTTTGTTTCCTTTTTGTCTGCTTCCCCTCTATAGAATGCCTACAGACGAAAGTCGACACAGTCTCTATCTATTTTTGTCAATACTTTGTCTTTAGACTTTCTATAGACGAAAGTCGATAGGGTTTCTATTTCTTTTTGTCTATTCGCAGTCTATAGACGGTCTATAGAAAAAAGTCGATAAGGTGTTTGTTTCCTCTTTATCTGCTTCCCCTCTATAGAATACCTACAGACGAAAGTGGATACAGTCTCTATCTATGTTTGTCCATACTTTGTCTTTAGACTTTCTATAGACGAAAGTCGATAGGGTTTCTATTTCTTTTTGTCTATTCGCAGTCTATAGACGGTCTATAGAAAAAAGTCGATAAGGTGTTTGTTTCCTCTTTATCTGCTTCCCCTCTATAGAATACCTACAGACGAAAGTGGATACAGTCTCTATCTATGTTTGTCCATACTTTGTCTATAGACTTTCTATAGACGAAAGTCGATAGGGTTTCTATTTCTTTTTGTCTACTCGCAGTCTATAGACGGTCTATAGAAAAAAGTCGATAAGGTATTTGTTTCTTTTTTCTCTGCTTCCCCTCTATAGAATACCTACAGAAGAAAGTAGACACAGTCTCTATCTATCTTTGTCCATACTTGGTCTATAGACTTTCTATAGACGAAAGTCGATAGGGTTTCTATTTATTTTTGTCTATTCGCAGTCTATAGACGGTCTATAGAAAAAAGTCGATAAGGTGTTTGTTTCCTTTTTATCTGCTTCCCCTCTATAGAATACCTACAGACGAAAGTGGATACAGTCTCTATCTATTTTTGTCCATACTTTGTCTATAGACTTTCTATAGACGAAAGTCGATAGGGTTTCTATTTCTTTTTGTCTACTCTCAGTCTATAGACGGTCTATAGAAAAAAGTCGATAAGGTGTTTGTGTCTTTTTTGCCTACTTCCCCTTTATGGACTACCTATAGACGAAAGTGGATACAGTCTCTATTTATTTTTGTCCATACTTTGTCTATAGACTTTCTATAGACGAAAGTCGATAAGGTTTCTATTTCTTTTTGTCTACTGGCTGTCTATAGACGGTCTATAGAAAAAAGTCGATAAGGTGTTTGTTTCCTTTTTGTCTGCTTCCCCTCTATAGAATGCCTACAGACGAAAGTCGACACAGTCTCTATCTCTTTTTGTCCATACTTTGTATATAGACTTTCTGTAGACGAAAGTCGATAGGGTTTCTATTTCTTTTTGTCTACTCGCAGTCTATAGACGGTCTATAGAAAAAATTCGATAGGGAGTTTGTTTCTTCTTTGTCTACTTCCCCTCTATATGGGCTACCTGTAGACGAAAGCCGATACAGTTTCTATTTATTTTTGTCCATACTTTGTCTGTTGACTCTCTATATTATGGACAATAGTCGACAAGGTTTCTATTTTTTTCTCTACTCCTGGTGTATTGAATGTCTATAGAAGAAAGTCGATAATATGTAATTCCGAGTTCCCATACCCCCCGCCCTCTGCGAACGCGATGATATGGCACTGGTTCATGCACGACGGCACCGCAACCCTGGCGCGGCGGGCAAACCGTGCAGACTGCTAGTCTGCGTTCGGTGCAGCTGCACCGAACGAGGATCGCGGCGGAGCAGGCACCGTCCGAGTCACCAAGGTCTTCCAGGCACCCGAAGGCCCTAAACCTGGCTGCTTCCCGGACGTACACTTCGCGAAGACCAGGTGGTGAAGGTCAGATGGTGAAGATGTGGCAAAGGGGGTGAATAAGTGGCGAAAGCCCGCAGACCAGGTGGTGAATTCACCACCTCTGAGTTGTCGTGGTCTTGCATGTCTATAGATTAACAATAGACAAACATCGTTAATCTGGGCCCAACCCGTGTACGCTGTAACCAAGCGCAGGTACCGGTGGATAATACATAGCTGCATTTGATATAAGCCACTAAAGTTGTATACTGCTGAGATTGCTATAGAGCCTATTTGTAGACTTTAGTATACACATAGTGTATACCTCCGCATTTGTTGACCACATATGATCTACGTAGTCACTCTCGGCAATCCCAAGACAGTCTTCACAGTTGTCGCATCACTTTTGCGGCAGTAGAATAACGGAAGCAAAACGCCGATCCAATTGTTAAAATATATGTTATGAACGCCAGCTTCAGATACAAGTGGATTCGAAACAGGCATCAAGCTAACAGCAAAGACACTCGTAATGTTTGTAGCTGACAACGCGGACTTTGTGAATGTGCCATGAACCGATGTCGCGCATGTGGTGTTCGCGTTGTGTGTCGTCCGATTCTCGGATACTTTTCACATTGTCTTCATATCTCGGCTGCGTCACTAACATCGGGCGACTTTTGTTGCCTAATATCCTGCACTATAAACTCATCAACGTTTCTCATTCACTTAAAATAGGTGCCAAATTCTCTGAGCCCACCCAGTATTTCGCCGGCGGTATGCCTGCGCAGCCACGCATATGAGTACCTCAATGCTGTACTGATTGCTTTGACCTATCATCGGAACAGAAAATTAGCACTAACATACGTGCGGGCATCACATTTAGCGGTACGCTGGAAGATATGCTACAAATACGCTGTATTACTCATCGACGCTGACAATAATGCGTCTAAAACGTCTGAAGGGCACCGTAACGGCTTTTACAAACAGCGCATTCATGTTAGCGTTCCAGTCTGATACGATAGCCCAAAGCGTTTGTCTTACAACCTGCCAGCGCATATCCTTCGTCCACGAAAAAAATGCATAACGGAAAAGAAAAGCCACCCGTTCCGGCGCGCATGGCGCATCAGAGAGAGAGAAACAGACAAAGAAAAAAATGAAGGAGGAAAAGGCGCTCACACTCCTCCGAGCGCGCACGCCCTCCGCGCGGAGCTCCTGCGCATGCTCGGAGTTCTTGCGCATGCGCGGCGGTGCGCCGTCTCAACGAGCGCGCCAGGCACGTAAACGGTTGTGCCGGTGTGCGGTGTCTCCCTGAACGTTGGTGTCTGTGTATGCGTGTCTTCTTTGTGGCATCACAAGTCAACTACATTGAATGGTAAGTTTTATCAAAGACGTTTTGCGTCAATACCTCATGATTACGTGAGCGCATTTCGTAGCGCGAACCGGCTGCACGTAGCGCAGGCGACTCGGGTATAGTGTCGGTTTGTCGTTGACATGGTTTGATAACGCGCTCCTGTTCTCGCTTCTACTATACGGAATGTTTTACGGCGAGCGATCGCTCGTGTTTGTTGATTTTATCATTATAGCTTAGGTGCGTAAAAAAGGAAGTACACCATGTTTTAACTTGATACTGAGCTACCACTAAGCGGATTGTGTGTGTTGGGCAGCCAGTGTGGTAGATCTCATTTAGTGGCGCTTGATCCGGCCGCGATGAATGCTGCACCGTATGTGTAGCGAAATTCTCGTGACACGCTTTACGCATATATCTCGAAATTGTGTTAGCATCAAGAATTTTCAAACAGACAGGCATAGTTGAATAACTGCTAGCGTACTAGGATGAAAGGCCGTGTTTGCGGGGCATGCATCAGCAGTGTGTGCGCTGCCGTTTTCGCATAGTTTAAAAGTAGCAGTATTTTTAAGGTTCCTGGCAACCAATCTAAATAATTTTGGGAAGTTACAGCAAGCAAAACACGAGACTTGAAGAAATATCTAGTAGAAATCTCTAGATTCACCCAATCTATTTATATGCAACCACAAACGCTTTTGGAGCATGAAACCTGCGATAAGCTTAGTCACTTGCAGCTCCGCAACTTAGCCGAAAAAATTAGAGAACAATAAATTAGTCGCTCCGGGAACACCTTTACACGTTTCAAACTGAAGGCATTGCGTTTGACGGTAGTTGGAAGATTTGTTTTTTGTCTCTTTTTTAAACAATTTAGCACCAGAAGTTATCTTTCGAGCTATATGAAAAGCGTTAAGCGGCTTCCGATGCTTCGGCGTTCTGTAGTTTACGTGCTCTTAATCACAAGGCAGCTGCTGGCGCAGATTCGCATTGTGCTAATCGTGCATGGTATGAAGCCATTGTCGTGCGTAATAAGTGTTCCGGTTTTCATTACTGTTGCATGTAGCGCCGTCGTCATGGACAGACTGCATACAATATACGCTGTACAAAAGAAAAAAAAGAGCCAGATGATCAATTTGGTGGTCTTTTCTAAGTAGATAACGCACAGATTATTCAAATAATTCAGTGGGCATTGCATTTGTTCTACCCTTATCAACACACCTAAGAGATCGTAACATGTTTTAGTTGATAAGTGACCTGATCAGTACGCCCCCATTCATGTGCATTCTACTGAAAGTGTGGCAAATATATTCATCTCGAAGTATGAGAAAAGAGACATTGCAGACTGTTCTAAGCGGAAGTAAATTGCAAATCTTAACGTGATTGTTCAAAACTGCAGTCAGTATGCTGAGCATGTTCGTTCGGCACGGGCATATTGTATTAACACCTGAAAAATGTGCACAGTCCAGCCGGGTATCTTTGTTTCAACAAGTATTATTATAGGAATCGTTTGGGATTCTCGCATTTCTTTTATTTTTATAAGTACACTGTGTGTCACATGAACCTGTCCTAAAACGAAACGTACCGTTGCTGGCACCGGCGACCATTACGGTTGTCTAACTGCTTATCATACTGTACTATAACGAAACATCATAATGGTACTGATTAATATTCCCATGTAGTCTTTAGTCAGAGGTAAACAAAGTTAACTAGAGGCATAAGTGATGAGAGCAAATTATATTGAAAACTACTACTGAAGCGTAAAAATAACTAATTGTATAACTCATTGTATAGTTTTTCCTCACATTGTTGCATTTGCTTTACGTGTGTCTCTGTCTTCCGTGCTGTACTCGTGTGGCCATCAATTACGAACTTGCCGAAGCCCTTGTCAGCTTTATTAATCAAGGGATTCAAGTCAGTTGAATCTAACACTGCATGTCAAGTGACTGACGTGTTATTCGTTTTATCTAAATATTATGGACTGGCAGTACTTGGCAAGCATTAAACCACAATATTTTTTTTATTACACTTAAGCTGCAGGCGTCATAGATTGCCAGAAAATTTTCATGAGAACAGCCAGGGAAGGCTTGGAAAAAGATCGGGAAATCGTAAAATGGCCACATAGGTATGCTGTCTTGTTATATGTCATACAAAGTTTCCAGAGAATCTCTGAGTTAAATATATTTTTAAAACGTTTCACCTGATAAAAATTGAAGGAAATTGGTTCCATTTATTGAAAAATAAAAGAAAGTCAAGCTTACTGACAAGGCATTTCTTACTCAATATGTGTTTTTTTTGCGTTAACTAAACTTCCTGAACCTCGATAGCCTAGAAAAAATTTTCATCTTTCAAAGCACCTTAAATAATTTACTGTAATAGAATTCATTCGAACTATACTATCAGTTTTGTTTCCTAGGAGGTGCATATCTGTCGTGCCATGACACAAAGTGCTCGTGTGGTATTTCGGGTGCTCATGTGGTATACCTAACTTGGAAACCTGTTAGCACGCCCAAGAGGCCTCATTACCTGTAACAAATTAAGTGACCATATCGATACAATCAGCCCATCTGCCTTCCGTTGAAGTTATGGCCAATCACCCATTCATTTAAAAGTATGAGAAAGACATTTAAATGTGTATTAAGCAAAATAAATTACAATCTTAGGCATGATACTGTGAATATTCCAGTCACGTCTTCTGAAAATATCCCTCTGCACGGGCATACTTAACTACCAGCCAAAAAAATGTACAGACAGCCCAACTGGGTAACGTTTCAGCAATAAATATAGAGACCATTTGGGATAAGTACAATAATGCATCATATATGAACGTGTCATAAAAGGGAACATACTGTTGCTGGCACGAGCAGCAGTTGTGACTGTTTAATTGTTCACCATACCATGCAATAAAACATTCTATAAAGGTGCTGATTTGTATTGACAAGCAGCCATTAGTCATAGTTAAACCGCATTAAGTATTGACTTCGATGGTTTGAGCAAATATATTAAGCTGCTTAATGAACACACAAAGAATATACACTTGTTATTTTTGCCTCATATTGCTGCATCTACTTATTTGCAGCATACACCTGCAGCACCTTTGGGACTAATGACACAAAGGTCAAGGCCAGCCTGGCGACCATGCTTGCCAAGGAGTAGTGTAAATATTTAATCTGTTTCCATATTAGCATACGACATGAATTTAAGGAATTCATCTATTATATCGAGCAATAAAAACGATGAATGCATTGCTGGCGCATTTGTTTTATTTTTCGCACTGCATGATTCAGCACTATATAAATTCTTTGTGTTTGTGCAACATATATGAAAGTACAGCTGGTTCAGAAGCATTATTAATCTACTAACGGTAATGCATAAGTGCAGATGAAAAGGAACAGGTGCACATACATAAATACATTCAAAACTTTTTGCTACCGCATGTAAACAAAAATGTAAACTAACTTGTAGATAGCCGCTATGGAGTTATGGCCTTATACACTCTTTGTAGACTTGTCTATAAGATGTCTGTGTATATAGAGTGCCTATAGATTAAAAAAAATTCATATTTGTTAACAAATGTCTGCAGAATGTCATAGAAAAAAGTGTATCGGACTATAAAGTTATGTTTTTGTAGACTGAAGTCTATAGAATGTCTATAGACTATCTATATACATTTGTATATAGACATTCCATAGACTTCAGTCTACAAAAGTAGAACTGTATATATAGTTCTACTTTTGTAGACTGAAGTGTATAAAATGTCTACGGACAAATCTCATCTGCAGACATTCTATAGACTTCAGTCTACAAAAGTAGAACTGTAAGCCTATACACTTGTCCATAGACAGTCTATAGACAGTCTATAGACTCAGACTTCTTATAGACTAGTCTATAAAAAGTGTATGGCCATAAGTCTCTAGACTGTCTATAGGCAGTGTATAGACAGTCTATAGACTCAGACTTTTTATAGACTAGTCTATAAAAAGTGTATGGCCATAAGTCTATAGACCGTCTATAGACAGTCTATAGACTCAGACTTCTTATAGACTAGTCTATAAAAAGTGTATGGCCATAAGTCTATAGACAGTCTATAGACAATCTATAGACTCAGACTTTTTATAGACTAGTCTATAAAAAGTATGGCCATAAGTCTATAGACTGTGTATAGACAGTCTATAGACTCAGACTTTTTATAGACTAGTCTATAAAAAGTGTATGGCCATAAGTCTATAGACTGTCTATAGACTAGTCTAAAGAAATATCTATAGACAGTCTATAGACTCAGACTTTTTATAGACTAGTCTATAAAAAGTGTATGGCCATAAATCTATAGACTGTCTATAGACTAGTCTAAAGAAATGTCTATAGACAGTCTATAGACTTCATAGACAAATGTCTATAGACTGTCTATGGACTTTCTATAAAAATTTTTGTAAGGGTAAGCGTATTCTTGTCATAAGTTCTGCCCTAAGCGCTTTTTGTACGGCTATTTCATCTATAGATAAAGTGTCAGGCCAACATCCTGCTCCATATCAACAGAATTGAGAAATACCTTATTGAAAAAAAATAGAAACTGCAAACTAGCGAAATTACTATCTTCTTTCGTACGACTGGCTGTATTTCATTTTTTCAACACCTTGACGTAAGTTGGCACCTTATATGAGCTATATCTACAACAGCCTCCTGATGTCGAATCGTCCGCAGAGATTGCTGCACAAAACATTCAGTTACGGATTATTCGTTCGGAAAATATCAGAATTTGGCACGGAGTTCAATGTGTGCCTCCGCGTGTTCATAAATTATTTCTTTTTCTCGGACCTTCTCATGCAGTCTACAGACTTGTTCTGCTAGTGCTTTGTCATTTGATTCCAATAGCAGTTATATCGAAACTCGAGGTGAATTTCCGGCATTACCGTGCTAAATAAATTAGCTGTTGATTTAATTTGTATGCGAATATGTGGTGCAATTTACACGGCCGATAATTATACATCCTTCATGTAGTGTTCTAATAGACAGCAATCGCTATTAATGCTTCGGCTTTCGGGTGACAATGCGACTTTTCTTTGCTGTCATTTGCTTCTTCTGTTTGTTTTCAAATAACGTTCGTCTTCAAGAATATTCGCAGAGGAACAAATCACTCTTTAGACCCATAGCCATGAGCTAGTAGTAGGTCCAATTTAGAAGTTATTTACGTCCAAGGCAGACAAGGTTTATACAATACATAATGGTTGCGAGCGCACATGAATAATTTATAAACAGTATAGTTAACATTATTTGGCCCATATTTTGGTCCAAAGCAGGTGAAATCCGCGTATAATGCTATCGCAGTAATCAAAGTAACACTAAATTCCAACTAAGTGCACACTTGTAAAAATTCATTGCTCAACTTTTTCAGCTGAGACTTTGTGATAACTATTCCTTCAGTCCTGAAACTGCCCTTACGTCTAAGCCAATGGACAACAATGGTATAAAATTTCACCCTATCCTCCGTCGCTTTCCCTCACACCGCCACTGAACATAGCCTTCACTATTCCAGATGCAGCAACCGTATGATCAAAGCCTTAAAGAAGGCCTCTTTATGACAAAATTAGTTAAGCAGTACATTCCGATGTGCCGTACAACCTGAAATTGCTCGGTTGGTTTCACATCAATAGTATAGAAAAAAGAAAAGGAAGAATGGAAAACATCCGTTTAACGCAAACCGTTCATTCGGTTACGCCGAAATTCCATCAACCATCGCCAAAGCTCCTTCGTCAGCTCATCGAGAGATGCGAATCAACCGCACAGTCTGGCAAAATCAGATGGTGTTTCTGTGGGCGATGGTACTGTTGACTCTCATGTGGAGGCATGGAGGGGCTGTGCCGCGGAAACGTCAATTTTTGTGGAGATCCTCAATTTGCATTTGCAGACATAACGACATCCGTGCCACTGCCGAGGAGCCACAAGAGCCACTGTTTCCTACTCATGACGAAGCTGATAGTGTCCTTCAACACGAACGCACTGATGAATGATTGGTAAAGGGAACTGAAATAGTTTCTAAATGGCACACAGATTTGAAATGCACCAGCGAGCAATTATTACTGATTTGCCTAGACTAATGTACACAAACCATCGCTTTCAATGAGGGAAATGCAATAAACGTCTTGTTTTTACACGTGCCTTCTTATTTTAAGTTTGATGCACCTAGAAAATTGATTATTTTTTCCTTTCTTTGGTGACTCCTGCTAAGGCGAACAGACTTTCTTCGTCCCTTCAAATTTGTCTTAAGGAAGCCTGCTGCGCAAGTTTCTTGCCTCAAAAGTTTCGCAACTCGGGGCCACGCAACGAGAGATTAATTTGCTCCTGTATTTACGGCACATCAAACGAGGGTACCTTCCACGGCGAAAAGATTTCTTAATGCTTAGACCTATTTTCGCTCTGCCAAGTAATCGATGTTAGTGTACTTTAAATGCATGACGTTTCTGAAGCGGATTAATAAAACACGATGGCAGCAATAGCGCTTTGCTTGAGATCCCGCTTAATGCGCCCACTGAAACTGCTAGCGCCATCTAGCGGTGGGCGCTTAAGCGCGTGGTGCTCGACATTTTCGTGCCGCTTCATAGATGGCGGCGTGGAAGAAGCGGTGCTTTCGGAATTTCACCGCTGTACGTTGGTTGTTTTTACCTAAGTGGAAGGTCGAGCGCATCGCGCCGCATATTGAAGTTTCTGACATCAAAAAGTACTATTAAATAAAAATATATCGTCGACTTTGGCGATTCCTTCGGCTCGTAACTTATTTACTACGTACAGTAAGGAGCATTCTCTCGCAGCGACGACCACACGCTTATTATCGCTTGCCTGTGTTTTTCCTGAAATAATCGCGTTAGCCCATTGCGGTGAACCGGACAAGAATCCGGAGGCTATACGATGGTTTTACGCGGGGAAGAGTGGGGTGGCATAGAAATGCATTAACATAAAGTGAGAAATTCAAAGATAATAGATGTTATAATATTTAAGAAAAGGCAATTATAATTGTGCGATAGTACATAAGGAATAGTGTGGAATAAAAAAGTGTGGAGGTTCGCGGCCGTTCTGTGTACGTATGCCTTTCTTCGTCCTTGCTTTGTCTCGCCGCCCTGTTACACGTCTTCTAGAATGCACCAACTATACCTTTAGCGGAATGGATAAACTAGTTCCCACTTTTTCTTCTTTCTGACGTACGCAACTTGCTTTCTGTATGACACAGTGATGCATGTCGTGCAATTCGAACTACTTGTTCGCACTCCTTGTTCGCACCTCGGCAGACTCCCCTGTGCCATCCCTCGAAAGTTGACTTGCACCCGTTTGCCCTTGCCCCTGGCTTCCACACTCTTGAAACAGCAGACACACGCAAATAAATTCTTCGGCTCCATCACGGGAGCTCTCGTACATCCCTGTCGGTCGGACCTCTCGGATGGCCTCGCCCGCCAAAGAGGCGGTGTTGCTTCGAAGAGCTCGCTCTAGTGCCCCTGCGTCATCGTCCACCCGCGCGCAACGGAGATATATCGACGCCTCGTCTAGGTGGCCGTACTGTCCTGCGCCAGGGCAGATCTACAAGCACTTGCCACGGATATGCCCTGATCAGCGAACGACTCGTCGACGTCTTTTGAGCCGCACGTGCGGGTATCCACCCTAATCGGCCGCCAGAACTACACAAGGGGATTTTCTAACCTGATCACCGCCCCTTTACGGACTTTATGAGGGACACGGAGCTTCATAGTTATGTATAACATTTCCTTTCGATGCCGTAGGGCAAACCAACGCAAGAAAAAAAAAATACTGCGCATGCAGAGAGAGACTGTCATTCTCAGACTCCCCACGTCGAAGTCGGCCAGATTTGATTAGGCAAATTGTATAATGTTGTGGAGCCTTTTATTCGCAGCTGTTTGTCCAAAGGCTTAGGCTAATACTTGTCTTCTTTGTTCGCGCTAGTTCAGGTTGAACATATTTAATTCCAATTATATCGGTGCATAATGATAATGTTTATTTCCCTTTTGCGTGTTATCAAGGTGAGGCCGCGTTGCGGCCAGTGTTACAAGTTAGAACAGTAACTTTCGTTTTCGCATTGTTCATTATGACAACGTCGAAGTACGTATACCTCCTCGACGTGACTGCAACGTGGCATATGCGATGAAATTCAACTCTGTGGTCTTTTTACAACATTTCTTAAATGTAGTTTTTGACTAAATCAATATTTAGGCCTCAGCTGAGGAGGCAGTTGCTTTGTTAAAGACATCTTGCCTTTCAGGGTCGATAACTGGTTCTGAAGGCTCCGCCTGTCGATTAATCCGCTCTGAAGCCAAAACTTTCTAACTGATGCTACGAGCCGAATGACGCCGTGCCACTTACGAGATTTGAGCGATTTCACTTTCCTCGCAGATTCGCGCGCTGCCATACCAGGTGTCTCTTTTTTATGTGCCGCACCAAATCTTTAGAAATTGCCTCTGGCAGATGGCCCACTTCTAAGCCTTCAAGTAAATTGCTCGCTGAGGTGGCCGTTACTTCTACAAGAAATCAAAATAATAAATTTATCAAAATCACAATTAGACTAATTACCTTTTTATTTAACTACATTACCGCGCATATTTCAATCTACGAATTGCAGCCGATGAGTTCGCAAGGCGATACTACTTGGAACGAATTCCCAAGACTACACCAGTTTCTCGAGATATTAATTTTCAAGGTGTCCCACGAAATACATTGGCGTCCCATTTACTTTTATGCTGCAATGCATAAAATAGCGCTTAAGTTGTAATTGGAACAACAGTGCATTTTTACGCCAAGTTTGATGGTGAATATATTTTGAAACCGGTGCCATCCTCAGAATTCGTTCCAAGTCTACGTGCCTTACAAGGTTTGAGTACAGTGATATATGTGGAAATAATTCTTTTTATTATTGTTTCGTGAATTGCCTTGCGCCATCATGTGAAAAGGCAGTCGGGACCTTTTGTCAATGCAGTGTCGCTTTTAGTCCTGGCCTCCCCCTGTCGAAGGAAACTAAACTTGGTTGATTGATTGATTGATTGATTTACTTATTGATTGATTGGATTGATTACCTGATTGATTGAAACTTACTACCTACAATTCGTACATTGAAATGTGTACCATGACGTAATTAAGCAAAAAGAAAATTAGTGCTAGTGTGTAATTCATTCGATTAAGCATATTGATTTCTCGTAGGCGTAGTGGGCCGCCTCATCGAGCAGACGATCCCGACCCCCCCCCCCCTCTCTCTCTCTCTCTCTCTCTCTCTCTCTCTCTCTCTCTCTCTCTCTCTCTCTCTCTCTCTCTCTCTATTCCGAAAGAATGAAATGGGAAGTGGTCTAGAAATGCTTTTGTCAGTTATATTGATATTTAACGGACAGGAAATCATTTATCGGTGGCGCAAGGTGGAACCATGGGGGCCAGAAAATTTATCTGAATTTGCATTTATCTCTTACAACTCTTGCAGCAGTACTGCGCACATAAGAAAATGCACATTTGCTAGAAATAATTTCAATAATTTAACAAAGAATTGTAGTTGCTCTGTAAGTCTACTGCATAAATGTATCGCTAGCTTAGGTAATAGTGTTGTAGAGGATATACACAACGACATACAATCAACATCAGTTACTTGCAACAGTCAGACACACACAAAGAAAAGGGGGGGGGGGGGCTAGCAATCCTGGCCCTGTGACCATGGATGTACAGTGAATCTATTGAAAACCACCACAACTGCTGAGGGGGGTATCCAATGCTTTATTGCTTTATAACGAGTAAATTGAGTAAATTGAGTAAATTGAACATTCTGCTTTGTTAAAGTACGCACATTTCCATTCCGGGTGAAATGCATTGCTTCACACGACCGCTTTCATGAAGCCACTACCGTCCTTGACGGGATGTTCGAAGTGGGGCGTTTCGGTAGTAATTACAAAAGATTCTTTCTTCCCTTGTTGTGATGCTTGCGCCCAACAATTAACATGTGAATGTAATTCGAACGGGCGATTCAATATATTTAATGAAGAAAGGTAGCACGACTGACTGTACAATAAATGAATGCTTAATTATTATGCAATTATGATGGGTCACTATAAAATGCGCAGAGTCATCCCCACCCCCCCGCCCCCGACTTGGTTCTATATGGAGTCACCAGCACCTCGGGTTAAAATTATGTAAATTTCACATATTTATCGACAGTCGATCGTAAATTGTGACTGAAGATATTTCACGAAAATACATGCAAAAACGACCGTTAAGTAGCTGTCTGCGACACTTGCATTTAAAGCAGGAAAGTGAAAGTTTCGAAATGCATTACGCTTAATATTTTCCAATTTTCGCAGAATTTCACGTGCGTATCTCGTGCGCTGTTTTAGGAGTCTAGGAAACATGTAGATTAGCGGCATTATGACACACTGGAACGCTTCTATGAGTAACTTACTACAAGGGCTGTAATGAACCTACACAAATTAACATATTTCGTCGCCACTCGGAACCTTGCTTCGCACTTCGAGTGAATATCGACACCTTGCCCCAGATATTTTACCAAGGATCGCGGGGAAAACAACCAAATGCCTTGTATAACGCATAAAAATTGGGATAAAATGACCAGTCAGTTCCTGTTCTCGCAGTGCGTAAGCAACCCACACAGTGCAACTTTTCGGTACACATCACAGAGAAGTGGCCCTCATTTTTTCAATGTTAAATATCTGCTGTGCTTGCTCCTGCCTGGAAACAAGTAACAGTATAACTCTCATTTAAAAACAGTCCCCCCCCCCCCTCGGTACATACGCCTATGTGGTTGGCGAGAAAAACGAGGTGCATACTCAAAATTCACTGCTGCCAAAGCTTCTGCGCTACTCTTCGTTGTCGCATTTAACAGTGTATAGTTGGTAAAGTTCCATCTCGCACCTGCTTCCTTTTGCGGCGTTCCACAATTTGTCATCGCAAAGGTACCATGGTCGCCGGCGTGACTGGGCAGCCAGATCGACAGTTGAGGTTGCTTAACGTGTTGTTTGACTACAAACGCTGTCCACGCCATAAACGCCACCAAATTGATGGCTACGCCAATGAAAGCTCTGGCGCTCCTATGTCGTCCGCAAGCTCCACTACACTGTAAAATAATTTACACTTTTAAAATTGAAAAAGGGTGTAAATGTGTCTATAACTCAAGCCCATAGGGTGTGATTTATAAAACTGATACCCTATGGGTATGACTTATAGACACATTTACAGCCTTTTTCAATTTTAAGAGTGTACATTATTTTACAATCTACTGGTTTAACATTCAATTCGGCCTTCGTCCGTGCTAAGCCTATATGTATACGCCGGCGCTTGACGTCTCGCCTTGGCAGCGGTGTGCGAAAACGCACGCCATCTTAGTCGCACGTGTCTATAGGCGCGTGCGACACACACACATGCGCACACACACACACACACACACACACACACACACACACACACACACACACACACACACACACACACACACACACACACACACACACACACACAGCTTTCGCTACCTGCGCCTTCAACAGCATACCTCGTCTCTCGTTTATGAACTATGGAGATTATAACGGGCTCCGTGGACGCGGACGCATTCAACAGCTATGCTCGCATGCACAACACGCCTACTCGACGCCTTCGTTCTACGTTGTGCGCATGCGCGCGGCGGTATGAAGAAGCGTCGTTAGGCTAACAAACCAAGCGACCGCCACTGTTTGCTCTCTTTCATCTGGCCGCGCTCGAGCGGAGCATTTCTCGGAAAAAGTGGGCAGGGCCGTCTCGGGGAACGCTCGCAATTAGGCGGCGGAGAGGGATGCGCGCTCGCGACCTCGGGAATGTTGACGACGCCTCTCGCTTCCTCTCACGACGGCTCCACTTGCCCACAGGTCGAGCTTCGACATCGGCCTGCCCAGATCCAAGTCGGCGCTTCTGGGCGAAAGATGTGAGACGAACTCGGATAAGACTAGCGCCTCAAAGAACAGGAAGCAAATAAATAAATAAAGAAGAAATTCGCAGGTGTATGGCCATTATGAGCTACTGGTATACATCAAAGACAACGAAGCCAGTTCTCGCGTCCATCATCGGAAGTGTAGGGACATGTATTATTGCATTATATATCTATACCTATATATATATATATATATATATATATATATATATATATATATATATATATATATATATATATATATATATATATATATATATATATTGTTGTGGGCAACATGCATGTGGCGCTGTGCGAACTGCCACCGCTGCGGCGCGAGACCCGAGCTCGGGCTGCTGATGCGAACGGCTAGGACTCGCGATCAAGAGCGACTTGCGATCCCTCGTACGAGCTGGAATAAACCCCCTTTCATTTGGTGGAGGTGCGGGGTAGACCTCGGAAACTGGAACTCCGAAGCCGGACGCTACCGACTGCTACGACCATGCCTGACGAAACCACCCAGGAAGATGCACCACAGCCTCCGGCGGTCATCGTTTCCGGTGTGTTGCGCCAGCGTGATCCTGCCATCTTTAGCGGCACCGATGATCATGACGTGGAGGATTGGTTGTCATCTTACGAACGGGTGAGCCAGCATAACAAGTGGGACGACGTCACCAAGTTGCACAACGTGTTGTTTTACTTAACCGACGTCGAGTGCGACAGCGAGTGCGCAACAAGTACAGCCAGTCGCTATGTGCACTGCCAGAGTGCTGATTCGAGACATTTTGTATTCCATTGATTTCTTTGTGTTAACTTGTTGCTCCCACGATGTCATTCTCGGTTGGGATTTTCTGTCGCGCCATCATGCCGTCATCGACTGTGCACGTGCTGAGGTTCAGTTCTCCGTTCTGTGCGATTTGCCATCTCGCGACTTTCAAGTTCACGATCTTAGCAGGATCTGTGTAGCTTCAGATACTGACCTTCCTCCTCACAGTGCTGTATTTGTCCCTCTTTCATGCGCATCGCTTGCCGAAGCGACGGTCATGTTTACACCCGCTGCCGTCTTCATTCGCCGCCAGCCTATATTGTTGCCTTTCGCCCTCCTCACGGTTCACCATGGTGCTGCCGAAATACTGATTTCTAACCCAAATTCGTGCACTTTGGCTTTGCACTGTGGCGAGACTATTGGCACCATCGAGTCTGTAGACGCTGACGCTATTGTGCACTTCCCCATGGCCGACGACGTCGATACTGCCAACGTAACAGCACTGACGCCCCATGTGCCATCTAACCGAGTCCCACCGGATGTTTTTTGTCGCTCCATTGCCGATGACCTCGAGCCGACACAACGTGAGCGGCTAATTACTCTTTTAACTGAGTTTCACGCGTCTTTTGACTGGAACCAAGCATCGTTAGGCCGCACAAGTACCGTCTCTCACCACATTGATACGGGACACCACGCACCATTACGCCAGCGTCCGCACCGCGTGTCATCCACCGAGCGTCGTGTCATCACCGAGCAAGTTGAAGACATGCTTGACCGTGGTGTTATCAAGCCATCCTGCAGCCCTTGGTCATCGCCCGTAGTACTCGTTAAGAAAAAAGATGGCTCGATTCGTTTCTGTGTGGACTATCGTCGCCTCAACAAGATTACACGAAAGGATGTCTATCCTCTACCGCGCATAGATGACGCCCTGGATTGTCTACATGGTGCTGAATTCTTTTCTTCTTTGGACTTGCGATCGGGCTATTGGCCAGTGCCAGTGGATGAATCCGACCGCTCGACAACAGCTTTCATTACGCCTGATGGCCTGTATGAGTTTACGGTAATGCCATTCGGCCTCTGCAATGCACCAGCGACATTCGAAAGAATGATGGACAATATTCTGCGAGGCCTCAAATGGAAGACGTGCCTGTGTTATTTAGACGACGTGGTCGTTTTCTCCCCTGATTTCACCTCTCACCTCTCTCGTCTACGCGACGTCCTTACTTGTCTTGCCACCGCCGGCCTTCAACTTAACTTGGAAAAGTGCCGCTTCGGCGCCCGCCAGCTGACCATACTTGGCCATGTCGTTTCCAAAGACGGCGTCCTTCCCGACCCTGACAAACTTCGTGCTGTCGCAGAATTTCCGCGGCCGACTACACTGAAAGAGCTCCGAAGTTTTGTCGGCCTTTGCTCGTATTTTCGACGCTTTGTACGCAATTTTGCCTGCATCATCGCTCCTCTCACGAAGCTCCTGGCTGGCCCAGGTGACCTTCGCGATTGGACTCCGGCATGTGACCAAGCCTTCACCACTTTGCGTCGTCTGCTTACCTCACCACCTGTTCTACGCCACTATGACCCGACTGCTCCGACCGAAGTTCATACCGACGCCAGTGGCGTTGGTCTTGGAGCCGTCCTTGCGCGACGCAAGCCTGGCTTTCCGGAATATGTGGTTGCATATGCGAGTCGGGCCCTCACGAAGGCAGAAACCAATTATTCTGTCACAGAAAAAGAATGTTTGGCTATAGTTTGGGCGTTACACAAATTTCGCCCTTACTTGTATGGCCATCCGTTCGATGTTGTGACAGACCACCACGCGCTCTGCTGGCTTGCGTCACTGAAGGACCCGTCAGGCCGTCTTGGACGTTGGGCTCTTCGGCTCCAAGAATTTGACATTCGCGTCATCTATCGATCCGGGCGCCAACATTCTGATGCCGATGCACTCTCCCGATCGCCCTTGAGATCCGACGAAACGCCACCCTCCCCCGTAGAGTGCCCGGTTGCTACACTTGCTGTTACTGACATGCCGTCTGAACAGAGGAAAGATCCGTGGATTGTGTCTCTCATTGACATTCTTCACAGTTCTTCGACGGCTACATGCCCTCGAGCCCTTCGTCGCCAAGCCACCCATTTCGTGCTACGGGACGCCATCTTGTACCGCCGAAACTATCAGCCGGATGGTCGCAAATGGCTGCTAGTCATCCCTCGCCATTTGCGCTCCGACATATGCACGTATTTTCACGCCGACCCCCAACAAGCTCATGCTGGCGTCCTGAAAACCTACGAGCGGCTCCGTCAGCGCTACTACTGGCGCGGCATGTATTCTTATGTCCGCAAATACATTCGGTCATGTGTAGCCTGTCAGCGACGCAAGACATCTCCTCATACGACTGGCCCTCTGCAACCTTTGCCGTGTCCTGCACGTCCTTTTGATCGGATTGGCATTGACCTCTATGGGCCTCTTCCATCCACTGCTAAAGGAAATCGTTGGATAATTGTTGCTGTAGACCACCTCACAAGATATGCCGAAACTGCTGCACTTGCTTCGGCTGCTGCTCGCGACGTCGCCGCATTCATGTTACGGCATTTCATCTTACGGCATGGCGCACCGCGAGACCTGCTCAGCGACCGAGGCCGTGTCTTCTTATCCGAAGTTATTAATGAGCTACTCGCCGCTTGCCGCACTATTCACCGCACCTCTACGGCGTATCACCCACAGACTAACGGTCTCACGGAACGGTTCAACCGCACTCTGGGTGACATGCTCACCATGTATGTTGCGTCTGATCATTCCAATTGGGACGATGTCCTCCCTTTTGTGACGTACGCGTATAACACCGCCGTTCAGGCTACCACTGGCTTCTCCCCATTTTTCCTTCTTTATGGACGTGAACCATCCACTACCCTCGACACCGTGCTACCTTATCATCCGGATGCCTCTGAATTCACCCCTCTTTCCGAAGTTGCTCGCCATGCTGAAGAGTGCCGCCAACTGGCTCGCTCGTTTACGTCGGATACCCAAGGTATCCACAAAGATCGACGCGACAACGGGCAGCCCACACAGTCCTTCGCCGTGGACTCTCACGTCTGGCTTCAGCTGCCCTTCCAATCCCCTGGCCTTAGCCCAAAGCTTGCTCCGAAATATCAGGGTCCGTACCGGATCGTCGCGTGTACATCGCCGGTGAATTATGTGGTCGAACCGGTGACGCCATCTTCGGACAAACGCCGCCGTGGCCGCGAGACGGTTCACGTCAGTCGCCTGAAGCCGTACCACGACCCCCTTATCGTGTCATCACCTTAGGTCGCCAGGATGGCTCCTCTTCGCCGTGGGGGCAATTGTAGTGGGCAACATGCATGTGGCGCTGTGCGAACTGCCACCGCTGCGGCGCGAGACCCGAACTCGGGCTGCTGATGCGAACGGCTAGGACTCGCGATCAAGAGCGGCTTGCGATCCCTCGTACGAGCTGCAATAAACCCCCTTTCAATATATATATATATATATATATATATATATATATATATATATATATATATATATATATATATATATATATATATATATCATAAGAAGCCAACAATAACTGACACCAAGGACAACATAGGGGAAATTACTTATGCTTAATAAATGAAATAAAGAAACGACGATAAATTAATGGAAATGAAAGTGGACGAAAAAACAGTTTGCCGCAGGTGGCGAACGATCCTAGAATCTTCGAAGATTGTGGTAGCGTTCCCCATCTGCGGCAAGTTGTTTTTTAGTTCACGTTCATTTCCATTAATTTGTCGTTTCGTTATTTCATTTGTTAAGCACAAATAATTTCCTTTATGTTGCCCTTGGTGTCAGAGTTTATTGGCTTCTTACAATATGACTATATATATATCTATATATATAAGCTCTTCATGATGCACGGCTTCCCTCGAGGATAAAAAAGAGAAAATTCACTCATCCACCGGCGTTGTAGCGCTAACTTCCAAGGAAAGGAGTTCAACCCCGGAACGTCTGTACGAGTGATGCTCATTATGTGGTGACAAAGAGAGTAGCGCCGCTTCTTGGCATATAGTAAGTTTCTCGCACGTTATCAACACACATCCACCCCAACTTGCGCACAAACTTAAGCCCGCTGCGTCGCCAACGTATCAAGAATAAGTGAACGGGCGCACACTTGGATCAATGCGCCGAAGCATGGCTGTCGGCGACTACACCGACAGCACACTAATGTTCGAAGCTGAACGTTCCGTTAGGGTCCACAAAGTAATCGATGATACGTACTTGCTGCAAGCTATTACAACGTACAGAACAACTACGTTACAAGCCTTGTGCTCAACTGAGCACACCCGTGAGCAATCAGGCAGAAAATAAACCATCAGCTATAGGGACTTTACTGAGTCAGAAGCGTGACGAGCCGCTGCTTAAAAAGTATTTGCTCAATAAAGTAACGAACAGCTAAACACACTGAAACTGACTGAATAGATAAGCGGAAAGTTAGGATAGCTTGAAATGCATTTTTAGCCCCGCTTTCATTACAGGCACCTTATACGCTGCTCGCGCCGTTTTGACAAAGCGTAATGAGCTCCGAAAGCGCTCACATGTCCTTTCAAGCTGTAGCCAAAGCTTCGCGTATCGTTCACCCTGTCACCGTCTACGATATCCGCCGAAACGAAGGTTCACCGAACCGCACCGGCGTCATGCACATGCATTGTAAGCACAGAGGCAACGGAGGCAGCTGAGGCAAGCAATGGACGCGTCACCATGTGATCAAACATGGCAGCGCCCATGGGACCGCGGTAAAAAGGGTCAATAGAGGGCCCTCCTGGCTGCGCGAAATTTCTCATTACCGACGCACGGGTGCTTTGGCATTCACGCGCAGACTGCGTTGCTAAAAAACGAGCGAACACCTCTCACCGGTGCAGTGAATTCTAGCTGAACGCAGAAATTTCTGGCTGACGTCAAACGCGGAGCCGGTTTAATGCGCGAGAACAAAACATAACAGATTCGCTGTCTAGAAACACTGCGCAAAAATATTGACTATTCGAGTGAAGCACACGCGAAGTAGCTGTTATTTTATAATCATTCGTAGTTTTGGTTCAAAGCAAGAATATCGGAATATGATTCACGTATGTTCCTTCTCTGATTGACATTTGATTACCCCGCACGCCACCACCGCAGGATAGCGGTTCTGGAAGGCTTTTAATTAGCAGCTACGCTGTAAAGGTAAGCGACAGCCGAGATGATGCGTTGCAGCGGAAGCTGTTTCGGAACCTTCGCGTCTCGATGCGTCCGTTCGCACGTCCATCGATATGCTTACACGTTGTTCACGTGTCTACGCTGTGGATCACTTGGCGAGGGAAAGGGTGTGAATGGCGGCGGTCTTGTCTCTGCAAATGTTTCGATGATAATCCGCTGGTCTTAATACCTGTAGCCAGTACCTGCTGCGGAGAGTCCCGCTCAAGCAAAGACGGTTCTTGACGTTTAAGCGCGTATCGAGTAATAGCGCTAAACCGGACGGTAGCGAGAGTTCTGTGTTAGCTCGGTGAATTTTGATAGGTCCCATTTGTTCTGGCGCGCCAAATAAACCGGTTCTTGCAACATTTCCTTCTTCTATTCAGATACAAAACTCTTCGCAAATGGGTAGGGCTGGAACCCTCATTGAACGACAAATACCACAGAAGAATATTCCAAGGCACGTAATAGCAGCCGTCTTCATGCTAATTATCGACTCGGGCCTGAAGTTTGGACTGCGTGATCAACATTTGCATTGTTCCATAATCTTTGTTTCCCTTTTCTCCAGCAGTAAGTAGGTGTTCATATATTTGCATGGGATGCGTAAATATATTTGCGTGCGACGAACATTGTGCAACACACCAGCAAAATATTATCTCCACCCCAATAATATGCATGTTCACGTTGTTTCCCGGGGTTTCAATTAGGAAAAAAAAAAAAAGTACAGGCAGAATTTTAAGGGGGCAGGAATCGGGAAACTGGCCCTCATGCTGATGTCTCTATCGAAATAGGTAGGTCGATACTTACATAAAGACTTAAAAAAGGAAACGAAGCAAAAGACCGCCCCCTTCCCACCCACCTTGAATCTTCTGAAGTAAACACGATCGCTGGCTCTACGCGCCTCAACTTCTTCCGCGTGACTGATCGGTATCACTGAAATCACGTCTTCCGCTTTAAATCCGCAACCAGCAGCACGCCCAGACTGTGGCGCTCTTCGCATCCAGCCGCCTCGGACCAGCGGCTCGAGCTTATCTCCATTTTGGAGAGGAAAAAAAAAAGTTAGCGTAGGAAAGAAGTATGAAAATATTAAAACAAATAAACCAGCGTCGCTGACAGCTGGCCCATTGTAGCGATGATGCATCGCCGGCCGAGACGGCGCGTTGCTTGTGCGTGAAACCGGATATTCACGCACGCAGGACGAGACGAGACAGGACTGCGGGGCGCGTTTCGTCACTTCCAGGTGCAACACCGTGTACTGTTGGCGTCGGCCACGAGCAAACCCCCCTCCACCCCCTTAGTACCGCTCCTTCCTTTGACGAGCGTTGAAAAATGGACCTTCCAGAACGCTCCCTCGCCTCTGCTTCGCCGCTACACAACAAAGCCGTGCTGGCACGCGGCGAGCCTCATGCCTTGTGGCGAAGCCACCGCGCTCGTACCACGCGTCGCTGTAGGTAAATGAGCAAAGCGATCCGACTGGTCACGCTTCAAACCTAACCCCCCCCCCCCCTCCACCTCCCCGGAACCATTCGCCCCACCCGTTCTTTTCTGAGGTTCAGGCGTGGTCAGCCTTGTTTGCTTCCGCCTTGTCCTTAGCTCTATTGTGCACAGCGCCGTGTTTGATTTGATTTCAGTTCCGTGCAGCGCACGCTTTATCGTGCGCCGAGATTCAGCTTTTAAGAGCGGCGAGATATAGCCTGAGGCGTGCTCACAGGCTCGGCTGATTTCATAGCTACTCGTGCTTTGTTGTGTTACCTATTAGCTCGAAGTAAGCCTTAATGTATTAATACTTGCACGTAACGTACACCTAGCGCACGACCAATCGCTGAGGTGGAAGCTGGTGAGAAAAATAAGTAACTATTGAATAGCTGCATAGCTGATAATGTTGGCTAAAGCTGCAAAAGGAAAGCTACCAATCTTACGAAGCGCTCTCATTTTGAGCAAATGTCCCGGAATCGGTGCACACACCGGGACCGCGACCAGCGTCTCTAGGGTAGCCTCGGCATTTTCACAGCCGCACCACCCGGTCTGAGAAACCTGCTAAGACCTGAATCTAGTTGCCAACTCGACGAGATCGGATTGCGTAAGTTGATTAGGAATTCAGGTCAGTCTGTAGAGGCCGTGCTCTTGTGAGCTCCAGTCATTAACGCAATTACCGAAGTTCGATCGTTTTAGAGCAAGATAGGCCGAGCAAATGGAAGAAAACAGCCAAGTACGGAGCTCGCGTGAAAGTAACCATGCGTTGTTTCTATTTATTCTCGGTATTTCTTCTATTCGTCGGTTTTCTTACCCAAATTCTGAAATTTAGTAGCGGTGCCTTCGCTCCAATGAGTATACTGACAAGCTGTCAAACACTGCAACAACCTCAGAACGACGGTGGGGATGCTTGGCAGAAGGGATACTAGCGGTCGATATGAAAGTCGTCTAGATGTTGAAAAATTGAGCTATTCCCGTAAAAGAATGAAGCTTGATATCGGTTAAAGTTTTGTATGAGAAGAACCAAATTGCCATAATTACAGTGAATGTGTTGGACACAGCATCTGCTCTGAAATGCGTCGTCGCGTCATTAATTGCAAACATTTACTTCTAGGCAAGTGCATCAAACACACACACACACACACACACACAAAAAAAAAAGAACAACAACAAATAAGTCTGTTCTTGGCAACTTAGTGCAGACGGAGGTCTGACAGTTATATTCCGAACGGTAACTTGTGCTGCCAATATGGAGTAGTGCTTCATTAGTTTTCCCACCGACGAAATCTGCTCACAGCATGGACTCAAATGCGAACAACTCCGAAAATAATCCAGTGCGTTGTTCCGTTTGCACGTACACCTGTATTTGTAAGCGTAGCTTAATTCAGACTTTAAATCATCTACTCAGGAGTACGTCATGCATAGAAACTGGTTACAGAGCAGTTACATGTTGAAAATCGATGCTTCTACGCGTAATATGCATTCTTAATAGTTATTTTTTGTATTTAAATTTATGTTCCTTTTGCATTTAATTTGTATTGATGGTACAACTTACCTGAACCAGTTTGTGTCAAGTTGTTTGTGCAACTATAGTAATATGTCCTACTCACAGAATTTCGTAATGATACTACTGGAACAAAATTTCGAGCTACTCAGAGCAAGCTCACTGGGCCCAATGCGTAGTGTATGGATTGAGATTTTTTGAATAATTTCGCAAGTTGACAGTTTTGTGGATTTCGCAAGCCACAGTGCGTTGTGCGCACGCATTGCAATTTTATTTTCGGCCGCGAGTTTCGCATATTGAAAATAACTCAGTTTATCGCGCAATACTTACAAACAAAAAATCGGGATAGTATAGCATATGAGTGGCGTAACAAGCAGATTACATTTTGGACAGAAACTTAGACCAACGTTGCTAATGCGATAGCATTATATGGCTCATGAGGCGGAAAATCTGGCGTTGGTGTTGGCGTGACCGAAGTCACCGGGCCCTCGTCCTCTGGTGGCAGTAGAACCCACGACGTTTGGCGTTAATTAAGGCACAGTTAACTAAGCTAGAGTTAATTAAGAGACTCGAAGTCACGATCTCTGTCCAGGGTTCGAACTGGTCGAGTGGTCGAGTCGAAACCATGACCTTGCGTTGTGCGCACTTTGTGAAGAAGTCCGTTGCTCACGTGGTCGCAATGCTTGCTTTCGCATTCATCCACGTAGGGATAACTAAATGCCCGTTGAATTTTTTTTTTATATTCTGAACAACAATGTTCGAATGGTTTAAAGTAAGAGCTTAATGGTAGTAATTGTTGTCAGAGAGCAAACTTTCGACTAGAATTTGCTCTCTAGAAGGTTACAAAGGGGCTGCAATGACCGTTTGAAGCTAGGAGGAGAGGTTTCGACAAATTCACGCGCCGTAATCATTACCATACTTCCTCAATCGCCATACCGGCGCTGTACGCAGACACTGAGCAGCGAATTGTCCTCTATTGTAACCTTACAGCATGCAGGAAACTGCCGTTGTAAAAATATCATTTGTGCCTTCAGTGGAGTTCTCTAAAACTGGCATTTATTTAAAAGCGGCGATGACTTAAAAAGCTATAGTAATGTAGTCAGCGCATTCGAAAGCTGCGAAGGCTCTTGCAATGTACATTTAAACAAAACTTCGTACGAAGGTGCCGATGTGACAGTAGCGAGAGTGTAAGCGAGAGGAAGAAAGGTTGCATAGAAAGACAAGGAGGTTAACCAGAGGTAGTTCCGGTTGGCTACCCTGCGCGGGGGGAGGGGTAGGGGATGAAAAGAAAAGAGAACGGAAGGGAGACAGAAATAGCGAGAGATTGTGCAGACACCCGTCAGCAGCTATCCCGTCTGTCATGGTGACAAGATGCAGTCGCAAACCCGAGCAACTGGCCCCGCGTGGTGGAATGACCCTCGCAGCGCCCCTTGCGTCTCCAGGTCAACGCGAATGAACGCAAAGAGCCACCGCACACTTGCTGCCAAGAAAGGCTCAGCGTGGATTTCCCCGCTTCGCACTCCGTACTATAAGCAAAGTCCGGCGTCAGTACACTTCGAATAATCGGTCCTACAGAATGCGTGCACCGAAGCAGGGACCTCGAATAAGCGATTTCGTTAAAGTAAGGCTTTAGTGTATACGAAACCATATGTGAGTCTCCCTTTTCGCTGGAGCGTGTACGTAAGCGACAACTCGCGGTACGCTGCATGGAACCGCTGTCTTGCTTCCGGAGAGAGCGGAGCTCCTCGACTGCTGAAGGCTTCATCATTTGTTTTCCGCTACAATCACCGCAGGTCCCCCGCGCTGTGTTCCCGCGGGCATTCTTAATGATGTGGGCGTCAGAATGGCCGGAGCAGCTGGTCGAGGTCGTTAGCTGCGTCTGACTCTTTGGTTCCGCGTCCACACCGTGCTCCTCGGCCTGGCCGGGCAATTTATGACCGCTGAGACGCATCCTTCACCGGTCTGCACGCTGTGTCGTTGTTTACTGTTGAGTTTACGCGTCCGTTGCTGCAAGATCGAGCAAGATCGGTTTAGATTTTCAGTTTTCTTTCATTATCCGATTATACGCGTTCTTAGGTATGACGACCAGCACGTTAGATCACCTGGATTCAAGTACGATCTCGGTGGCAAAATTGCTTGCATCGCGGTTACACGCGTCACAAGCCAAGAAAGCGATACGTTCGTCAATAGAGTTCCTGAGATCGACAGGCCTCAGAAACGGCAATTTCTGTATCAAGCAAAAAACCTGCACTAACAATGAGCAAGAAACTGGAGTTCTCCGTATTTTTTCTCTTCGGCTTCAATTTCCCATAGCCTCCGTCTGTGTGCTGTATGATTGGCAAGAGACGGCTTGAAAGAGCTGTCTAGAAAAGTGCTGGGTAAAAGACTAGGAAAGCGCATAGCACAGGGAACAGCTATTTTAAACTAATCTAGTCATGTGTGCAAAAGTAGTTCGACATTCTACATATAGCTAACATGAACCAATGATCTTACGGGTTGAGACAAGATGAGCGTAAAGACCGCTACTTCCCCCCTCCCCCTCCCCCCCCCCCAAAAGAAAGAAAGAAAAAAAAATCTGG
The DNA here is from genome assembly GCF_050947875.1 of Dermacentor variabilis. Taxonomy (NCBI): domain Eukaryota; kingdom Metazoa; phylum Arthropoda; class Arachnida; order Ixodida; family Ixodidae; genus Dermacentor; species Dermacentor variabilis. The sequence continues at coordinate 31,168,395 of NC_134577.1, forward strand.
TATAGGTAAGAGGCCATACGCCGTGTCAGAGGAAATGCTCATACTACCAATCTACCCTCCAGAAGTTTATGAAGTGAGATGACATTGTAAGTGGAAAGTAAACTGAGAAATGAGAGCGCAGATGATTAACTGCATCAAAGCGGGTTGTGAAAATGAAAACCTTCACCAACCCGACTGTGCCACGAAGCTATAAATGAAAGGGTTCTTTTGTAGCCTCGTGCTACACGGTCAGGTGGGTGACAACATTAACATTCGCGAACGTTGCACAACATTACGGGCGCTTCCAGAAAACTCTTTTGCCACATAATCAGCGTTCATGTGCTTCGTGTTGTAGATTATCTCGGCCTCGCTCTGCCACCTGCTAACCTCCTAGTTAGCTCGTATAGCAGAGCAATCCCAATGCAAAGAAGTTGGAGTGGTGTTCCAATCCCCGACGAATTTTTCTTCAACTGCGAAGCTTCCTCTCTGAGGAACCCGTATTGGGTTTCCTTTGTCCCTTCATGCTACACTTGAGTGGACGACAGTTTTTTCTCTTTCACGAACCTTCTTCCACCTTTGCCGACTTTCGCAGAGCTGATTTGTCGAAGAAGATTGTGTGCGTTACGCTAAGATCTCGGGGTTGGCGCACCATATAGGAAAAAAAAAAAAAAAAAAGAAGGCTCTGCCGAAAACTAGGATGTTATTCCCATTCACTGTGCGACGCAATCAATCAAATGCATGCAGTATTTCGCTGGATTGTCAACGAGTCATTTATCTACGAATCGTAGACTGAGAAGATCGCGAATATGCACATCGGATTAGCCGTCACAACTTCTTAGAAACCGCGGTACGGAGCCCTCCTCCAAAATTAGGAACGGGGTCTTCTCCGCAAGCTACAGTATTTATCCGGAGAGGAGACTGGCACACTGAGGTGCGATATCAAAGTGCATGTCAATATTTCTCCTTACGTCCACTTTCGAACTCTCGCCCCAACGACACCGAAAGGGCTTCCTTCATCCGTGCGAAAGAAACCACCGAGTGCCAAAAACCAACAAATGACTTAAGAAACAGGTATACACATCGTAATCTTTCTCGCAATAGTCAGTGAGCGAGTTTTCTCCGTGTGTCCACGGTGCAAGTAATGTTGTTGAGCTAGACCAGGATTCCTTACTTGCTTCCTACTCACGCATCGCCTGTTACTCTTCAGTGCTGCCCTGGCGAATTTATCGCTTTACTTTTTTATGTAGTTCGTCGCATATTCATTTTTTACTTTTCCAGTTTCAAGGGGAGGGGGGGGGGTGGCTTATATCACAGTGCATGTAGGACGCCGTTCCTTGTTAGGATTTTTTAGTTATTTATTATTTTGTGCGGCTGTTTTGTCTGGTTTATGCTTACTGTAGATTTAGTATGGTGCTGTGTTTGTGGAATGTGTGTGCCTGCTATATGGGGAAATGAATAGCTTCAATTTCTTTACCTGTTGGCATAGCCGGCTCTGATGCAGCTAACCTTCCCGTTCCTCAACACAAGTTAAAAAAAAACCATGCGTTAGCTCAGTGTATTTTATCGTCCGTGGAACGCGGGCCTTAGACGTAAGATAAAGTGACAATGTCCGGTTGTTGCTACTTCACGCTTAGTAGTAATATTTAATTGGGAACATTCAGAGGCCCTCTTGCTCTCCGATGCACTTACATCCTGTTTACGCTGATAGGGCTTCGCCACGCAGTAAATCTAATTAAAGTAATCATGACGATGATGATGATGATGATTATTATGATTGTGGTGGTGGTGGTGGTGAAGGTTGCGATGATAGCTGCTGTGCGTAACACATTTGCTAATGCATGGGAAAGATGGTTGAGTGCACGCACAGCTTTTAGCAGGGTCCTGCTAAAAACAAATTTGAAAATACTCTTCGCCTGCCTAATAAAACGTTTTTAAGTGTGTAGCATTGAGCAGTTTTTCAGGTAGCATATAAGAGCGACAGCCTATGAAAGGAGAGTAGCGGGAGCTACTTTACGCAGGCACGTATTAATAACCTCCTCAGTTTGTCTCCTCAGTGAGTGAGTGAGTGAGTGAGTGAGTGAGTGAGTGAGTGAGTGAGTGAGTGAGTGAGTGAGTGAGTGAGTGAGTGAGTGAGTGAGTGAGCGAGTGAGCGAGTGGAGTCAGAGGCGGCATCTTCAATGTTTAACTTTACAAGTTATAGTGGCTACTGCGGCTGCAAGAGAACTTGGTGAACTTACCTACCTGTCTAATTCTCTTGCAGCCGTGCGAACCGAATAACTGTAGTAACTCTTAACCTACTAAGGTGCCCTTGGCGTGCGTTAATTGCCACCCCTCGATCATTTCAAGTATCCCCGTAACCCCGTAAGCGTCTCGGCGTAAAGACGGAAGGAGGCGTCATTCAGGAAGCCCCTCTTCCCCCGTTGCGCTCGCAGAAACTTCCTGGACGGGTTCCCGCGTCCGCGACCACACGCTCCAGAGAACTGGCAAATGAGAAAAAAAAAAGAAGAAAAAGAAAGAAGAAGAAGAATAAGCAATAGCTACACACGGGAGTCCCCGGCGTCTAACAATGGACCCACGCCTGCCGCCACAGGCATCTGCGCGCAGTGCCATTTGAACTGTACCATTCCATTTCCCACCGGAGTCGCAAAGGTTCTCGTCCGCGCCGCCGAGAGGCGCTTCCCAAGTTCGTGAGGGGTTGAGACGACGCAAGGAGCCAGATCGGGGAAGGTACGGTTACTGGCGACCAGCAGAAAATTTGGACTCTTCGCTTATTCGTCTTCTCCTTCTTCTTAAGTGTCATCTATTTCTCATTCTCTCTCTCTCTTTCTTATTTGGTCTCTTTCTCACTCAAAGTGAAAACGCCTCGCTGTGGGCGCCTCAAGTCGCCGACAGACCGTTAAGCCCGCTAGGCGGGGACATCTTCGCAGCGTTATCTCGGGACCGTTGCTCTCTCACGCTGTGGGAGGGGAAGTGGCGCCGAGCTCGTGGCTGTTTGCAGTGGCGCTTAACGGTGCTCTCGGTATACGCTACACGCGCCGTGCGAAGCCCAGGCCGCGCCGTCTCTCTAGCCGGACCTCCTCTTCTCCGATCGCAAACCGCCTCGCTGCGCCCCGACAGTCACGTAGCCTCGTAGCGTGCGCTCTGCTTTTCTCGCTTTCTCCGAACTGTCGAAAAACACTTGACTTTTCGTGACGCCAACGGTCGTGCGTGGCGAACGGGCAAATGAACCTGGAAGGGTGGGCCGAGTATTCGTAGCCCGGGCGTACTCTTGCCTAACGGTTTCAATAGCAATTTGAATTAAGACGGCAAGCTGGGCGAGTTGGTGACTGGACATGTTCCTATGGTTGGGCAGCGCCACCTGGGTTGTCCGGGTTGTCTCGTCCTTCGTCCGGGTTGCGCTGCCCAACCATAGGAACATGTTCAATAGCAACCCGCTTACTGCAAATACTTACCGTCAGTGCGTCCACCGCTGCTGTCAGTGTACTTTTAGCGCTCTCTCGAATTGAATAGGTGCCCAAGGTGTGGATATCGCGATTCGATGTGAGCTGTGCCGTGCGACGCTCAACAGTAAGATAGACCAGCGTCGGCGAGATGCGAGAAATGATACTGCCAAATGCGGGCATTCTTCGCAGGCTTTTGATTGCGTTTTTTTTTTCCTTGCGGGATTTTTCGTGGCAGCCTTAGGCTGGGAGTGGCGTTTGCGCGTCTTTATGCTCACTTAACGCGACGAGCCTCCATAATGTGAACTGCGCCATGTCCATGACTCTATGAACCATGTGTACGATGCGACTGATGTCAATACGGGGAAGATCGACAAGTGTTGGCTCATATTCTTGCCCGTCTAGACAACTATCCGTTGTCAGAGGACGGTGTATTGGATCATTGACTCTTAAAACAAAGGTCTTTGTAGTTGCTAACTATAACTTAGTAGGCGTTTGTCACAATACCTACGTAGAAACGTTGAGTTAGTAACGGTAGCGGTAGTGACTTTACTAACTGAAAAAAATATAGTAACCTTTACTAATGGAACTTACAAAATGGTTACTAATACGCTCACTTACCAAATACAAAACATAGCTGGCGCCACTAAGGCAGCTACATTACATTCATTAACAATATTGCGGGGACTTTCGGTTTATAAGTGCCATTTCCATTACTGCATTAAGTCGATGATATTGCAAAAATATAACAAGGCAGAGTAATAAAAAAACGAGAATCACATTTATGTCATCAATTACTCGTATACCTAATGGTCAAATCAAACGGGACAGATCATTTTTACCGCAATTTTGACGGCGCATATCCATAAACCGATGCCATCCTCAAAATTCGTTTCAAGTGGAAATCCCTTACAATCTCGCTAGCTACAATTCTTTGATTGCAATATGTGTTCTAAATGAATGAGTAAGAAATCTTAACTGGTTAAATTCCGTTAATTAGTCAATTCCGCATTATATTGGTCGAGTCTGCCTCATTGCGTAATTTAGTTCAAGGGTTAGAATTACTATCCGCCACAGTAGATTCTGAAAAATTTGCTGCTGCTAAAAAAATAAGGCACCCTTATAGAGATTCACGTAGGCCGATATAGTCGACAGTGCGAAATGCTAGTTAGTTTTTCTCACGCACTGACCTCTTTTTAGTATAGTACACTACTATGCATGAGCTTGGAGTTTATTGTAGACGAGCTTACACAATACATATAAACTGAGATACTATCCGACGCCCAAGGAATTGTTAAAGGATCCCAAACAGTTACAACGGAATGTGAAATTATCAGTGACAAGTGCGTGAAGCAAAGACGTTCGTTTTTATACAATTATTCACTAAATTAGAGTGTGGACACGCATGAACATTCATTGCAGCCCGACATTACATATTGAATGTCTTATTCCTCCGATATTTTTTCCTCTTCTTGGTGCCTTTGTTTGTTGACGTGCCTTGGTCGCTGGGGTTTATCGTTGATGGTTGCGATAGCCGGCCCTTGGGTGGCCTATTTTCCCAGGATCACGACATTTAATAAACAACCGAGCTGCTTCTAATGAGGGAAATAATGCCTTTCCCAATGGTGGCAGAGGTCAGTAGGTATTTTCCCACGACTTGGACGCGCGTGTGGCACGAACCACGTTGGTAAAGACGCTGGCTATGTATACCCGTTGTATGTTTAAGCTCACGACCGTTATTGGCCTTCCGTGTTCTTCCGAGATTTGTTTCGTTCATTTGACTTTGATGTCTCGTGGCTTTTGCACGTATTTATGTTTACGTCTTAAATCTTGTGCGGAGGCCTTAGAACGTTGTATGGGCAAGACTTCTAGAAGGCTCGCTTGTCCCCGCACGGGAATTGAGAGAGAGAGAGAGAGAGAGAGAGAGAGAGAGAGAGCTATTTGTACGAAAGGCAGAGAGATTTGCCGGTTTATAAATATTTGCCTACATGCTGCTCTGCAATTAAGTCTTGTAGGTACTCTAATGATAATATATTTGACGCTGATGCTGCAGGCAAGCACGGCTTGCAAGGATGTTTTTACTGTATTCCTTTGCTTTCCTTGCTCCGGGTACGACCGACCTGACCCACTGTACTGACCGAGCCGTGGAGTACACATTATAGATAATAGGAGCTACCAGGATAACCGGAAGCGTCAAAGCATAGGTCGCGCTTAGCGCCG